>NC_091983.1:178768957-179068957 GCF_044704955.1 Pristiophorus japonicus | reverse complement strand
TTTGCCTGACACAAGGCTACGTCTAGTCTTCAATAGTTCCTTATTCAAAGAGAAAATGCACCTCCATTTCTCATCATCATAGAATGCATGCACGCAAATGACAGAAAGTGTCGATAGCACTCACAGGCCTGTATCATTGTCTTCTCTCCCTCCAAGGGAAAGGCTGGCCTACAACCAGCACCAGTGAAATACCACTGGGGGAAGACCACCAAGGTAGAAGACCCCAAGTCCGCAAGAAGAGGAAGCTCTCCAAACTCTGGGTGGATGCACAGGAGAGCCTATTGTAGTGGGTGAGATTGGAGGCAAGCTGACGGAAAATGGTTGGTGAAGGTGGGGCAAGGTTTGTCAGAACTCTCAGCTTTGTGTGCTTTCTCAGAGCACTTCTATGTCCTTACAATCAGCAATTAATTCTTCAAGGACCAATGTCATTGTCTACACAGCGAACACGCTTCTCTGTATTTTACTCCATGGGCATGCCTTGCAGCAAGAGGCCAATCTGATGGCCACTCAAATACTTCCAGAAGGACACCTGCTGCCACTTCTGGATTTGCTGTTGTTGTCCCTTTCTGTCATGGCATCTTACAAGCACTAGCACAGAGATATCTACACATGAGAATTAGCGAGTCAGAAGGGTTGTCACCAAGTGATGTACGGAGTACTGCTGAGAATGAGGAGCTGGAAGTGGAAGAAAGGGAGAAGACTATTCCACCACAGAGGGTGAAAAGTTTGACCATTTTTGGTTGCGGAGCTTAGGGATCCAGATCTCAGGCGCCCCTGAAAGAGAACTGGTGTTTTTTTGGAAGCAGAATTCCGGTGCAGCATTTTCGTTACAGACTTGAGGTGGTAACCTTTAAAAAGACATTTTCCTCTGTTTATTATGCCAAGATGGACACCAATTTAGATCGAGAACCCCAAGCTGTAAAGTTTTACAATATCAGCTATTTGTAGAAGGTTACAGATCAGGCTAGAATTATATGATCCATTCTACATTAATTTATACAGATTGCACATATGAAAGCATGGGATCAATATAAAGAGGTCAAATTTTGTTTTCGCTGCCTGGGCAGTAATCTGGCAGGGTCGACCACATGGCCTTTATCGGCCTTTATATCAATGAGCTCTATCAGATTACTTCCCAGGAAGTGAAGATGAAAAATCTTTCCCAAATAATAAATACGTTATTAATAATAACTTTGAGAACATTTAATGAAGTTTAAATTAGTTTTCAGTAACATTCTTGATGAATTTATTTTGTAAATGAAGACCGCAATAGCTAAATGGTTGGTAGGTTACCTAACATTGTGGAATTGAATGCGACATGACTTTGTAAACTCCATGATAAGCCTGTAAAAATATACATCAAGCTATCGATATCAAAGAAGTTAATGTCAGGTTATTAAGAATGAATAGAAATGGCATTTTTGAATTATATTCCACATACTTAATTGAAAAATTATCTTGAAAGAAGGATATAAAGTTTTTTGGGCGGTCTTCACTTGGTGCCATTTTTGTGGAGGTCTCCTGCCGGCAGGAGGGGAGGACCGCTGGGAACCACCCGCTGACGGTCGCTGGCGCGCAAGTGACGTAAGTGACCTCCCGCCTGCCGAGCTGCCAGTTTGCTGTGGATGAGAGTCAGCAGCAGGGGGAAGGACCGTTGCGTGAAGGCAGGTCTAACCCCGACAGTAAGTAAGAAGACCTGCAAAAAAATGGTTAGTGAACTTCTTTTATTTTTTTTTCCAGCGATTTATGTGTATGGGGTACCCTGAAAGTGTTGCAATGGTTTTTTTTGGGGGTGAAAATTGTTATTTTGATGTGCTCCCCCCTCCCTGGGCCCAACTCAATCCTCGGCGGCGCTTTGGCGAGGATCGCATTTGCCGCCGAGATTGGGAGCTCCCGCTCGCTGCCACTCAGATTCACGGTGTAAGTCGTTACTTTGCCGTCGGGCGGTACTGCCATATCTTTTAGAGGAATCTTCCTGGCAAAGTACCGGCAGGTCTCTTGGCGGTCTTTTGGGCGGCACTTCGGCGGGCCTTGGCTTTGAGCGTGTTCGGGCACTTTAAATAGAATCGATTAGATCGTGGTGCATTTTAATAGAACTGTTCTAGTTAATGAAATGTTATGTCAGGAATTCATAGGTCTATTTCTACCCATTGGTACAGAAATATCAGCAAATGCAATGGTTTGGGCTCGAAAGAAGCATGAAGTTATGTAGCTCAGGAACATCACAATGATAAGTATAAGTGACGATGGTCCATCAAGCACATCCTTCCACAGAAACCTACAGTTAAAGAAAAAGAAAGACTTGCATTTCTATAGCGACTTTGATTACCTCAGGACGTCCCAGAGGTCTTTACAGCCAATTAAATACCTTTGGTATGTAGTCACTCTTGTAATGTAGGAAACATGGCAGCCAATTTGCACAAGGCAAGATCCCACAAACAACATTGAGATTCATGACCAGAAAATCTGTTTTAGATGTTGGTTAAGGGATAAATTGAGACCACACCTTGAGTATTGTGTGCAATTTTGGTCCCCTAATCTGAGGAAGGACGTGCTTGCTATTGAGGGAGTGCAGCGAAGATTCACCAGACTGATTCCTGGGATAGCAGGGCTGACATATGAGGAAAAACTGGATCGGCTAGGCTTATACTCACTGGACTTTAGAAGAATGAGAGGGAATCTCATAGAAACTTATAAAATTCTGACAGGACTGGGCAGGTTTGATGCAGGAAGAATGTTCCCGATGTTGGGGAAGTACCAGGAGTCACAGTCTAAAGATAAGGGGTAAGCCATATAGAAACCGAGATGAGGAGAAACTTTTTCGCCCAGAGAGTTATGAACCTGTGGAATTCTCTGCCACAGAAAGTTGTTGAGTCCAGTTCGTTGGACATATTCAAAAGGGAGTTACCTGTGACCCTTACGGCTAAAGAGATCAGTGGGTATGGAGAAAAGGCAAGGGTGGGGTACTGAGGTTGCATGATCAGCCATGATCATATTGTATGGTGGTGCAGGCTCGAAGGGTCGAATGGCCTGCTCCTGCACCTATTTTTTATGTTTCTATGTAAATATTGGCCAGGACACAGGGATAGCTCCTCCGCTCTTCTACAAAATAGTGCCATGGTATCTTTTACGTTACCTGAGAGGGCAGACTGGTTTTTGGTTTAATCTGAAAGATGGCACCTCTGACAATGTTCACTTTAAGCTGCAGTGTCCATGCAGTGCTCTGCAAGACCTGCACAACTGGCTCACCTGTTTTTAAATGCAAAAAACACGCCTGCAGCCTGTTATAGGAGCCGCACGACCCAAAAAACAATTACAGGGAACATTGGCATCCAACAGTGCTGCAATGGAGTGTCAGCCTAAATTAGTGCTCAAGACCCTGGAATGGGACTTGAACCCACAACTTTCAACCTGAGTATGAGGGAGCTACCCTCTGAGCCACAACTAACCCGTTCTCCCACTGCAGCATTTACAATTTTGTTTTGATATAATTGAGCAGACTGGTTCATCCAGCGGAGAGACGAGAGAAGCTGGGATTGTCTGCCTTAGAGCAGAAAAGATTAAGGGGAGATTAAATAGAGGTGTTCAAAAGTAGGAAGGTTTTTAATAGAGTAAATAAGGAGAAACTGTTACCACTGGCAGGGGAGTTGCTAACCAGAGAACACAGATTTAAGGTCATTGGCAAATAAAAACAGAACGTGATGAGAAGAATTTTTTTTAAGCAGCGAGTTGTTTTTGATCTGGAACGCACTGTCGGACACGGTGATGGAAGAAAATTCAATAGTAACTTTCAAAAGGAAATTGGACAAATACTTGATAAAGGAAAAATTTACAGGGCTATGGGGAAAGAATAGGGGAGTTGGTTTAATTGGATAGCTCTTTCAAAGAGCCAGCATGGGCACAATGGGCCAAATGGCATCCACTATGTTGTATTATTCTATGATTCTATTTGTCTTTTGAAATGATTCAGACTCCAGGAATTTCCTCAAGTGTTCTCCTAATCGCTACCTTAACTTTGACGGAAATCTGTTTAATACTCTGACTGGGGTTTCTGCTGAATTTACAATGGTCAATCAGGAGAACTCCTCAAAGAAATTTCCAAAAATAGATTTTACCTTCACTGTGGAAGGCCATTCAGGTATTAATCACTCTAGAATGTCAGTCTTGGTAGCATTGTTGCTCCTGAGTCAGAAGTTTGTGAGATCAGGGAGCCGCAATTCAGCCGCCCGAAAATGGCTCTTACCGTCGGAATGCGTCGGCCGCGCTGTGGGGTCTAATGGCCGCCGATTTGTGGTCGAATGGTCGCCGTTGGTAAAATTTTCCTAGGTGTTTATTCCGACAGCCCCCACTTCCACCCCACAGCTGCCAACCCCTCCTAGGTGCATCATCAAAGTGCGCACCGCTGATCTCCCGCACCTCCATCGAAATTCAGGACAAAAAATCTTCAGGCCGCTGAGCGGTGCCCCCGACAGTTTTTTCTGTCAGTGCACTGTGTTCGCTGTGTGTGCAACATAGTTGCGCGGTGGTTATTCAAAAAGAGGGCACACTGCTGCTAATGGCCGCCATTTTATTTTTTTGTCGGCTGACTGCCAGGTCAGCCCGACAATTATGCCCCCGAGTTCGGCTGGGCCGCCAACTGGCAGCCTGACAGCCCCCTCTTGGGTGCCAGGCTGCTGGCCTGGCCACAACTCTCCCTGGTGGCCCAGTGGACCAAACTAAAATAATTGTGGAGCTCTCAATGGCTCTCCCCTTTAAGTGAAGCACAAGCATCATGATGTCATCAGTGCCAGGTTGATGACTAACAGCGGCGGGGACTCTGTCCCGCCTCCACTTCCGCCCTTCTAGAATGCTCACCGCCGCACTACCGCCCCCATTATGACCGACTTCCGGGCCACTCAAAAAAAAATGACAGAGTTGAATTTCACGCAAGAGGCCACCTCATCCACAGCAGCAGTGAAAACTCATCAACAGCTGTGACCCGTTTCGGGCAGCCTTGAATTTCTACCCCCAAGCCTCATTATTTGAGTGGAGCATATAATCCAGGCTCACACTTTGGTGCAGTACTGAGGGAGTGTTGCACTGTCAGAAGTTCTGTCTTTCACATGCCATATTAAACCCAGGCACTAACTGCCCTCTCAGGTGGGCATAAAAGAGCCCGTTGTGATAGTAACAGGGGCAAACAGAAGAAAATGCATCAGGAACATGGGCTCTACCTCCCCGCTGGCAGCAGGCATGGGAATGCCAGCAACAGGGGTGGGAGGAAGATTAAGGTCATGGGACAGAGGTGACAGTAGTCCTTGCTGCCTGACTTTGCCCCATTTACTGCTGCTATCCCCTCAATTCTCTACCACAGAAAGTTGTTGAGGCCAATTCACTAAATATATTCAAAAATGAGTTAGATGAAGTCCTTACTACTGGGGGGATCAAGGGGTATGGCGAGAAAGCAGGAATGGGGTACTGAAGTTGCATGTTCAGCCATGAACTCATTGAATGGCGGTGCAGGCTAGAAGGGCCGAATGGCCTACTCCTGCACCTATTTTCTATGTTTCTATGTTTATGTTTCAATGTCAAGCAGGATTGCAGAGTAAAATCCAAACCCTAGTATCAGAGATTTGAGTTATGAGATTAGAGGAATTTGGGCTTTTCAACCTTGAAAGGAGGCAACTCCCACTACCCTGCTGTCTACCCATAGTCCTGTACCATTTCCTGCTTCAAGTATTTATCCATTTTTCCCTTAAAAAATGCAATAGTCTCTGTCAATGGCAAAAAGTGTCAGGCAGGAGCAATAGATGCTGACACATTGACTCTGAAATTCTGTCGGTCTTCTCCCAATCTCCTACCCGAGTTAGAGTGGGAGATTGAGAGAATCTCTGTGGAATTTCAGGGCCAGTGTTTCTGTGAACTTGCAACTCAGCAACAGTTGATTGGAAAAGCTAAAGTGGAAGTCAGATTACCTTAAAATAAATCTCTTTCAGGCTCTCTTACCCATTGAGGTAATTTGTCAACAGATACGACAGACTCTAGAACAAAATTGTCCTGCAAATAGTGAAAACACAGACATTGAGGCAGCCTGTAATTTCACCACTTTGTCCAAGCCCTGACACAAGCAGGTTAAAATACCGAGGTAAATGCCTAGCAGGAGGTTTTCACTGTCTCAGTACTACAAACTTGTACAGAATTTTGTTTACCAAGAGTGCAAAAACAAGAATTCAGGTGCATGTTCCCCATGGTTTTCCATCTATTAAAATGAATGAGCCCGAATTCCCAGTTTGCATTTCTAGTCTGCAAAGCTCTGTGCCAAGAGCTTTGCAGCTGAATGTTTAACCCCGTGGTCTACAGGAAAAGTCAGTGCCTGATCTGGGAACATTAAAATGGGAATACTGAAATGGAAACCAGGCAAAATTGCCTTCATGGAATACAGTGTGTTATTGGCCCAAATTTTATGGTGGGTAATGACGGCGAACTGTCAGCGTTCACTGTCATTATCCCTCTGAAACTGACCACAACTTCAGGATTCAGCAAATATGGATTTAAATGTGGAAATCCTGTCATTCACTGCTCCGCCACAGGCTCCACTGTGGACACCCGTGCCTCTCCCCTGTCCCGTAACCAGCAATCAGTGGATTCAATGGAACTGACGACAACTGTGACTTATCCGCGGTAATATCGCTGTTAAATACCCCATTACATGTTGAGCCTTGCTGGTTTAGGTATAACGGGGTTTTTAACAGCATATTGATTGCTAAACAAATGTTCTGGTCCTGAAAAACTTATTTTTATATTTTGGACAATCAAATTCTTCCATTATGATAAAAATGTAAATTTTTTTTAATTTAACATTTTTATTTTAATGTTTGTTCATGATATTTCAGCTTCTACCTTATCCCCACGTGAAAGTCCCAAGGGTCGAAATTCGGTTGCTACCGCCAGCTGATACCACCTGAGTGAGGCGGCAACGGGGCGTGAATGGCTGGTCATCGGCGTTAGGCATGGGTGCCGCCTGATGGGAACTTTGGTTGTCTTTTTTTCAAGGGCGTTAAAATTTAAAGCCCCGCCGGCTACCGCCATGAAAATGATGTCATCTCGCCAAATTCACTTTGGCCGCCTCACTAACTGGCTGGCGGCGATGACGCCTGAAAAAGTTGGCATGCATAAGGCGGGGAAACCAATCTGGGGCGTTATTTAAAAGGAGTTGCAGCCGGCCCACATAGTTCACATTCCGTGCTGCATTGGCTGCTCGCACAGTTCGAAAGGTTTGGCGCCTTGCGGCTACTGACTCCTAAGCTTCAGTACTAGCATCTCAGAGACATTGTTGCCTTCAACATTGGATACATTTGGAATTAGCATATCGCTTTTATCTCTACAAAGTTGTGGGGACAGTGATCGCACAATACGTCATCCTGCAGTAGAAAGTAATCAAAAAGTGACGTCACAGCCAATGGGGTAAGTGATTGGCTGGCGATTGGTGAGTAGCTTTTCTTTTCTTTTTATATCAGTAAGTGAACTGTAACATTGTTATTACCAATTTAAGGGTATCTAAGGTTAAGACATGGCAGGAGAGCTCGGCCATGTGATATGCTCCTCCTGTACCATGTGGGAACTCGGGGACACTTCCGGTGTCCCTGGGCGCTACGTGTGTAGGAAGTGTATCCGCCTCGAGCTCTTGACGGTCCGCGTTGCAGAATTGGAGCTGAGGGTGGATTCACTCTGGAGCATCCACGATGCTGAGAATGACGTGAGTATCACGTGTAGTGAGTTGGTCTTACCGCAGGAGAAGGGTCCACAGCCAGATAGGGAATGGAAGACCAGCAGGAAGAGCAGTGCAAGAAAGATAGTGCAGGGGTCCCCTGTGGTCATCCCCCTGCAAAACAGATACACTGCTTTGAGTACTGTTGGGGAGGATGACTCATCAGGGGAGGGCAGCAGCAGCCAAGTTCATGGCACCGTAGGTGGCTCTGCTGCAAAGGAGGGCAGGAAAAAGAGTGGGAGCGCGATAGTGATAGGGGATTCGATGGTGAGGGGAATAGATAGGCGTTTCTGCGGACGCAACCGAGACTCCAGGATGGTATGTTGCCTCCCTGGTGCAAGGGTCAAGGATGTCTCGGAGCGGGTGCAGGACATTCTGAAATGGGAGGGAGAACAGCCAGTTGTCGTGGTGCACATTGGTACCAACGACATAGGTAAAAAAAGGGATGAGGTCCTACGAAAAGAATTTAAGGAGCTAGGCGCTAAATTAAAAAGTAGGACCTCAAAAGTAGTAATCTCGGAATTGCTACCAGTGCCACGTGCTAGTCAGAGTAGGAATCGCAGGATAGCGCAGATGAATACATGGCTTGAGCAGTGGTGCAGCAGGGAGGGATTCAAATTCTTGGGGCATTGGAACCGGTTCTGGGGGAGGTGGGACCAGTACAAACCGGACGGTCTGCACCTGGGCAGGTCCGGAACCAATGTCCTAGGGGGAGTGTTTGCTAGTGCTGTTGGGGAGGAGTTAAACTAATATTGCAGGGGGATGGGAACCTATACAGGGAGACAGAGGGAGACAAAAAGGAGGCAAAAGCAAAAGACAGAAAGGAGATGAGGAAAAGTGGAGGGCAGAGAAACCCAAGGCAAAGAACAAAAAGGGCCACTGTACAGCAAAATTCTAAAAGGACAAAGGGTGTTAAAAAAGCAAGCCTGAAGGCTTTGTGTCTTAATGCAAGGAGTATCCGCAATAAGGTGGATGAATTAACTGTGCAAATAGATGTTAACAAATATGATGTGATTGGGATTACGGAGACGTGGCTCCAGGATGATCAGGGCTGGGAACTCAACATCCAGGGGTATTCAACATTCAGGAAGGATAGAATAAAAGGAAAAGGAGGTGGGGTAGCATTGCTGGTTAAAGAGAAGATTAATGCAATAGTTAGGAAAGACATTAGCTTGGATGATGTGGAATCTATATGGGTAGAGCTGCAGAACACTAAAGGGCAAAAATCATTAGTGGGAGTTGTGTACAGACCTCCAAACAGTAGTAGTGATGTTGGGGAGGGCATCAAACAGGAAATTAGGAGTGCATGCAATAAAGGTGCAGCAGTTATAATGGGTGACTTTAATATGCACATAGATTGGGCTAGCCAAACTGGAAGCAATACGGTGGAGGAGGATTTCCTGGAATGCATAAGGGATGGTTTTCTAGACCAATATGTCGAGGAACCAACTAGGGGGGAGGCCATCTTAGACTGGGTGTTGTGTAATGAGAGAGGATTAATTAGCAATCTCATTGTGCGAGGCCCCTTGGGGAAGAGTGACCATAATATGGTGGAATTCTGCATTAGGATGGAGAATGAAACAGTTAATTCAGAGACCATGGTCCAGAACTTAAAGAAGGGTAACTTTGAAGGTATGAGGCATGAATTGGCTAAGATAGATTGGCTAATGATACTTAAGGGGTTGACTGTGGATGGGCAATGGCAGACATTTAGAGAACGCATGGATGAATTACAACAATTGTACATTCCTGTCTGGCGTAAAAATAAAAAAGGGAAGGTGGCTCAACCGTGGCTATCTAGGGAAATCAGGGATAGTATTAAAACCAAGGAAATGGCATACAAATTGGCCAGAAATAGCAGCGAACCTGGGGACTGGGAGAAATTTAGAACTCAGCAGAGGAGGACAAAGGGTTTGATTAGGGCAGGGAAAATGGAGTACGAGAAGAAGCTTGCAGGGAACATTAAGGCGGATTGCAAAAGTTTCTATAGGTATGTAAAGAGAAAAAGGTTAGTAAAGACAAACGTAGGTCCCCTGCAGTCAGAATCAGGGGAAGTCATAACGGGGAACAAAGAAATGGCAGACCAATTGAACAAGTACTTTGGTTCAGTATTCACTAAGGAGGACACAAACAATCTTCCGGATATAAAAGTGGTCAGAGGGTCTATTAAGGAGGAGGAACTGAGGGAAATCTTTATTAGTCGGGAAATTGTGTTGGGGAAATTGATGGGATTGAAGGCCGATAAATCCCCAGGGCCTGATGGACTGCATCCCAGAGTACTTAAGGAGGTGGCCTTGGAAATAGCGGATGCATTGACAGTCATTTTCCAACATTCCATTGACTCTGGATCAGTTCCTATCGAGTAGAGGGTAGCCAATGTAACCCCACTTTTTAAAAAAGGAGGGAGAGAGAAAGCAGGGAATATAGACCGGTCAGCCTGACCCCAGTAGTGGGTAAAATGATGGAATCAATTATTAAGGATGTCATAGCAGCGCATTTGGAAAATGGTGACATGATAGGTCCAAGTCAGCATGGATTTGTGAAAGGGAGATCATGCTTGACAAATCTCCTGGAATTTTTTGAGGATGTTTTCAATAAAGTGGACAAAGGAGTACCAGTTGATGTGGTATATTTGGACTTTCAGAAGGCTTTCGACAAGGTCCCACACAGGAGATTAATGTGCAAAGTTAAAGCACATGGGATTGGGGGTAGTGTGCTGACGTGGATTGAGAACTGGTTGTCAGACAGGAAGCAAAGAGTAGGAGTAAATGGGTACTTTTCGGAATGGCAGGCAGTGACTAGTAGGGTACCGCAGGGTTCTGTGCTGGGGCCCCAGCTGTTTACATTGTACATTAATGATTTAGACGAGGGGATTAAATGTAGTATCTCCAAATTTGCGGATGACACTAAGTTGGGTGGCAGTGTGAGCTGCGAGGAGGATGCTATGAGGCTACAGAGTGACTTGGATAGGTTAGGTGAGTGGGCAAATGCGTGGCAGATGAAGTATAATGTGGATAAATGTGAGGTTATCCACTTTGGTGGTAAAAACAGAGAGACAGACTATTATCTGAATGGTGACAGATTAGGAAAAGGGAAGGTGCAACGAGACCTGGGTGTCATGGTACATCAGTCATTGAAGGTTGGCATGCAGGTACAGCAGGCGGTTAAGAAAGCAAATGGCATGTTGGCCTTCATAGCGAGGGGATTTGAGTACAGGGGCAGGGAGGTGTTGCTACAGTTGTACAGGGCCTTGGTGAGGCCACACCTGGAGTATTGTGTACAGTTTTGGTCTCCTAACTTGAGGAAGGACATACTTGCTATTGAGGGAGTACAGCGAAGATTCACCAGACTGATTCCCGGGATGGTGGGACTGACCTATCAAGAAAGACTGGATCAACTGGGCTTGTATTCACTGGAGTTCAGAAGAGTGAGAGGGGACCTCATAGAAACGTTTAAAATTCTGACGGGTTTGGACAGGTTGGATGCAGGAAGAATGTTCCCAATGTTGGGGAAGTCCAGAACCAGGGGTCACAGTCTAAGGATAAGGGGTAAGCCATTTAGGACCGAGATAAGGAGAAACTTCTTCACCCAGAGAGTGGTGAACCTGTGGAATTCTCTACCACAGGAAGTAGTTGAGGCCAATTCACTAAATATATTCAAAAGGGAGTTAGATGAAGTTCTTACTACTCGGGGGATCAAGGGGTATGGCGTGAAAGCAGGAAGTGGGTACTGAAGTTTCATGTTCAGCCATGAACTCGTTGAATGGCGGTGCAGGCTAGAAGGGCTGAATGGCCTGCTCCTGCACCTATTTTCTATGTTTCTATGCGGCGAGGACTTCAAAAGCACCGGCTGCAGAGGCTTATGGCAAATGTGGATCCTCCCCAGAGGAGAGACCCCAGATGGCAGGGCAGGAGGCCGTACAGTCGCAGGGTTTACCGTGCACATTATTGTTACCTTGAGATGTCCGAGCAGCTGAGCCTAAGAAGGCTGAGGTTCCGCAAAGAGGTGGTGATGAAACTCTGCCACCTCCTGGCAGCTGACATCGGTATCAGGACCTCGCTGTCCGTGGCAGTGAAAGTGATAGTGGCCTTCAACTTCTATGCTCCCGGTTCCTTGCAGTCTCCTGTAGGCGATCTATGCAACATCTCGCAGTTTGCAGTACTTTGCTGCATTCGCCACGTTACTGACAATCTCTACAGCAAACTAATGGACTACATCAACATCAGCATGTCCAGGGAAGATCTGGATGAGCCCCGCCTTATCTGGCCAACCTATTCACCTGGCCATCTGGTAAAGACAGCACGCCCCACCCTCCAAGCCTCAATGCATATAAATGGCAAGATAAGATTGTGACAAATTAAGTGAATTTTTATTTACAAAGAAAACCATAGTGTGCTGTAAAGCAGCACTAAAGGTCTCCATCATCCACAGCAAATAATAATTGAAACCAGACCCCTTGAAACATTATTACCCAAATCCGTGTGCAACTATTCACATTACTTCATCATGGAACAACGGCAGTATCCCTGGCCAGCATCACGTAATTATTTAATGGTTCAAGCAAGTGCAACTATTGACATAAGTTCATATTCGAGTGTTTAACCATCTCTGGCCACTATCAGACAATTCTTTATTGACTCATCCAAGTGCAACTATTTGCATTAGTTCATATTCGAGCAAGGTCTCCATTTCTGGCCACTAGCACACACATATTTAGCGGCTCTTTCTCAGTACTTTCCCACCCTTTCCCTTCTCCCCCCTCCCAGGCCTACTACTCCTCCTCAATTGGGTCTCAGTGCCTGCAGTAAGGCTGATAGAAGGTGTGTTGATGCCACTGCCACAGCTGATGGTCTAGCAGGACGTTCCGCACCAGCTCAGGCCCTGGAAGGCCAGGCTGCAGACTGCATCACCTCACCCCAGCATGAACGGCAACTCTCTGTGGTGGATGAATTCCAGAGAGTGGCAGGGGCAAGGGAGGAATGATGTCGCCCTGAGAGAGGACATCACTTTCCAACAGACTCAACACACTGCTGCTCCCCCGGGACAGAGCCTCAGCAGCTGGAACTATCTGGCTGAGCACAGATTGCTGCCGTGCTTCGCCAACTTTAGTGCCCTGTGCAACTGATGGGGCCCCAGACATGATGGCAGTGGTCAGTGCCTGCGTGGATTCAAGTTGGCTCTGCATTAGGGCAGACTGCGAGTGCAGCACACCATGGAGCTGATTGATGCCACCACGTACTGACGACATGACAGTCTGCAGGCCTACCATAGCGTCGGCCTGATGTTCAATGGCTACTGCCACATCAGCCAAAGCCCGTGCCACCATGTCTGGGACTCCATGGTCACTTGAAGCATTCAACATCCATTGGTATCTACCAAGGATGGGCTCGATGGGCTGCTGGGACACAAATCCAATCGTTGAGGAGCAAGTGCATCGACACTCAGCAAAGAATGACTAAGAAAACAATAAAGAAAGGAAAGATAGATTACGAAGGTAAACTTGCGCAAAACATAAAAACGGATAGTAAAAGCTTTTACAGATATATAAAACGGAAAAGAGTGACGAAAGTAAATGTTGGTCCCTTAGAAGATGAGAAGGGGGATTTAATAATGGGAAATGTGGAAATGGCTGAGACCTTAAACAATTATTTTGCTTCAGTCTTCACAGTGGAAGACACAGAAACCATGCCAGAAATTGCTGGTCACAGGAATGTGGGAAGGGAGGACCTGGAGACAATCATTATCACTAGGGGGGTAGTGCTGGACAGGCTAATGGGACTCAAGGTAGACAAATCCCCTGGTCCTGATGAAATGCATCCCAGGGTATTAAAAGAGATGGCGGAAGTTATACCAGATGCATTCGTTATAATCTACCAAAATTCTCTGGACGCTGGGGAGGTACCAACGGATTAGAAAGCAGCTAATGTAACGCCTCTGTTTAAAAAAGGGGGCAGACAAAAGGCAGGTAACTATAGGCCGGTTAGTTTAACATCTGTAGTGGGGAAAATGCTTGAAACTATCATTGAGGAAGAAATAGTGGGACATCTAGATAGGAATAGTGCAATGAAGTAGACGCAGCATGGATTCATGAAGGGGAAATCATCTTTAACTAATTTACTTAATTCTTTGATGATATAACGAGCATGGTGGATAGAGGTGTACCGATGGATGTGGTGTATTTAGATTTCCAAAAGGCATTCGATAAGGTGCCACACAAAAGGTTACTGCAGAAGATAAAGGTACGCGGGGTCAGTGGAAATGTATTAGCATGGATAGAGAATTGGCTGGCTAACCGAAAGCAGAGAGTCGGGATAAATGGGTCCTTTTCGGGTTGGAAATCGGTGGTTAGTGGTGTGCCACAAGGATCGGTGCTGGGACCACAACTGTTTATAATATACATAGATGACCTGGAAGAGGGGACAAAGTGTAGTGTAACAAAATTTGCAGATGACACTAAGATTAGTGGGAAAGCGGGTTGTGTAGAGGACACAGAGAGGCTGCAAAGAGATTTAGATAGGTTAAGCGAATGGGCTAAGGTTTGGCAGATGGAATACAATGTCGGAAAGTGTGAGGTCATCCACCTTGGGGAAAAAAAACAGAAAAAGGGAATATTATTTGAATGGGGAGAAATTACAACATGCTGTGGTGCAGAGGTACCTGGAGTCCTTGTGCATGAAACTCTTTTAGAGTCTACCTGCGAAAACATAAACATTAAACTGTGCCACCCGACCTGGGTGACACTCCAGACATTTACAAGGCCCATTTTTTTTTTCCCCCCTTTTTTGTGTTTTTTTTTTTTGTTTTTTCTTTTTTTTTTTTTTTTTTTGTTTTTTTTTGGGCACTAAAATCACAATTTTTCCCCAGTGCCCCCTATAAAAGGGAAGGGGACACTAAAAGCACCGGCAATTAAAACAAATTAACTTTAAAACGTAAAATCAAATTAAAATTTGGTTGCCGGGCGTGATGATGCACTCCAGTCCCTCCGGTGCCCACCTCTCGCGGAAGGCCGCGAGCGTACCGGTGGACACCGCGTGCTCCATCTCCAAGGACACCCTGGACCGGATGTAAGAGCGGAAGAGAGGCAGGCAGTCAGGTTGAACGACCCCCTCGACCGCCCGCTGCCTGGACCGGCTGATGGCACCCTTGGCCGTGCCCAGGAGCAGTCCTACGAGGAGGCCTTCGGACCTACCCGCTCCCCTCCGCACAGGGTGCCCAAAGATCAGGAGAGTGGGACTGAAGTGCAGCCAGAATTTCAGGAGCAGCCCCTTCAAATAATGGAACAGGGGCTGCAACCTTGTGCACTCAATAAAAACATGGAACACGGACTCCTCCAGACCGCAGAAATTGCAGGCGGCCTGGGAGTCCGTGAACCGGCTTAAAAATTTGTTGCACGGCACTGCTCCGTGCACCACCCTCCAGGCCAAGTCCCCGATGAATAGTGGGAGGACCCCTGCGTAGAGTGCCCTCCATCGGGGACCCCCGCCTCCTCCGGACGGCAAGATGGTGCGCCATGGCGTGTCCGGACGGCCGGCGAGGATGGCAAAGTTGAGGGTGTGCAGGAGCAGCCCGTACAGGAAACCCCTCCGCGCGGAACTGAAAGGCACGGAGGGGATTTCCCCGAGGCGGCTCAAGTTGTGAGGCGCCGGCCCCCGAGGGAGGTTCCGGGGTTTGGCGCCGATGAGGAATTCCGTCCGGACGGGGGTCAGTTCGGACGGGATCTCCCCACGTGCTTGAGCCTCCTCGATACACCTAACGGAGTCAGGGCCCAGAGCTGTTTTTAGCGACTCGATGGCATCGGCCGCGCGGCGGACGTTGGCAGAATTTAGGCGCCGCGCCAGCGTGACTGGCGCCATCCAGCCCGCTCCTCCGCCATCGAGCAGGTCCCTGACCCTGGTCACCTCACCAGCCACAGCCCTCTCTTCCGACCGCCACATGAAGCCTCGGCCGTGGAGGTACGGATTCCCGAGCAGCGGCTCCTGCAGGACGGCCGCCACTCCAGCCGGCGGAGAGCTGCGCTTGGTGGAGACTTTGTTCCAGACCCTGATGAGTTCCCTGTAAAAGACAGGCAGCTCCCGGAGGGCGGTCCTGGCACCCCCCAAGTTCACAAACAGGAGCTGCGTGTCATAATTGAGGTCGAGCTGCTGGCGGAAGAAATACCTCGCCAGAGCACACCACCTAGGAGGGGGCTCGACGTAAAGGTATCTCTGCAGGGTCTGAAGACGGAAAGTCGCGAGCTGGGCGCTGACGCACACCAACGACTGACCGCCCTCCTCAAGCGGGAGACTCAAGACCGCGACAGAGACCCAGTGCTTCCTGTTGTTCCAGAAGAAGTCCACCAGCTTCTTCTGTATCTTGGCGACAAACGCAGGGGGAGGGGTCAAAGTGACCAGCCGGTACCACAGCATTGCGGCCACCAGCTGGTTTATGACTAGCGCTCGACCCCTGTAGGACAGCACTCGGAGCAGTCCTGTCCAGCGCCCTAGGCGAGCGGCGACCTTGGCCTCCAGCTCCTGCCAGTTCGCCGGCCAGGCTTCCTCGTCGGGGCTAAGGTAGACTCCCAGATAGAGGAGATGGGTCGTGCTCCAGGCAAAAGGCCTGAGCTCCTCCGGCAGGGAGTCCACCCGCCACTGACCCACCAGGAGTCCGGAACATTTCTCCCAGTTGATCCTGGCGGAGGACGCGGCCGAGTAAATCTCCTGGCACTCACGCATCCTCCGCAGGTCAGCGGGATCCTCTACCGCGAGGAGCACGTCATCGGCGTAAGCCGAGAGGACGACCTCCACGCCCGGCCCTTGCAGAGCCAGTCCCGTCAACCTCGTCCGCAAGAGGCGCAGGAAAGGCTCCACGCAAACGGCGTATAACTGGCCGGACATGGGGCATCCCTGGCGCACCCCTCTCCTAAAGCGAAGGGGCGCCGTCAAGGACCCGTTAACCTTAATCAGACACTCCGCGGCGGCGTACAAAAGTCGGATCCGGGCGACGAAATGCGTCCCGAACCCGAAAGCGCGCAGAGTTCCGAGCAGATAGTCGTGATCCACCCTGTCGAACGCCTTCTCTTGGTCGAGGGATAGGAAGGCGACCGACAGACCAGCCTCCTGGGAGCAATGGATGAGGTCCCGGACCAGATGGATGTTGTCGTGGATCGTCCGGCCCGGGACCGTGTATGACTGGTCGGGGTGGATCATGTGGTCCAGCACGGCACCAAGGCGAGCAGACATCGCCCTGGCGAAGATTTTGTAGTCCGTGCTGAGGAGGGAGACCGGGCGCCAGTTCTTAAGGAGGCGGAGATCGCCCTTCTTAGGCAGCAGGACGATGACTGCCCTGCGCCAAGAGAGGGGCATCTCCCCGGTCGCCAGACTTTCCCCCAGGACCCGCGCGTAGTCGCTCCCCAGGACGTCCCAGAACGCCCTGTGGAACTCCACGGTCAGCCCGTCCAGCCCCGGGGATTTTCCCCTCGAGAGCCGGGCGAGGGCACCGGTCAGCTCCGCCAGGCTTAGCGGAGCTTCCAGATTTTCGGCGCCCTCCGGGCCGACCTTCGGCAGGTCCTCCCACAAAACTCTACGCGCTTCCTCGCTGGACGGATCCGGAGAGAACAGAGCCCCGTAATATTCACGGACCCTGTTGTTGACGCCCTCCGGATCCGAGACGAGAGAGCCGTCGTCGGCCAGCAGCGTCAAGAGCTGCTTACGGACACTCTGCCTTTTTTCCAGCGAGTAGAAGAAGGGGGAGCCGCGGTCCAGATCCCGCAGGAACCGGATCCGCGACCTCACGAACGCGCCTCGGGACCCGACGAGCTGCAGGTCCTTCAGCGCGGCCTTCTTCGCTTCGTACACCGTCCGCAGGGCCGGGTCCTGGACGACTTGACCGAGACGGGCTTCCAGGTCGAGCACCTCTTTTTCTAGGCGCCCGACTCTGGCCGCCCGCCTCTTGGTCGACCCCCTCGCGTACTCTTGACAGAAGACGCGGACGTGAGCCTTGCCCACGTCCCACCATAGCCTCAAGGAGGGGAAGCCCCCCTGCTTCCTTCTCCAGTCGGACCAGAATCGACGGAACGAGTCCTGGAACCGCACGTCCTCCAGCAGCCGGTTGTTAAAGTGCCAGTACGCGGACCCCGTCCTCGCGCGGAGCGAAGCGAGCTCCGCCCACACCAGGTGGTGGTCCGAACACGGCACCGGCCGCATGGAGGCCGCCGGGACGCAGGAAACGTACGCCCGAGACACGTAAAGGCGGTCGACCCTAGACCATCCAACTCCAGGCCTCACCCAAGTAAAGGCGCTGGAGTCGGGGTGGAGATTTCGCCAGACGTCCACCAAGTCGAAGGACCCGACCAGGTCCCTCAACTTCTCCATCGCCGTCATGCACTGCGGGGCACCGGAGCGGTCCCTCGCCTCGAGGGTGCAGTTAAAATCCCCCCCGAGGACAATGCAGTCGCCGACGTCGACGGAGCCAAGAAGAGCGGACACCTCTTCAAAGAAGCGCGTTTGCTGCGGGCCGGGATGAGGGGCGTACACGTTCACGAGATGGAGCGGCACGTCCCCCAGGCGAACCGTTACGTGCAGCAAGCGGCCTGGCACGGGCTCCTCGACCCCCAAGATCTCCGGCTGAAAATGCGGGCCCAGCAAGATGGCCACCCCACTAGAAATGGCGGTGAGGTGGCTCATGCGGACCTCTCCTTGCCATTCCAGGAGCCACGTGGCTTCGTCTCCCGGAACGGTGTGGGTTTCTTGCAGGAAGCACACCGCATATTTCCCCTCCCGCAGGAGCGAAAAATTGTCAAATCTACGGCGTGCCTCTCTGCCGCCGTTGATGTTGAGGCTGGCTATGGTTATCTTCATGACAAAAGCATAGTGCAACCTCTACCTTAACCTATTGTGGGGGAGGGAGCGGAGTCTTTTGTTGAACTCCGCTCCCTCCGCAGCCCAGCGAGGAGTCCCTCGAGCTCGCGCAGCTCAAGGTGCTGCTCCTTTGTCAAGGGCCCGCCCGCGGCCAAGGTTTTAACGGCGGCGCGGACGGACCCCTTGATCAGCTCCGGCTCGGACCATTTTTCCAGGGCCAGTCGGGCTTGGTCGCGGCGACCCCGGCTCTGGGCCAAAAAGTCCCGGAGTTCCTTTGCAGGAACGAGGAGGGCCTCAGCGGCGGCCGCGAGCAGATCCACCGCCTCCCTGGCGGTGGTCTCTAGGTCTTCACCCGCGTCCCCCACCGAGTCCCCGTCCTCCTCCGGGAGGTGGCCGCCAGCAGCCGGCCCATCGACCGCACAAGGTACGGCAAATGAACCGGCCGCTCCAACCGGCCCTGGCACTGCCCCGATCCCACCCCCAGGATCGTCGGCAGAGGAGTCCCCACTGGGCTCTTTTAAAAATGGTGCTGGGTCGGGAAATGACAGCGGAAGGGGTTCCCCCTCCGCCCCAGGAACCGGAGAACAAGGAGAGACCCGGCCATAGGAAATCCCCAGGCCCTCCAAGTGCTCCAGCTCCAAAGTAAGGGGCGAGGGTGGGTGTTCCTCCCCCTCCCCGCTGCCACCCCCCGGCCCAGCATCTACAGTGTCATAATTATTTAATTGTTTTTCTGCCGGGTCGAGCGACTCCCGGGGGAAGTTGGATAATAGCTGGGCGGGCTCAGGTTCGGCCTTTTCGGCCTCGCCCGCCTCAGTCCCCGGGACGCTCGACCCGGCGGCTACGCATTCCTCCGCGGTCCCCACGCCCCCCACGACAGGCAGATCTTCCACTCCATCCCCGGGAGGCAGAGGCTGGGCAGCCTCAACTGTCTCACCCTCCCCGGGGAAAGACTCCTCGCGCCTGCAGCGCAATTTGGGGGCGCTGGTGGGGGACGCGGGACACGCGGCGGGCACCGCCTCCTCCGCGGAGGGATGTTGTTCCCCCTCCGCCTCATTGGGGCGGTGCCTCTTTTTGTTCCTGGGGGCGCGCGGAGTCAGGGAGACCTCCATGTCTGCCGAGGCCTCCCGCTCCGCCCCCCCCTTTTCCTTTTCTTGCCCGCGCCTGGGCCCCTCTGTGGTGGTATTCAAGGGCCCGGGCACGGGCTCGGGGCACCCCGCGCTCGCCGGTGACTGGGTTGGGCTGAGCGCGGTGGTCAGACTTTCCGGCGCACCGAGGGGACCCGCCTCTAGATGTTTCTCCTTCTTCCGCGCCTTCTTTCCGCTCGGACGCTCTCCCTCCCCCCCGCCGGAGGCCCTGAAAACAAAGGCCTCCGACGATGCCCGCGCACCCATGGCTCCCGGCACGCGGACGCAACTAGGGGGAGGGATGGCGGCAGCGCCAGCCTTGGCCGCCTTCGGTGGTTTGGCGGCCTTGGAGGCGGGGCAGTTCTTGCGAACATGCCCCACCTCCCTGCAGGCATGGCACCGCACGCCGTCCGACGTCCAGAAGACGCGGTAGGCAGTCCCCTCGTGCACCACATTAAAATCTCCCTCCGTCGTGTCCTCCCGCGCCAGCCGGACAAAGAGCTGGCGGCGGAAGGAGAACACGTGGCGCAGGCTGCTCTCCCTGAGGCCGAGCGGTATGGGGTTGATCCCTGACCTTACCTCCCCCAGTTGTTGTAGGTGAGGGAGGAGGAGCTCAGCGGAAACAAAGGGCGGGACGTTTGAAATGATGACCCTCTGCGCGGTGGCCTCGAGAGGGTCCACCGGCAGGAACGTCCCGCCCACCGTGAGCCCCTTTTCAAGGGCCAGGGACACCGCCCGCTCCGACCCCAGGAAGAACACGGCCTTCCCAGACATCTTGGAGGCTGCGACAATGGCCGAGGGGCCGACTACCCCAGCCATCGCCCGCACGCACTCCTCAATGCTCATTGTGGGGTGAGTGTAGCTCTTGACCCCGTGTTTCCTGGTTATAAGTCTGAACGGTGGCAGGGCAGCGGGTGGCGCAGGAGGTGCCGTGGATGTGGACACCGCCTGCGCATACGTCCTTGCTGGCCCTGCCACCGGCGTGGATGGGGTCGCCATCACGGGGTCCCTTTAAGGGCTACACCCACCCCAAAGTCACAGGCCTTAATGGTCTTTAATGGCCTCTTATGTTAACTGAGCAGAGGAGCCCTTAACGAGGCACCTCTCCCCTCGTTGACAATTGGGGAGAGGCCTTGCTCCCTCTGCTCAGTTGTCTTAATTGGGTTTTTTTTAATTAATTTGGAAGGAAAGGGTTCTCAGAGAGAGAGGGGAGAAACAGAGGGTAACGGAGAAAGAGAGAGGGGGGGTGGGAAGGGGGGGGGCTGCGAGGGCAGGTCTCCCCTCGCAGCTGTGGGTGGGTGCACTCCCCAGATGGCAAAACACAAAAGTCTTTGGGGTGGTCTTCAGGTGGGGGGAGAAGATGTCTTCACCTGGGGTAGCTGGAGCCACCAGGCACTCCTAACGATCCTCAATAGGGTGATTAATGACTCTTCAGCCTGGTAGCTCCAGCTATCCCAGGCTAGGCAAATGTGGGGGGGGGGTGGGGGGGGGTTCCAATTGTGGGGGGGGCCCAGTTGTAAGCACAGCCCCCACGCACACTACCACACACACACACACACACCCCCCGCGATGTTCCGGCCCTCAGTGGTCTTCTTTCCTCCCCCCACCGATACAACAAAGTCTGTTTGGGGAAATGCACCCACACCCACCTGTAGAAATGTTGAGTCTCCCTCCTTCCACACTGGATGTTGTTTGTCTTTTCCCCCTCTCTCCAACTCCTTGCAGAATGATGAAGTTGTTGCAAAGTTTTCTGTTCTCCTCCTCTCCCTCTGGGTAAAGTTGGTGTTGAAGCCCCTTCCTTCCTTCTCTTCCTGGGCTGGTCTCAGGGCTCTCCAGGCAGGAGCTCAAGTTGCTAGCTGCTTCTCTCACTGCTCACAGCTCCAACTGAGCAGGACACGCCTCCACAGCTTCACAATTGGTCCTTGTGCATGAAACTCTTTTAGGAGTCTACCTGCAAAACATAAACAACATTAAACTGTGCCACCCGACCTGGGTGACACAGCAGACATTTTCAAGCCCCTTTTTTTTTTGGTTTTTGGTTTTTTTTTTTTTTTTTTTTTTTTTTTTTTTTTTTTTTTGGGGCGCTAAAATCAAATTTTTCCAGTGCCCCCTATAAAAGGAGAGGGGGACACTAAAAACACCGGCAATTAAAACAAATTAAACTTTAAAACGTAAAATCAAATTAAAATTTGGTTGCCGGGCGTGATGATGCACTCCAGTCCCTCCGGTGCCCACCTCTCGCGGAAGGCCGCGAGCGTACCGGTGGACACCGCGTGCTCCATCTCCAAGGACACCCTGGATCGGATGTAAGAGCGGAAGAGAGGCAGGCAGTCAGGTTGAACGACCCCCTCGACCGCCCGCTGCCTGGACCGGCTGATGGCACCCTTGGCCGTGCCCAGGAGCAGTCCTACGAGGAGGCCCTCGGACCTACCCGCTCCCCTCCGCACAGGGTGCCCAAAGATCAGGAGAGTGGGACTGAAGTGCAGCCAGAATTTCAGGAGCAGCCCCTTCAAATAGTGGAACAGGGGCTGCAACCTTGTGCATTCAATAAAAACATGGAACACGGACTCCTCCAGACCGCAGAAATTGCAGGCGGCTTGGGAGTCCGTGAACCGGCTTAAAAATTTGTTGCACGGCACTGCTCCGTGCACCACCCTCCAGGCCAAGTCCCCGATGAATAGTGGGAGGACCCCTGCGTAGAGTGCCCTCCATCGGGGACCCCCGCCTCCTCCGGACGGCAAGATGGTACGCCATGGCGTGTCCGGACGGCCGGCGAGGATGGCAAAGTTGAGGGTGTGCAGGAGCAGCCCGTACAGGAAACCCCTCCGCGCGGAACTGAAAGGCACGGAGGGGATTTCCCCGAGGCGGCTCAAGTTGTGAGGCGCCGGTCCCCGAGGGAGGTTCCGGGGTTTGGCGCCGATGAGGAATTCCGTCCGGACGGGGGTCAGTTCGGACGGGATCTCCCCACGTGCTTGAGCCTCCTCGATACACCTAACGGAGTCAGGGCCCAGAGCTGTTTTTAGCGACTCGATGGCATCGGCCGCGCGGCGGACGTTGGCAGAATTTAGGCGCCGCGCCAGCGTGACTGGCGCCATCCAGCCCGCTCCTCCGCCATCGAGCAGGTCCCTGACCCTGGTCACCTCACCAGCCACAGCCCTCTCTTCCGACCGCCACATGAAGCCTCGGCCGTGGAGGTACGGATTCCCGAGCAGCGGTTCCTGCAGGACGGCCGCCACTCCAGCCGGCGGAGAGCTGCGCTTGGTGGAGACTTTGTTCCAGACCCTGATGAGTTCCCTGTAAAAGACAGGCAGCTCCCGGAGGGCGGTCCTGGCACCCCCCAAGTTCACAAACAGGAGCTGCGTGTCATAATTGAGGTCGAGCTGCTGGCGGAAGAAATACCTCGCCAGAGCACACCACCTAGGAGGGGGCTCGACGTAAAGGTATCTCTGCAGGGTCTGAAGACGGAAAGTCGCGAGCTGGGCGCTGACGCACACCAACGACTGACCGCCCTCCTCAAGCGGGAGACTCAAGACCGCGACAGAGACCCAGTGCTTCCTGTTGTTCCAGAAGAAGTCCACCAGCTTCTTCTGTATCTTGGCGACAAACGCAGGGGGAGGGGTCAAAGTGACCAGCCGGTACCACAGCATTGCGGCCACCAGCTGGTTTATGACTAGCGCTCGACCCCTGTAGGACAGCACTCGGAGCAGTCCTGTCCAGCGCCCTAGGCGAGCGGCGACCTTGGCCTCCAGCTCCTGCCAGTTCGCCGGCCAGGCTTCCTCGTCGGGGCTAAGGTAGACTCCCAGATAGAGGAGATGGGTCGTGCTCCAGGCAAAAGGCCTGAGCTCCTCCGGCAGGGAGTCCACCCGCCACTGACCCACCAGGAGTCCGGAACATTTCTCCCAGTTGATCCTGGCGGAGGACGCGGCCGAGTAAATCTCCTGGCACTCACGCATCCTCCGCAGGTCAGCGGGATCCTCTACCGCGAGGAGCACGTCATCGGCGTAAGCCGAGAGGACGACCTCCACGCCCGGCCCTTGCAGAGCCAGTCCCGTCAACCTCGTCCGCAAGAGGCGCAGGAAAGGCTCCACGCAAACGGCGTATAACTGGCCGGACATGGGGCATCCCTGGCGCACCCCTCTCCTAAAGCGAAGGGGCGCCGTCAAGGACCCGTTAACCTTAATCAGACACTCCGCGGCGGCGTACAAAAGTCGGATCCGGGCGACGAAATGCGTCCCGAACCCGAAAGCGCGCAGAGTTCCGAGCAGATAGTCGTGATCCACCCTGTCGAACGCCTTCTCTTGGTCGAGGGATAGGAAGGCGACCGACAGACCAGCCTCCTGGGAGCAATGGATGAGGTCCCGGACCAGATGGATGTTGTCGTGGATCGTCCGGCCCGGGACCGTGTATGACTGGTCGGGGTGGATCATGTGGTCCAGCACGGCACCAAGGCGAGCAGACATCGCCCTGGCGAAGATTTTGTAGTCCGTGCTGAGGAGGGAGACCGGGCGCCAGTTCTTAAGGAGGCGGAGATCGCCCTTCTTAGGCAGCAGGACGATGACTGCCCTGCGCCAAGAGAGGGGCATCTCCCCGGTCGCCAGACTTTCCCCCAGGACCCGCGCGTAGTCGCTCCCCAGGACGTCCCAGAACGCCCTGTGGAACTCCACGGTCAGCCCGTCCAGCCCCGGGGATTTTCCCCTCGAGAGCCGGGCGAGGGCACCGGTCAGCTCCGCCAGGCTTAGCGGAGCTTCCAGATTTTCGGCGCCCTCCGGGCCGACCTTCGGCAGGTCCTCCCACAAAACTCTACGCGCTTCCTCGCTGGACGGATCCGGAGAGAACAGAGCCCCGTAATATTCCCGGACCCTGTTGTTGACGCCCTCCGGATCCGAGACGAGAGAGCCGTCGTCGGCCAGCAGCGTCAAGAGCTGCTTACGGACACTCTGCCTTTTTTCCAGCGAGTAGAAGAAGGGGGAGCCGCGGTCCAGATCCCGCAGGAACCGGATCCGCGACCTCACGAACGCGCCTCGGGACCCGACGAGCTGCAGGTCCTTCAGCGCGGCCTTCTTCGCTTCGTACACCGTCCGCAGGGCCGGGTCCTGGACGACTTGACCGAGACGGGCTTCCAGGTCGAGCACCTCTTTTTCTAGGCGCCCGACTCTGGCCGCCCGCCTCTTGGTCGACCCCCTCGCGTACTCTTGACAGAAGACGCGGACGTGAGCCTTGCCCACGTCCCACCATAGCCTCAAGGAGGGGAAGCCCCCCTGCTTCCTTCTCCAGTCGGACCAGAATCGACGGAACGAGTCCTGGAACCGCACGTCCTCCAGCAGCCGGTTGTTAAAGTGCCAGTACGCGGACCCCGCCCTCGCGCGGAGCGAAGCGAGCTCCGCCCACACCAGGTGGTGGTCCGAACACGGCACCGGCCGCATGGAGGCCGCCGGGACGCAGGAAACGTACGCCCGAGACACGTAAAGGCGGTCGACTCTAGACCATCCAACTCCAGGCCTCACCCAAGTAAAGGCGCTGGAGTCGGGGTGGAGATTTCGCCAGACGTCCACCAAGTCGAAGGACCCGACCAGGTCCCTCAACTTCTCCATCGCCGTCATGCACTGCGGGGCACCGGAGCGGTCCCTCGCCTCGAGGGTGCAGTTAAAATCCCCCCCGAGGACAATGCAGTCGCCGACGTCGACGGAGCCAACAAGAGCGGACACCTCTTCAAAGAAGCGCGTCTGCTGCGGGCCGGGATGAGGGGCGTACACGTTCACGAGATGGAGCGGCACGTCCCCCAGGCGAACCGTTACGTGCAGCAAGCGGCCTGGCACGGGCTCCTCGACCCCCAAGATCTCCGGCTGAAAATGCGGGCCCAGCAGGATGGCCACCCCACTAGAAATGGCGGTGAGGTGGCTCATGCGGACCTCTCCTTGCCATTCCAGGAGCCACGTGGCTTCGTCTCCCGGAACGGTGTGGGTTTCTTGCAGGAAGCACACCGCATATTTCCCCTCCCGCAGGAGCGAAAAATTGTCAAATCTACGGCGTGCCCCTCTGCCGCCGTTGATGTTGAGGCTGGCTATGGTTATCTTCATGGCAAAAGCATAGTGCAACCTCTACCTTAACCTATTGTGGGGGAGGGAGCGGAGTCTTTTGTTGAACTCCGCTCCCTCCGCAGCCCAGCGAGGAGTCCCTCGAGCTCGCGCAGCTCAAGGTGCTGCTCCTTTGTCAAGGGCCCGCCCGCGGCCAAGGTTTTAACGGCGGCGCGGACGGACCCCTTGATCAGCTCCGGCTCGGACCATTTTTCCAGGGCCAGTCGGGCTTGGTCGCGGCGACCCCGGCTCTGGGCCAAAAAGTCCCGGAGTTCCTTTGCAGGAACGAGGAGGGCCTCAGCGGCGGCCGCGAGCAGATCCACCGCCTCCCTGGCGGTGGTCTCTAGGTCTTCACCCGCGTCCCCCACCGAGTCCCCGTCCTCCTCCGGGAGGTGGCCGCCAGCAGCCGGCCCATCGACCGCACAAGGTACGGCAAATGAACCGGCCGCTCCAACCGGCCCTGGCACTGCCCCGATCCCACCCCCAGGATCGTCGGCAGAGGAGTCCCCACTGGGCTCTTTTAAAAATGGTGCTGGGTCGGGAAATGACAGCGGAAGGGGTTCCCCCTCCGCCCCAGGAACCGGAGAACAAGGAGAGACCCGGCCATAGGAAATCCCCAGGCCCTCCAAGTGCTCCAGCTCCAAAGTAAGGGGCGAGGGTGGGTGTTCCTCCCCCTCCCCGCTGCCACCCCCCGGCCCAGCATCTACAGTATCATTAAAATCAATTGTTTCATTCTCTGCCGGGTCGAGCAAATCCCGGGGGAAGTTGGGTAATAGCTGGGCGGGCTCAGGTTCGGCCTTTTCGGCCTCGCCCGCCTCAGTCCCCGGGACGCCCGGCCCGGCGGCTACGCATTCCTCCGCGGTCCCCACGCCCCCCACGACAGGCAGATCTTCCACTCCATCCCCGGGAGGCAGAGGCTGGGCAGCCTCAACTGTCTCACCCTCCCCGGGGAAAGACTCCTCGCGCCTGCAGCGCAATTTGGGGGCGCTGGTGGGGGACGCGGGACACGCGGCGGGCACCGCCTCCTCCGCGGAGGGATGTTGTTCCCCCTCCGCCTCATTGGGGCGGTGCCTCTTTTTGTTCCTGGGGGCGCGCGGAGTCAGGGAGACCTCCATGTCTGCCGAGGCCTCCCGCTCCGCCCCCCCCTTTTCCTTTTCTTGCCCGCGCCTGGGCCCCTCTGTGGTGGTATTCAAGGGTCCGGGCACGGGCTCGGGGCACCCCGCGCTCGCCGGTGACTGGGTTGGGCTGAGCGCGGTGGTCAGACTTTCCGGCGCACCGAGGGGACCCGCCTCGAGATGTTTCGCCTTCTTCCGCGCCTTCTTTCCGGTCGAACGCTCTCCCTCCCCCCCGCCGGAGGCCCTGAAAACAAAGGCCTCCGACGATGCCCGCGCACCCATGGCTCCCGGCACGCGGACGCAACTAGGGGGAGGGGTGGCGGCGGTGCCAGCCTTGGCCGCCTTCGGTGGTTTGGCGGCCTTGGAGGCGGGGCAGTTCTTACGAACATGCCCCACCTCCCTACAGGCATGGCACCGCACGCCGTCCGACGTCCAGAAGACGCGGTAGGCAGTCCCCTCGTGCACCACATTAAAGTTCCCCTCCGTCGTGTCCTCCCGCGCCAGCCGGACAAAGAGCTGGCGGCGGAAGGAGAACACGTGGCGCAGGCTGCTCTCCCTGAGGCCGAGCGGTATGGGGTTGATCCCCGACCTTACCTCCCCCAGTTGGTGTAGGTGAGGGAGGAGGAGCTCAGCGGGAACAAAGGGCGGGACGTTTGAAATGATGACCCTCTGCGCGGTGGCCTCGAGAGGGTCCACCGGCAGGAACGTCCCGCCCACCGTGAGCCCCTTTTCAAGGGCCAGGGACACCGCCCGCTCCGACCCCAGGAAGAACACGGCCTTCCCAGACATCTTGGAGGCTGCGACAATGGCCGAGGGGCCGACTACCCCAGCCATCGCCCGCACGCACTCCTCGATGCTCATTGTGGGGTGAGTGTAGCTCTTGACCCCGTGTTTTTTTGTTATTAGTCTGAAAGGTGGCAGGGCAGCGGCTGGCGCAGGAGGTGCCGTGGATGTGGACACCGCCTGCGCATACGACCTTGCTGGCCCTGCCACCGGCGTGGATGGGGTCGCCATCACGGGGTCCCTTTAAGGGCTACACCCACCCCAAAGTCACAGGCCTTAATGGTCTTTATTAGGCCTCTTGTAGATTGACTGAGCAGAGGAGCCCTTAATGAGGTACCTCTCCCCTAGTTGGCAATTGGGGAGGGGCCTTGCTCCCTCTGCTCAGTTGTCTTAATTGGTTTTGTTTTTTTGTTTTTTTTTTGTAAATTTGGAAGGAAGAGGCCTCAGAGAGAGAGGGGAGAAACAGAGTAGCAGAGAAAGAGAGAGGGGGGGTGGGAAGGGGGGGGGGGGACTGCGAGGGCAGGTCTCCCCTCGCAGCTGTGGGTGGGTGCACTCCCCAGATGGCAAAACACAAAAGTCTTTGGGGTGGTCTTCAGGTGGGGGGAGAAGATGTCTTCACCTGGGGTAGCTGGAGCCACCAGGCACTCCTAACGATCTTTAATTGGGTGTTTAAGAAAAACAACAATCTTCAGCCTGGTAGCTCCAGCTATCCCAGGCTAGGCAAATGTGGGGGGTGGGGGGGGTTCCAATTGTGGGGGGGGGCCTAGTTGTAAGCAAGGCCCCCACACACACTACCACACACACACACACCCCCCGCGATGTTCCGGCCCTCAGTGGTCTTCTTTCCTCCCCCCACCGATACAACAAAGTCTGTTTGGGGAAATGCACCCACACCCACCTGTAGAAATGTTGAGTCTCCCTCCTTCCACACTGGATGTTGTTTGTCTTTTCCCCCTCTCTCCAACTCCTTGCAGAATGATGAAGTTGTTGCAAAGTTTTCTGTTCTCCTCCTCTCCCTCTGGGTAAAGTTGGTGTTGAAGCCCCTTCCTTCCTTCTCTTCCTGGGCTGGTCTCAGGGCTCTCCAGGCAGGAGCTCAAGTTGCTAGCTGCTTCTCTCACTGCTCACAGCTCCAACTGAGCAGGACACGCCTCCACAGCTTCACAATTGGTCCTTGTGCATGAAACTCTTTTGAGTTTACCTGCGAAAACATAAACATTAAAGAGTGCCACCCGACCTGGGTGACACTCCAGACATTTACAAGGCCCTTTTTTTCCCCCCCTTTTTTTTTTTTTTTTGTGTTTTTCTTTTTTTGGTTTTTTTTTTTGGGCACTAAAATCACAATTTTTCCCCAGTGCCCCCTATAAAAGGGAAGGGGACACTAAAAGCACCTCCTTGGGCATGAAACTCTTTTGAGTTCACCTGTGAAAACATAAAAACAATAAACGGTGCCACCCGACCTGGGTGACACTCCAGACATTTTCAAGGCCCTTTTTTTCCCCCCTTTTTTTTTTTTTTGTGTTTTTCTTTCTTTTGGTTTTTTTTTTGGGCACTAAAATCACAATTTTCCCCAGTGCCCCCTATAAAAGGGAAGGGGGACACTAAAAGCACTGGCAATTAAAACAAATTAAACTTTAAAACGTAAAATCAAATTAAAATTTGGTTGCCGGGCGTGATGATGCACTCCAGTCCCTCCGGTGCCCACCTCTCGCGGAAGGCCGCGAGCGTACCGGTGGACACCGCATGCTCCATCTCCAAGGACACCCTGGACCGGATGTAAGAGCGGAAGAGAGGCAGGCAGTCAGGTTGAACGACCCCCTCGACCGCCCGCTGCCTGGACCGGCTGATGGCACCCTTGGCCGTGCCCAGGAGCAGTCCTACGAGGAGGCCTTCGGACCTACCCGCTCCCCTCCGCACAGGGTGCCCAAAGATCAGGAGAGTGGGACTGAAGTGCAGCCAGAATTTCAGGAGCAGCCCCTTCAAATAATAAAACAGGGGCTGCAACCTCGTGCATTCCATAAAAACATGGAACACGGACTCCTCCAGACCGCAGAAATTGCAGGCGGCCTGGGAGTCCGTGAACCGGCTTAAAAATTTGTTGCACGGCACTGCTCCGTGCACCACCCTCCAGGCCAAGTCCCCGATGAATAGTGGGAGGACCCCTGCGTAGAGTGCCCTCCATCGGGGACCCCCGCCTCCTCCGGACGGCAAGATGGTACGCCATGGCGTGTCCGGACGGCCGGCAAGGATGGCAAAGTTGAGGGTGTGCAGGAGCAGCCCGTACAGGAAACCCCTCCGCGCGGAACTGAAAGGCACGGAGGGGATTTCCCCGAGGCGGCTCAAGTTGTGAGGCGCCGGCCCCCGAGGGAGGTTCCGGGGTTTGGCGCCGATGAGGAATTCCGTCCGGACGGGGGTCAGTTCGGACGGGATCTCCCCACGTGCTTGAGCCTCCTCGATACACCTAACGGAGTCAGGGCCCAGAGCTGTTTTTAGCGACTCGATGGCATCGGCCGCGCGGCGGACGTTGGCAGAATTTAGGCGCCGCGCCAGCGTGACTGGCGCCATCCAGCCCGCTCCTCCGCCATCGAGCAGGTCCCTGACCCTGGTCACCTCACCAGCCACAGCCCTCTCTTCCGACCGCCACATGAAGCCTCGGCCGTGGAGGTACGGATTCCCGAGCAGCGGTTCCTGCAGGACGGCCGCCACTCCAGCCGGCGGAGAGCTGCGCTTGGTGGAGACTTTGTTCCAGACCCTGATGAGTTCCCTGTAAAAGACAGGCAGCTCCCGGAGGGCGGTCCTGGCAACCCCCAAGTTCACAAACAGGAGCTGCGTGTCATAATTGAGGTCGAGCTGCTGGCGGAAGAAATACCTCGCCAGAGCACACCACCTAGGAGGGGGCTCGACGTAAAGGTATCTCTGCAGGGTCTGAAGACGGAAAGTCGCGAGCTGGGCGCTGACGCACACCAACGACTGACCGCCCTCCTCAAGCGGGAGACTCAAGACCGCGACAGAGACCCAGTGCTTCCTGTTGTTCCAGAAGAAGTCCACCAGCTTCTTCTGTATCTTGGCGACAAACGCAGGGGGAGGGGTCAAAGTGACCAGCCGGTACCACAGCATTGCGGCCACCAGCTGGTTTATGACTAACGCTCGACCCCTGTAGGACAGCACTCGGAGCAGTCCTGTCCAGCGCCCTAGGCGAGCGGCGACCTTGGCCTCCAGCTCCTGCCAGTTCGCCGGCCAGGCTTCCTCGTCGGGGCTAAGGTAGACTCCCAGATAGAGGAGATGGGTCGTGCTCCAGGCAAAAGGCCTGAGCTCCTCCGGCAGGGAGTCCACCCGCCACTGACCCACCAGGAGTCCGGAACATTTCTCCCAGTTGATCCTGGCGGAGGACGCGGCCGAGTAAATCTCCTGGCACTCACGCATCCTCCGCAGGTCAGCGGGATCCTCTACCGCGAGGAGCACGTCATCGGCGTAAGCCGAGAGGACGACCTCCACGCCCGGCCCTTGCAGAGCCAGTCCCGTCAACCTCGTCCGCAAGAGGCGCAGGAAAGGCTCCACGCAAACGGCGTATAACTGGCCGGACATGGGGCATCCCTGGCGCACCCCTCTCCTAAAGCGAAGGGGCGCCGTCAAGGACCCGTTAACCTTAATCAGACACTCCGCGGCGGCGTACAAAAGTCGGATCCGGGCGACGAAATGCGTCCCGAACCCGAAAGCGCGCAGAGTTCCGAGCAGATAGTCGTGATCCACCCTGTCGAACGCCTTCTCTTGGTCGAGGGATAGGAAGGCGACCGACAGACCAGCCTCCTGGGAGCAATGGATGAGGTCCCGGACCAGATGGATGTTGTCGTGGATTGTCCGGCCCGGGACCGTGTATGACTGGTCGGGGTGGATCATGTGGTCCAGCACGGCACCAAGGCGAGCAGACATCGCCCTGGCGAAGATTTTGTAGTCCGTGCTGAGGAGGGAGACCGGGCGCCAGTTCTTAAGGAGGCGGAGATCGCCCTTCTTAGGCAGCAGGACGATGACTGCCCTGCGCCAAGAGAGGGGCATCTCCCCGGTCGCCAGACTTTCCCCCAGGACCCGCGCGTAGTCGCCCCCCAGGACGTCCCAGAACGCCCTGTGGAACTCCACGGTCAGCCCGTCCAGCCCCGGGGATTTTCCCCTCGAGAGCCGGGCGAGGGCACCGGTCAGCTCCGCCAGGCTTAGCGGAGCTTCCAGATTTTCGGCGCCCTCCGGGCTGACCTTCGGCAGGTCCTCCCACAAAACTCTACGCGCTTCCTCGCTGGACGGATCCGGAGAGAACAGAGCCCCGTAATATTCACGGACCCTGTTGTTGACGCCCTCCGGATCCGAGACGAGAGAGCCGTCGTCGGCCAGCAGCGTCAAGAGCTGCTTACGGACACTCTGCCTTTTTTCCAGCGAGTAGAAGAAGGGGGAGCCGCGGTCCAGATCCCGCAGGAACCGGATCCGCGACCTCACGAACGCGCCTCGGGACCCGACGAGCTGCAGGTCCTTCAGCGCGGCCTTCTTCGCTTCGTACACCGTCCGCAGGGCCGGGTCCTGGACGACTTGACCGAGACGGGCTTCCAGGTCGAGCACCTCTTTTTCTAGGCGCCCGACTCTGGCCGCCCGCCTCTTGGTCGACCCCCTCGCGTACTCTTGACAGAAGACGCGGACGTGAGCCTTGCCCACGTCCCACCATAGCCTCAAGGAGGGGAAGCCCCCCTGCTTCCTTCTCCAGTCGGACCAGAATCGACGGAACGAGTCCTGGAACCGCACGTCCTCCAGCAGCCGGTTGTTAAAGTGCCAGTACGCGGACCCCGTCCTCGCGCGGAGCGAAGCGAGCTCCGCCCACACCAGGTGGTGGTCCGAACACGGCACCGGCCGCATGGAGGCCGCCGGGACGCAGGAAACGTACGCCCGAGACACGTAAAGGCGGTCGACTCTAGACCATCCAACTCCAGGCCTCACCCAAGTAAAGGCGCTGGAGTCGGGGTGGAGATTTCGCCAGACGTCCACCAAGTCGAAGGACCCGACCAGGTCCCTCAACTTCTCCATCGCCGTCATGCACTGCGGGGCACCGGAGCGGTCCCTCGCCTCGAGGGTGCAGTTAAAATCCCCCCCGAGGACAATGCAGTCGCCGACGTCGACGGAGCCAAGAAGAGCGGACACCTCTTCAAAGAAGCGCGTCTGCTGCGGGCCGGGATGAGGGGCGTACACGTTCACGAGATGGAGCGGCACGTCCCCCAGGCGAACCGTTACGTGCAGCAAGCGGCCTGGCACGGGCTCCTCGACCCCCAAGATCTCCGGCTGAAAATGCGGGCCCAGCAAGATGGCCACCCCACTAGAAATGGCGGTGAGGTGGCTCATGCGGACCTCTCCTTGCCATTCCAGGAGCCACGTGGCTTCGTCTCCCGGAACGGTGTGGGTTTCTTGCAGGAAGCACACCGCATATTTCCCCTCCCGCAGGAGCGAAAAATTGTCAAATCTACGGCGTGCCCCTCTGCCGCCGTTGATGTTGAGGCTGGCTATGGTTATCTTCATGGCAAAAGCATAGTGCAACCTCTACCTTAACCTATTGTGGGGGAGGGAGCGGAGTCTTTTGTTGAACTCCGCTCCCTCCGCAGCCCAGCGAGGAGTCCCTCGAGCTCGCGCAGCTCAAGGTGCTGCTCCTTTGTCAAGGGCCCGCCCGCGGCCAAGGTTTTAACGGCGGCGCGGACGGACCCCTTGATCAGCTCCGGCTCGGACCATTTATCCAGGGCCAGTCGGGCTTGGTCGCGGCGACCCCGGCTCTGGGCCAAAAAGTCCCGGAGTTCCTTTGCAGGAACGAGGAGGGCCTCAGCGGCGGCCGCGAGCAGATCCACCGCCTCACTGGCGGTGGTCTCTAGGTCTTCACCCGCGTCCCCCACCGAGTCCCCGTCCTCCTCCGGGAGGTGGCCGCCAGCAGCCGGCCCATCGACCGCACAAGGTACGGCAAATGAACCGGCCGCTCCAACCGGCCCTGGCACTGCCCCGATCCCACCCCCAGGATCGTCGGCAGAGGAGTCCCCACTGGGCTCTTTTAAAAATGGTGCTGGGTCGGGAAATGACAGCGGAAGGGGTTCCCCCTCCGCCCCAGGAACCGGAGAACAAGGAGAGACCCGGCCATAGGAAATCCCCAGGCCCTCCAAGTGCTCCAGCTCCAAAGTAAGGGGCGAGGGTGGGTGTTCCTCCCCCTCCCCGCTGCCACCCCCCGGCCCAGCATCTACAGTGTCATAATTATTTGTTTCATTCTCTGCCGGGTCGAGCAAATCCCGGGGGAAGTTGGGTAATAGCTGGGCGGGCTCAGGTTCGGCCTTTTCAGCCTCGCCCGCCTCAGTCCCCGGGACGCCCGGCCCGGCGGCTACGCATTCCTCCGCGGTCCCCACGCCCCCCACGACAGGCAGATCTTCCACTCCATCCCCGGGAGGCAGAGGCTGGGCAGCCTCAACTGTCTCACCCTCCCCGGGGAAAGACTCCTCGCGCCTGCAGCGCAATTTGGGGGCGCTGGTGGGGGACGCGGGACACGCGGCGGGCACCGACTCCTCCGCGGAGGGATGTTGTTCCCCCTCCGCGTCATTGGGGCGGTGCCTCTTTTTGTTCCTGGGGGCGCGCGGAGTCAGGGAGACCTCCATGTCTGCCGAGGCCTCCCGCTCCGCCCCCCCCTTTTCCTTTTCTTGCCCGCGCCCGGGCCCCTCTGTGGTGTTGTTCAAGGGCTCGGGCACGGGCTCGGGGCACCCCGCGCTCGCCGGTGACGGGGTTGGGCTGAGCGCGGTGGTCAAATTATCCGGCGCACCGAGGGGACCCGCCTCTTGATGTTTTGTCTTCTTCCGCGCCTTCTTTCCGGTCGGACGCTCTCCCTCCCCCCCGCCGGAGGCCCTGAAAACAAAGGCCTCCGACGATGCCCGCGCACCCATGGCTCCCGGCACGCGGACGCAACTAGGGGGAGGGGTGGCGGCAGCGCCAGCCTTGGCCGCCTTCGGTGGTTTGGCGGCCTTGGAGGCGGGGCAGTTCTTACGAACATGCCCCACCTCCCTGCAGGCATGGCACCGCACGCCGTCCGACGTCCAGAAGACGCGGTAGGCAGTCCCCTCGTGCACCACATTAAAGTGCCCTTCTGTCATGTCCTCCCGCGCCAGCCGGACAAAGAGCTGGCGGCGGAAGGAGAACACGTGGCGCAGGCTGTTCTCCCTGAGGCCGAGCGGTATGGGGTTGATCCCTGACCTTACCTCCCCCAGTTGTTGTAGGTGAGGGAGGAGGAGCCCAGCGGGAACAAAGGGCGGGACGTTCGACACGATGACCCTCTGCGCGGTGGCCTCGAGAGGATCCACCGGCAGGAACGTCCCGCCCACCGTGAGCCCCTTTTCGAGGGCCAGGGACACCGCCCGCTCCGACCCCAGGAAGAAAACAGCCTTCCCAGACATCTTGGAGGCTGCGACAATGGCCGAGGGGCCGACTACCCCAGCCATCGCCCGCACGCACTCCTCGATGCTCATTGTGGGGTGAGTGTAGCTCTTGACCCCGTGTTTTTTTGTTATAAGTGTAAATGGTGGCAGGGCAGCGGGTGGCGCAGGAGGTGCTGTGGAAGCGGTTGCCACCTGCGCATACGTCCTTGCTGGCCCTGCCACCGGCGTGGATGGGGTCGCCATCACGGGGTCCCTTTAAGGGCTACACCCACCCCAAAGTCACAGGCCTTAATGGTCTTTAATGGCCTCTTATGTTAACTGAGCAGAGGAGCCCTTAACGAGGCACCTCTCCCCTCGTTGACAATTGGGGAGAGGCCTTGCTCCCTCTGCTCAGTTGTCTTAATTGGTTTTTTTTTTTTTATTAATTTGGAAGGAAAGGGTTCTCAGAGAGAGAGGGGAGAAACAGAGGGTAACGGAGAAAGAGAGAGGGGGGGTGGGAAGGGGGGGGGGGGACTGCGAGGGCAGGTCTCCCCTCGCAGCTGTGGGTGGGTGCACTCCCCAGATGGCAAAACACAAAAGTCTTTGGGGTGGTCTTCAGGTGGGGGGAGAAGATGTCTTCACCTGGGGTAGCTGGAGCCACCAGGCACTCCTAACGATCTTTAATTGGGTGTTTAAGAAAAACAACAATCTTCAGCCTGGTAGCTCCAGCTATCCCAGGCTAGGCAAATGTGGGGGGTGGGGGGGGTTCCAATTGTGGGGGGGGGCCTAGTTGTAAGCAAGGCCCCCACACACACTACCACACACACACACACCCCCCGCGATGTTCCGGCCCTCAGTGGTCTTCTTTCCTCCCCCCACCGATACAACAAAGTCTGTTTGGGGAAATGCACCCACACCCACCTGTAGAAATGTTGAGTCTCCCTCCTTCCACACTGGATGTTGTTTGTCTTTTCCCCCTCTCTCCAACTCCTTGCAGAATGATGAAGTTGTTGCAAAGTTTTCTGTTCTCCTCCTCTCCCTCTGGGTAAAGTTGGTGTTGAAGCCCCTTCCTTCCTTCTCTTCCTGGGCTGGTCTCAGGGCTCTCCAGGCAGGAGCTCAAGTTGCTAGCTGCTTCTCTCACTGCTCACAGCTCCAACTGAGCAGGACACGCCTCCACAGCTTCACAATTGGTCCTTGTGCATGAAACTCTTTTTGGAGTTCACCTGCAAAAACATAAAACATGTATCCGTGCCACCCGACCTGGATGACACACACAAGACATTTACAAGGCCCCTTTTTTATTTATTTTTTTTGTGTTTTTTTTTTGGGGCACTAAAATCACAATTTTTCCCTTTTTCCAGTGCCCCCTATAAAAGGAGAGGGGGACACTAAAAGCACCGGCAATTAAAACAAATTAAACTTTAAAACGTAAAATCAAATTAAAATTTGGTTGCCGGGCGTGATGATGCACTCCAGTCCCTCCGGTGCCCACCTCTCGCGGAAGGCCGCGAGCGTACCGGTGGACACCGCGTGCTCCATCTCCAAGGACACCCTGGATCGGATGTAAGAGCGGAAGAGAGGCAGGCAGTCAGGTTGAACGACCCCCTCGACCGCCCGCTGCCTGGACCGGCTGATGGCACCCTTGGCCGTGCCCAGGAGCAGTCCTACGAGGAGGCCCTCGGACCTACCCGCTCCCCTCCGCACAGGGTGCCCAAAGATCAGGAGAGTGGGACTGAAGTGCAGCCAGAATTTCAGGAGCAGCCCCTTCAAATAGTGGAACAGGGGCTGCAACCTTGTGCATTCAATAAAAACATGGAACACGGACTCCTCCAGACCGCAGAAATTGCAGGCGGCCTGGGAGTCCGTGAACCGGCTTAAAAATTTGTTGCACGGCACTGCTCCGTGCACCACCCTCCAGGCCAAGTCCCCGATGAATAGTGGGAGGACCCCTGCGTAGAGTGCCCTCCATCGGGGACCCCCGCCTCCTCCGGACGGCAAGATGGTACGCCATGGCGTGTCCGGACGGCCGGCGAGGATGGCAAAGTTGAGGGTGTGCAGGAGCAGCCCGTACAGGAAACCCCTCCGCGCGGAACTGAAAGGCGCGGAGGGGATTTCCCCGAGGCGGCTCAAGTTGTGAGGCGCCGGCCCCCGAGGGAGGTTCCGGGGTTTGGCGCCGATGAGGAATTCCGTCCGGACGGGGGTCAGTTCGGACGGGATCTCCCCACGTGCTTGAGCCTCCTCGATACACCTAACGGAGTCAGGGCCCAGAGCTGTTTTTAGCGACTCGATGGCATCGGCCGCGCGGCGGACGTTGGCAGAATTTAGGCGCCGCGCCAGCGTGACTGGCGCCATCCAGCCCGCTCCTCCGCCATCGAGCAGGTCCCTGACCCTGGTCACCTCACCAGCCACAGCCCTCTCTTCCGACCGCCACATGAAGCCTCGGCCGTGGAGGTACGGATTCCCGAGCAGCGGTTCCTGCAGGACGGCCGCCACTCCAGCCGGCGGAGAGCTGCGCTTGGTGGAGACTTTGTTCCAGACCCTGATGAGTTCCCTGTAAAAGACAGGCAGCTCCCGGAGGGCGGTCCTGGCACCCCCCAAGTTCACAAACAGGAGCTGCGTGTCATAATTGAGGTCGAGCTGCTGGCGGAAGAAATACCTCGCCAGAGCACACCACCTAGGAGGGGGCTCGACGTAAAGGTATCTCTGCAGGGTCTGAAGACGGAAAGTCGCGAGCTGGGCGCTGACGCACACCAACGACTGACCGCCCTCCTCAAGCGGGAGACTCAAGACCGCGACAGAGACCCAGTGCTTCCTGTTGTTCCAGAAGAAGTCCACCAGCTTCTTCTGTATCTTGGCGACAAACGCAGGGGGAGGGGTCAAAGTGACCAGCCGGTACCACAGCATTGCGGCCACCAGCTGGTTTATGACTAGCGCTCGACCCCTGTAGGACAGCACTCGGAGCAGTCCTGTCCAGCGCCCTAGGCGAGCGGCGACCTTGGCCTCCAGCTCCTGCCAGTTCGCCGGCCAGGCTTCCTCGTCGGGGCTAAGGTAGACTCCCAGATAGAGGAGATGGGTCGTGCTCCAGGCAAAAGGCCTGAGCTCCTCCGGCAGGGAGTCCACCCGCCACTGACCCACCAGGAGTCCGGAACATTTCTCCCAGTTGATCCTGGCGGAGGACGCGGCCGAGTAAATCTCCTGGCACTCACGCATCCTCCGCAGGTCAGCGGGATCCTCTACCGCGAGGAGCACGTCATCGGCGTAAGCCGAGAGGACGACCTCCACGCCCGGCCCTTGCAGAGCCAGTCCCGTCAACCTCGTCCGCAAGAGGCGCAGGAAAGGCTCCACGCAAACGGCGTATAACTGGCCGGACATGGGGCATCCCTGGCGCACCCCTCTCCTAAAGCGAAGGGGCGCCGTCAAGGACCCGTTAACCTTAATCAGACACTCCGCGGCGGCGTACAAAAGTCGGATCCGGGCGACGAAATGCGTCCCGAACCCGAAAGCGCGCAGAGTTCCGAGCAGATAGTCGTGATCCACCCTGTCGAACGCCTTCTCTTGGTCGAGGGATAGGAAGGCGACCGACAGACCAGCCTCCTGGGAGCAATGGATGAGGTCCCGGACCAGATGGATGTTGTCGTGGATCGTCCGGCCCGGGACCGTGTATGACTGGTCGGGGTGAATCATGTGGTCCAGCACGGCACCAAGGCGAGCAGACATCGCCCTGGCGAAGATTTTGTAGTCCGTGCTGAGGAGGGAGACCGGGCGCCAGTTCTTAAGGAGGCGGAGATCGCCCTTCTTAGGCAGCAGGACGATGACTGCCCTGCGCCAAGAGAGGGGCATCTCCCCGGTCGCCAGACTTTCCCCCAGGACCCGCGCGTAGTCGCTCCCCAGGACGTCCCAGAACGCCCTGTGGAACTCCACGGTCAGCCCGTCCAGCCCCGGGGATTTTCCCCTCGAGAGCCGGGCGAGGGCACCGGTCAGCTCCGCCAGGCTTAGCGGAGCTTCCAGATTTTCGGCGCCCTCCGGGCCGACCTTCGGCAGGTCCTCCCACAAAACTCTACGCGCTTCCTCGCTGGACGGATCCGGAGAGAACAGAGCCCCGTAATATTCACGGACCCTGTTGTTGACGCCCTCCGGATCCGAGACGAGAGAGCCGTCGTCGGCCAGCAGCGTCAAGAGCTGCTTACGGACACTCTGCCTTTTTTCCAGCGAGTAGAAGAAGGGGGAGCCGCGGTCCAGATCCCGCAGGAACCGGATCCGCGACCTCACGAACGCGCCTCGGGACCCGACGAGCTGCAGGTCCTTCAGCGCGGCCTTCTTCGCTTCGTACACCGTCCGCAGGGCCGGGTCCTGGACGACTTGACCGAGACGGGCTTCCAGGTCGAGCACCTCTTTTTCTAGGCGCCCGACTCTGGCCGCCCGCCTCTTGGTCGACCCCCTCGCGTACTCTTGACAGAAGACGCGGACGTGAGCCTTGCCCACGTCCCACCATAGCCTCAAGGAGGGGAAGCCCCCCTGCTTCCTTCTCCAGTCGGACCAGAATCGACGGAACGAGTCCTGGAACCGCACGTCCTCCAGCAGCCGGTTGTTAAAGTGCCAGTACGCGGACCCCGTCCTCGCGCGGAGCGAAGCGAGCTCCGCCCACACCAGGTGGTGGTCCGAACACGGCACCGGCCGCATGGAGGCCGCCGGGACGCAGGAAACGTACGCCCGAGACACGTAAAGGCGGTCGACTCTAGACCATCCAACTCCAGGCCTCACCCAAGTAAAGGCGCTGGAGTCGGGGTGGAGATTTCGCCAGACGTCCACCAAGTCGAAGGACCCGACCAGGTCCCTCAACTTCTCCATCGCCGTCATGCACTGCGGGGCACCGGAGCGGTCCCTCGCCTCGAGGGTGCAGTTAAAATCCCCCCCGAGGACAATGCAGTCGCCGACGTCGACGGAGCCAAGAGCGGACACCTCTTCAAAGAAGCGCGTTTGCTGCGGGCCGGGATGAGGGGCGTACACGTTCACGAGATGGAGCGGCACGTCCCCCAGGCGAACCGTTACGTGCAGCAAGCGGCCTGGCACGGGCTCCTCGACCCCCAAGATCTCCGGCTGAAAATGCGGGCCCAGCAAGATGGCCACCCCACTAGAAATGGCGGTGAGGTGGCTCATGCGGACCTCTCCTTGCCATTCCAGGAGCCACGTGGCTTCGTCTCCCGGAACGGTGTGGGTTTCTTGCAGGAAGCACACCGCATATTTCCCCTCCCGCAGGAGCGAAAAATTGTCAAATCTACGGCGTGCCCCTCTGCCGCCGTTGATGTTGAGGCTGGCTATGGTTATCTTCATGGCAAAAGCATAGTGCAACCTCTACCTTAACCTATTGTGGGGGAGGGAGCGGAGTCTTTTGTTGAACTCCGCTCCCTCCGCAGCCCAGCGAGGAGTCCCTCGAGCTCGCGCAGCTCAAGGTGCTGCTCCTTTGTCAAGGGCCCGCCCGCGGCCAAGGTTTTAACGGCGGCGCGGACGGACCCCTTGATCAGCTCCGGCTCGGACCATTTTTCCAGGGCCAGTCGGGCTTGGTCGCGGCGACCCCGGCTCTGGGCCAAAAAGTCCCGGAGTTCCTTTGCAGGAACGAGGAGGGCCTCAGCGGCGGCCGCGAGCAGATCCACCGCCTCACTGGCGGTGGTCTCTAGGTCTTCACCCGCGTCCCCCACCGAGTCCCCGTCCTCCTCCGGGAGGTGGCCGCCAGCAGCCGGCCCATCGACCGCACAAGGTACGGCAAATGAACCGGCCGCTCCAACCGGCCCTGGCACTGCCCCGATCCCACCCCCAGGATCGTCGGCAGAGGAGTCCCCACTGGGCTCTTTTAAAAATGGTGCTGGGTCGGGAAATGACAGCGGAAGGGGTTCCCCCTCCGCCCCAGGAACCGGAGAACAAGGAGAGACCCGGCCATAGGAAATCCCCAGGCCCTCCAAGTGCTCCAGCTCCAAAGTAAGGGGCGAGGGTGGGTGTTCCTCCCCCTCCCCGCTGCCACCCCCCGGCCCAGCATCTACAGTATCATTAAAATCAATTGTTTCATTCTCTGCCGGGTCGAGCAACTCCCGGGGGAAGTTGGGTAATAGCTGGGCGGGCTCAGGTTCGGCCTTTTCGGCCTCGCCCGCCTCAGTCCCCGGGACGCTCGACCCGGCGGCTACGCATTCCTCCGCGGTCCCCACGCCCCCCACGACAGGCAGATCTTCCACTCCATCCCCGGGAGGCAGAGGCTGGGCAGCCTCAACTGTCTCACCCTCCCCGGGGAAAGACTCCTCGCGCCTGCAGCGCAATTTGGGGGCGCTGGTGGGGGACGCGGGACACGCGGCGGGCACCGCCTCCTCCGCGGAGGGATGTTGTTCCCCCTCCGCCTCATTGGGGCGGTGCCTCTTTTTGTTCCTGGGGGCGCGCGGAGTCAGGGAGACCTCCATGTCTGCCGAGGCCTCCCGCTCCGCCCCCCCCTTTTCCTTTTCTTGCCCGCGCCCGGGCCCCTCTGTGGTGGTATTCAAGGGTCCGGGCACGGGCTCGGGGCACCCCGCGCTCGCCGGTGACTGGGTTGGGCTGAGCGCGGTGGTCAGACTTTCCGGCGCACCGAGGGGACCCGCCTCTAGATGTTTCTCCTTCTTCCGCGCCTTCTTTCCGCTCGGACGCTCTCCCTCCCCCCCGCCGGAGGCCCTGAAAACAAAGGCCTCCGACGATGCCCGCGCACCCATGGCTCCCGGCACGCGGACGCAACTAGGGGGAGGGGTGGCGGCGGCGCCAGCTATGGCCGCCTTCGGTGGTTTGGCGGCCTTGGAGGCGGGGCAGTTCTTACGAACGTGCCCCACCTCCCTGCAGGCATGGCACCGCACGCCGTCCGACGTCCAGAAGACGCGGTAGGCAGTCCCCTCGTGCACCACATTAAAGTGCCCTTCTGTCATGTCCTCCCGCGCCAGCCGGACAAAGAGCTGGCGGCGGAAGGAGAACACGTGGCGCAGGCTGTTCTCCCTGAGGCCGAGCGGTATGGGGTTGATCCCCGACCTTACCTCCCCCAGTTGGTGTAGGTGAGGGAGGAGGAGCTCAGCGGAAACAAAGGGCGGGACGTTTGACACGATGACCCTCTGCGCGGTGGCCTCGAGAGGGTCCACCGGCAGGAACGTCCCGCCCACCGTGAGCCCCTTTTCAAGGGCCAGGGACACCGCCCGCTCCGACCCCAGGAAGAACACGGCCTTCCCAGACATCTTGGAGGCTGCGACAATGGCCGAGGGGCCGACTACCCCAGCCATCGCCCGCACGCACTCCTCGATGGTCATTGTGGGGTGAGTGTAGCTCTTGACCCCGTGTTTTTTCGTAATTAACCTAAATGGTGGCAGGGCAGCGGGTGGCGCAGGAGGGGCCGTGGAAGCGGTTGCCACCTGCGCATACGTCCTTGCTGGCCCTGCCACCGGCGTGGATGGGGTCGCCATCACGGGGTCCCTTTAAGGGCTACACCCACCCCAAAGTCACAGGCCTTAATGGTCTTAATTGGCCTCGTAAATTAACTGAGCAGAGGAGCCCTTAACGAGGTACCTCTCCCCTAGTTGGCAATTGGGGAGAGGCCTTGCTCCCTCTGCTCAGTTGTCTTAATTGTTTTTTTTTGTAAATTTGGAAGGAAGAGGCCTCAGAGAGAGAGGGGAGAAACAGAGTAGCAGAGAAAGAGAGAGGGGGGTGGGAAGGGGGGGGGGGACTGCGAGGGCAGGTCTCCCCTCGCAGCTGTGGGTGGGTGCACTCCCCAGATGGCAAAAACACAAAAGTCCTTGGGGTGGTCTTCAGGTGGGGGGAGAAGATGTCTTCACCTGGGGTAGCTGGAGCCACCAGGCACTCCTAACGATCTTTAATTGGGTAATTAATAACAATCTTCAGCCTGGTAGCTCCAGCTATCCCAGGCTAGGCAAATGTGGGGGGTGGGGGGGGTTCCAATTGTGGGGGGGGCCTAGTTGTAAGCAAGGCCCCCACACACACTACCACACACACACACACCCCCCGCGATGTTCCGGCCCTCAGTAGTCTTCTTTCCTCCCCCCACCGATATAACAAAGTCTTTTTTGGGAAATGCACCCACACCCACCTGTAGAACTGTTGAGTCTCCCTCCTTCCACACTGGATGTTGTTTGTCTTTTCCCCCTCTCTCCAACTCCTTGCAGAATGATGAAGTTGTTGCAAAGTTTTCTGTTCTCCTCCTCTCCCTCTGGGTAAAGTTGGTGTTGAAGCCCCTTCCTTCCTTCTCTTCCTGGGCTGGTCTCAGGGCTCTCCAGGCAGGAGCTCAAGTTGCTAGCTGCTTCTCTCACTGCTCACAGCTCCAACTGAGCAGGACACGCCTCCACAGCTTCACAATTGGTCCTTGTGCATGAAACTCTTTTGAGTTAACCTGCAAAAACATAAAACATGTATCCGTGCCACCCGACCTGGATGACACACACAAGACATTTACAAGGCCCCTTTTTTATTTATTTTTTTGTGTTTTTTTTTTTGGGGCACTAAAATCAAATTTTTCCTTTTTCCAGTGCCCCCTATAAAAGGAGAGGGGGACACTAAAAGCACCGGCAATTAAAACAAATTAAACTTTAAAACGTAAAATCAAATTAAAATTTGGTTGCCGGGCGTGATGATGCACTCCAGTCCCTCCGGTGCCCACCTCTCGCGGAAGGCCGCGAGCGTACCGGTGGACACCGCGTGCTCCATCTCCAAGGACACCCTGGATCGGATGTAAGAGCGGAAGAGAGGCAGGCAGTCAGGTTGAACGACCCCCTCGACCGCCCGCTGCCTGGACCGGCTGATGGCACCCTTGGCCGTGCCCAGGAGCAGTCCTACGAGGAGGCCCTCGGACCTACCCGCTCCCCTCCGCACAGGGTGCCCAAAGATCAGGAGAGTGGGACTGAAGTGCAGCCAGAATTTCAGGAGCAGCCCCTTCAAATAGTGGAACAGGGGCTGCAACCTTGTGCATTCAATAAAAACATGGAACACGGACTCCTCCAGACCGCAGAAATTGCAGGCGGCCTGGGAGTCCGTGAACCGGCTTAAAAATTTGTTGCACGGCACTGCTCCGTGCACCACCCTCCAGGCCAAGTCCCCGATGAATAGTGGGAGGACCCCTGCGTAGAGTGCCCTCCATCGGGGACCCCCGCCTCCTCCGGATGGCAAGATGGTACGCCATGGCGTGTCCGGACGGCCGGCGAGGATGGCAAAGTTGAGAGTGTGCAGGAGCAGCCCGTACAGGAAACCCCTCCGCGCGGAACTGAAAGGCACGGAGGGGATTTCCCCGAGGCGGCTCAAGTTGTGAGGCGCCGGCCCCCGAGGGAGGTTCCGGGGTTTGGCGCCGATGAGGAATTCCGTCCGGACGGGGGTCAGTTCGGACGGGATCTCCCCACGTGCTTGAGCCTCCTCGATACACCTAACGGAGTCAGGGCCCAGAGCTGTTTTTAGCGACTCGATGGCATCGGCCGCGCGGCGGACGTTGGCAGAATTTAGGCGCCGCGCCAGCGTGACTGGCGCCATCCAGCCCGCTCCTCCGCCATCGAGCAGGTCCCTGACCCTGGTCACCTCACCAGCCACAGCCCTCTCTTCCGACCGCCACATGAAGCCTCGGCCGTGGAGGTACGGATTCCCGAGCAGCGGTTCCTGCAGGACGGCCGCCACTCCAGCCGGCGGAGAGCTGCGCTTGGTGGAGACTTTGTTCCAGACCCTGATGAGTTCCCTGTAAAAGACAGGCAGCTCCCGGAGGGCGGTCCTGGCACCCCCCAAGTTCACAAACAGGAGCTGCGTGTCATAATTGAGGTCGAGCTGCTGGCGGAAGAAATACCTCGCCAGAGCACACCACCTAGGAGGGGGCTCGACGTAAAGGTATCTCTGCAGGGTCTGAAGACGGAAAGTCGCGAGCTGGGCGCTGACGCACACCAACGACTGACCGCCCTCCTCAAGCGGGAGACTCAAGACCGCGACAGAGACCCAGTGCTTCCTGTTGTTCCAGAAGAAGTCCACCAGCTTCTTCTGTATCTTGGCGACAAACGCAGGGGGAGGGGTCAAAGTGACCAGCCGGTACCACAGCATTGCGGCCACCAGCTGGTTTATGACTAGCGCTCGACCCCTGTAGGACAGCACTCGGAGCAGTCCTGTCCAGCGCCCTAGGCGAGCGGCGACCTTGGCCTCCAGCTCCTGCCAGTTCGCCGGCCAGGCTTCCTCGTCGGGGCTAAGGTAGACTCCCAGATAGAGGAGATGGGTCGTGCTCCAGGCAAAAGGCCTGAGCTCCTCCGGCAGGGAGTCCACCCGCCACTGACCCACCAGGAGTCCGGAACATTTCTCCCAGTTGATCCTGGCGGAGGACGCGGCCGAGTAAATCTCCTGGCACTCACGCATCCTCCGCAGGTCAGCGGGATCCTCTACCGCGAGGAGCACGTCATCGGCGTAAGCCGAGAGGACGACCTCCACGCCCGGCCCTTGCAGAGCCAGTCCCGTCAACCTCGTCCGCAAGAGGCGCAGGAAAGGCTCCACGCAAACGGCGTATAACTGGCCGGACATGGGGCATCCCTGGCGCACCCCTCTCCTAAAGCGAAGGGGCGCCGTCAAGGACCCGTTAACCTTAATCAGACACTCCGCGGCGGCGTACAAAAGTCGGATCCGGGCGACGAAATGCGTCCCGAACCCGAAAGCGCGCAGAGTTCCGAGCAGATAGTCGTGATCCACCCTGTCGAACGCCTTCTCTTGGTCGAGGGATAGGAAGGCGACCGACAGACCAGCCTCCTGGGAGCAATGGATGAGGTCCCGGACCAGATGGATGTTGTCGTGGATCGTCCGGCCCGGGACCGTGTATGACTGGTCGGGGTGAATCATGTGGTCCAGCACGGCACCAAGGCGAGCAGACATCGCCCTGGCGAAGATTTTGTAGTCCGTGCTGAGGAGGGAGACCGGGCGCCAGTTCTTAAGGAGGCGGAGATCGCCCTTCTTAGGCAGCAGGACGATGACTGCCCTGCGCCAAGAGAGGGGCATCTCCCCGGTCGCCAGACTTTCCCCCAGGACCCGCGCGTAGTCGCTCCCCAGGACGTCCCAGAACGCCCTGTGGAACTCCACGGTCAGCCCGTCCAGCCCCGGGGATTTTCCCCTCGAGAGCCGGGCGAGGGCACCGGTCAGCTCCGCCAGGCTTAGCGGAGCTTCCAGATTTTCGGCGCCCTCCGGGCCGACCTTCGGCAGGTCCTCCCACAAAACTCTACGCGCTTCCTCGCTGGACGGATCCGGAGAGAACAGAGCCCCGTAATATTCACGGACCCTGTTGTTGACGCCCTCCGGATCCGAGACGAGAGAGCCGTCGTCGGCCAGCAGCGTCAAGAGCTGCTTACGGACACTCTGCCTTTTTTCCAGCGAGTAGAAGAAGGGGGAGCCGCGGTCCAGATCCCGCAGGAACCGGATCCGCGACCTCACGAACGCGCCTCGGGACCCGACGAGCTGCAGGTCCTTCAGCGCGGCCTTCTTCGCTTCGTACACCGTCCGCAGGGCCGGGTCCTGGACGACTTGACCGAGACGGGCTTCCAGGTCGAGCACCTCTTTTTCTAGGCGCCCGACTCTGGCCGCCCGCCTCTTGGTCGACCCCCTCGCGTACTCTTGACAGAAGACGCGGACGTGAGCCTTGCCCACGTCCCACCATAGCCTCAAGGAGGGGAAGCCCCCCTGCTTCCTTCTCCAGTCGGACCAGAATCGACGGAACGAGTCCTGGAACCGCACGTCCTCCAGCAGCCGGTTGTTAAAGTGCCAGTACGCGGACCCCGTCCTCGCGCGGAGCGAAGCGAGCTCCGCCCACACCAGGTGGTGGTCCGAACACGGCACCGGCCGCATGGAGGCCGCCGGGACGCAGGAAACGTACGCCCGAGACACGTAAAGGCGGTCGACTCTAGACCATCCAACTCCAGGCCTCACCCAAGTAAAGGCACTGGAGTCGGGGTGGAGATTTCGCCAGACGTCCACCAAGTCGAAGGACCCGACCAGGTCCCTCAACTTCTCCATCGCCGTCATGCACTGCGGGGCACCGGAGCGGTCCCTCGCCTCGAGGGTGCAGTTAAAATCCCCCCCGAGGACAATGCAGTCGCCGACGTCGACGGAGCCAAGAAGAGCGGACACCTCTTCAAAGAAGCGCGTTTGCTGCGGGCCGGGATGAGGGGCGTACACGTTCACGAGATGGAGCGGCACGTCCCCCAGGCGAACCGTTACGTGCAGCAAGCGGCCTGGCACGGGCTCCTCGACCCCCAAGATCTCCGGCTGAAAATGCGGGCCCAGCAAGATGGCCACCCCACTAGAAATGGCGGTGAGGTGGCTCATGCGGACCTCTCCTTGCCATTCCAGGAGCCACGTGGCTTCGTCTCCCGGAACGGTGTGGGTTTCTTGCAGGAAGCACACCGCATATTTCCCCTCCCGCAGGAGCGAAAAATTGTCAAATCTACGGCGTGCCCCTCTGCCGCCGTTGATGTTGAGGCTGGCTATGGTTATCTTCATGGCAAAAGCATAGTGCAACCTCTACCTTAACCTATTGTGGGGGAGGGAGCGGAGTCTTTTGTTGAACTCCGCTCCCTCCGCAGCCCAGCGAGGAGTCCCTCGAGCTCGCGCAGCTCAAGGTGCTGCTCCTTTGTCAAGGGCCCGCCCGCGGCCAAGGTTTTTACGGCGGCGCGGACGGACCCCTTGATCAGCTCCGGCTCGGACCATTTTTCCAGGGCCAGTCGGGCTTGGTCGCGGCGACCCCGGCTCTGGGCCAAAAAGTCCCGGAGTTCCTTTGCAGGAATGAGGAGGGCCTCAGCGGCGGCCGCGAGCAGATCCACCGCCTCCCTGGCGGTGGTCTCTAGTTCTTCTCCCGCGTCCCCCACCGAGTCCCCGTCCTCCTCCGGGAGGTGGCCGCCAGCAGCCGGCCCATCGACCGCACAAGGTACGGCAAATGAACCGGCCGCTCCAACCGGCCCTGGCTCTGCCCCGATCCCACCCCCAGGATCGTCGGCAGAGGAGTCCCCACTGGGCTCTTTTAAAAATGGTGCTGGGTCGGGAAATGACAGCGGAAGGGGTTCCCCCTCCGCCCCAGGAACCGGGGAACAAGGAGAGACCCGGCCATAGGAAATCCCCAGGCCCTCCAAGTGCACCAGCTCCAAAGTAAGGGGCGAGGGTGGGTGTTCCTCCCCCTCCCCGCTGCCACCCCCCGGCCCAGCATCTACAGTATCATTAAAATCAATTGTTTCATTCTCTGCCGGGTCGAGCAACTCCCGGGGGAAGTTGGGTAATAGCTGGGCGGGCTCAGGTTCGGCCTTTTCGGCCTCGCCCGCCTCAGTCCCCGGGACGCTCGACCCGGCGGCTACGCATTCCTCCGCGGTCCCCACGCCCCCCACGACAGGCAGATCTTCCACTCCATCCCCGGGAGGCAGAGGCTGGGCAGCCTCAACTGTCTCACCCTCCCCGGGGAAAGACTCCTCGCGCCTGCAGCGCAATTTGGGGGCGCTGGTGGGGGACGCGGGACACGCGGCGGGCACCGCCTCCTCCGCGGAGGGATGTTGTTCCCCCTCCGCCTCATTGGGGCGGTGCCTCTTTTTGTTCCTGGGGGCGCGCGGAGTCAGGGAGACCTCCATGTCTGCCGAGGCCTCCCGCTCCGCCCCCCCCTTTTCCTTTTCTTGCCCGCGCCCGGGCCCCTCTGTGGTGGTATTCAAGGGTCCGGGCACGGGCTCGGGGCACCCCGCGCTCGCCGGTGACTGGGTTGGGCTGAGCGCGGTGGTCAGACTTTCCGGCGCACCGAGGGGACCCGCCTCTAGATGTTTCTCCTTCTTCCGCGCCTTCTTTCCGCTCGGACGCTCTCCCTCCCCCCCGCCGGAGGCCCTGAAAACAAAGGCCTCCGACGATGCCCGCGCACCCATGGCTCCCGGCACGCGGACGCAACTAGGGGGAGGGGTGGCGGCGGCGCCAGCTATGGCCGCCTTCGGTGGTTTGGCGGCCTTGGAGGCGGGGCAGTTCTTACGAACGTGCCCCACCTCCCTGCAGGCATGGCACCGCACGCCGTCCGACGTCCAGAAGACGCGGTAGGCAGTCCCCTCGTGCACCACATTAAAGTGCCCTTCTGTCATGTCCTCCCGCGCCAGCCGGACAAAGAGCTGGCGGCGGAAGGAGAACACGTGGCGCAGGCTGTTCTCCCTGAGGCCGAGCGGTATGGGGTTGATCCCCGACCTTACCTCCCCCAGTTGTTGTAGGTGAGGGAGGAGGAGCTCAGCGGAAACAAAGGGCGGGACGTTTGACACGATGACCCTCTGCGCGGTGGCCTCGAGAGGGTCCACCGGCAGGAACGTCCCGCCCACCGTGAGCCCCTTTTCAAGGGCCAGGGACACCGCCCGCTCCGACCCCAGGAAGAACACGGCCTTCCCAGACATCTTGGAGGCTGCGACAATGGCCGAGGGGCCGACTACCCCAGCCATCGCCCGCACGCACTCCTCGATGGTCATTGTGGGGTGAGTGTAGCTCTTGACCCCGTGTTTTTTCGTAATTAACCTAAATGGTGGCAGGGCAGCGGGTGGCGCAGGAGGGGCCGTGGAAGCGGTTGCCACCTGCGCATACGTCCTTGCTGGCCCTGCCACCGGCGTGGATGGGGTCGCCATCACGGGGTCCCTTTAAGGGCTACACCCACCCCAAAGTCACAGGCCTTAATGGTCTTAATTGGCCTCGTAAATTAACTGAGCAGAGGAGCCCTTAACGAGGTACCTCTCCCCTAGTTGGCAATTGGGGAGAGGCCTTGCTCCCTCTGCTCAGTTGTCTTAATTGTTTTTTTTTGTAAATTTGGAAGGAAGAGGCCTCAGAGAGAGAGGGGAGAAACAGAGTAGCAGAGAAAGAGAGAGGGGGGTGGGAAGGGGGGGGGGGACTGCGAGGGCAGGTCTCCCCTCGCAGCTGTGGGTGGGTGCACTCCCCAGATGGCAAAAACACAAAAGTCCTTGGGGTGGTCTTCAGGTGGGGGGAGAAGATGTCTTCACCTGGGGTAGCTGGAGCCACCAGGCACTCCTAACGATCTTTAATTGGGTAATTAATAACAATCTTCAGCCTGGTAGCTCCAGCTATCCCAGGCTAGGCAAATGTGGGGGGTGGGGGGGGTTCCAATTGTGGGGGGGGCCTAGTTGTAAGCAAGGCCCCCACACACACTACCACACACACACACACCCCCCGCGATGTTCCGGCCCTCAGTAGTCTTCTTTCCTCCCCCCACCGATATAACAAAGTCTTTTTTGGGAAATGCACCCACACCCACCTGTAGAACTGTTGAGTCTCCCTCCTTCCACACTGGATGTTGTTTGTCTTTTCCCCCTCTCTCCAACTCCTTGCAGAATGATGAAGTTGTTGCAAAGTTTTCTGTTCTCCTCCTCTCCCTCTGGGTAAAGTTGGTGTTGAAGCCCCTTCCTTCCTTCTCTTCCTGGGCTGGTCTCAGGGCTCTCCAGGCAGGAGCTCAAGTTGCTAGCTGCTTCTCTCACTGCTCACAGCTCCAACTGAGCAGGACACGCCTCCACAGCTTCACAATTGGTCCTTGTGCATGAAACTCTTTTGAGTTTATCTGTGAAAACATAAAACATTAAACGGTGCCACCCGACCTGGGTGACACTCCAGACATTTACAAGGCCCTTTTTTTTTTTCCCCCTTTTTTGTGTTTTTTTTTGTGTTTTTTCTTTTTTTTTTTTTTGTTTTTTTTTTTGGGCACTAAAATCACAATTTTTCCCCAGTGCCCCCTATAAAAGGGAAGGGGACACTAAAAGCACCGGCAATTAAAACAAATTAACTTTAAAACGTAAAATCAAATTAAAATTTGGTTGCCGGGCGTGATGATGCACTCCAGTCCCTCCGGTGCCCACCTCTCGCGGAAGGCCGCGAGCGTACCGGTGGACACCGCGTGCTCCATCTCCAAGGACACCCTGGACCGGATGTAAGAGCGGAAGAGAGGCAGGCAGTCAGGTTGAACGACCCCCTCGACCGCCCGCTGCCTGGACCGGCTGATGGCACCCTTGGCCGTGCCCAGGAGCAGTCCTACGAGGAGGCCTTCGGACCTACCCGCTCCCCTCCGCACAGGGTGCCCAAAGATCAGGAGAGTGGGACTGAAGTGCAGCCAGAATTTCAGGAGCAGCCCCTTCAAATAGTGGAACAGGGGCTGCAACCTCGTGCATTCAATAAAAACATGGAACACGGACTCCTCCAGACCGCAGAAATTGCAGGCGGCCTGGGAGTCCGTGAACCGGCTTAAAAATTTATTGCACGGCACTGCTCCGTGCACCACCCTCCAGGCCAAGTCCCCGATGAATAGTGGGAGGACCCCTGCGTAGAGTGCCCTCCATCGGGGACCCCCGCCTCCTCCGGACGGCAAGATGGTACGCCATGGCGTGTCCGGACGGCCGGCGAGGATGGCAAAGTTGAGGGTGTGCAGGAGCAGCCCGTACAGGAAACCCCTCCGCGCGGAACTGAAAGGCACGGAGGGGATTTCCCCGAGGCGGCTCAAGTTGTGAGGCGCCGGCCCCCGAGGGAGGTTCCGGGGTTTGGCGCCGATGAGGAATTCCGTCCGGACGGGGGTCAGTTCGGACGGGATCTCCCCACGTGCTTGAGCCTCCTCGATACACCTAACGGAGTCAGGGCCCAGAGCTGTTTTTAGCGACTCGATGGCATCGGCCGCGCGGCGGACGTTGGCAGAATTTAGGCGCCGCGCCAGCGTGACTGGCGCCATCCAGCCCGCTCCTCCGCCATCGAGCAGGTCCCTGACCCTGGTCACCTCACCAGCCACAGCCCTCTCTTCCGACCGCCACATGAAGCCTCGGCCGTGGAGGTACGGATTCCCGAGCAGCGGCTCCTGCAGGACGGCCGCCACTCCAGCCGGCGGAGAGCTGCGCTTGGTGGAGACTTTGTTCCAGACCCTGATGAGTTCCCTGTAAAAGACAGGCAGCTCCCGGAGGGCGGTCCTGGCACCCCCCAAGTTCACAAACAGGAGCTGCGTGTCATAATTGAGGTCGAGCTGCTGGCGGAAGAAATACCTCGCCAGAGCACACCACCTAGGAGGGGGCTCGACGTAAAGGTATCTCTGCAGGGTCTGAAGACGGAAAGTCGCGAGCTGGGCGCTGACGCACACCAACGACTGACCGCCCTCCTCAAGCGGGAGACTCAAGACCGCGGCAGAGACCCAGTGCTTCCTGTTGTTCCAGAAGAAGTCCACCAGCTTCTTCTGTATCTTGGCGACAAACGCAGGGGGAGGGGTCAAAGTGACCAGCCGGTACCACAGCATTGCGGCCACCAGCTGGTTTATGACTAGCGCTCGACCCCTGTAGGACAGCACTCGGAGCAGTCCTGTCCAGCGCCCTAGGCGAGCGGCGACCTTGGCCTCCAGCTCCTGCCAGTTCGCCGGCCAGGCTTCCTCGTCGGGGCTAAGGTAGACTCCCAGATAGAGGAGATGGGTCGTGCTCCAGGCAAAAGGCCTGAGCTCCTCCGGCAGGGAGTCCACCCGCCACTGACCCACCAGGAGTCCGGAACATTTCTCCCAGTTGATCCTGGCGGAGGACGCGGCCGAGTAAATCTCCTGGCACTCACGCATCCTCCGCAGGTCAGCGGGATCCTCTACCGCGAGGAGCACGTCATCGGCGTAAGCCGAGAGGACGACCTCCACGCCCGGCCCTTGCAGAGCCAGTCCCGTCAACCTCGTCCGCAAGAGGCGCAGGAAAGGCTCCACGCAAACGGCGTATAACTGGCCGGACATGGGGCATCCCTGGCGCACCCCTCTCCTAAAGCGAAGGGGCGCCGTCAAGGACCCGTTAACCTTAATCAGACACTCCGCGGCGGCGTACAAAAGTCGGATCCGGGCGACGAAATGCGTCCCGAACCCGAAAGCGCGCAGAGTTCCGAGCAGATAGTCGTGATCCACCCTGTCGAACGCCTTCTCTTGGTCGAGGGATAGGAAGGCGACCGACAGACCAGCCTCCTGGGAACAATGGATGAGGTCCCGGACCAGATGGATGTTGTCGTGGATTGTCCGGCCCGGGACCGTGTATGACTGGTCGGGGTGGATCATGTGGTCCAGCACGGCACCAAGGCGAGCAGACATCGCCCTGGCGAAGATTTTGTAGTCCGTGCTGAGGAGGGAGACCGGGCGCCAGTTCTTAAGGAGGCGGAGATCGCCCTTCTTAGGCAGCAGGACGATGACTGCCCTGCGCCAAGAGAGGGGCATCTCCCCGGTCGCCAGACTTTCCCCCAGGACCCGCGCGTAGTCGCTCCCCAGGACGTCCCAGAACGCCCTGTGGAACTCCACGGTCAGCCCGTCCAGCCCCGGGGATTTTCCCCTCGAGAGCCGGGCGAGGGCACCGGTCAGCTCCGCCAGGCTTAGCGGAGCTTCCAGATTTTCGGCGCCCTCCGGGCCGACCTTCGGCAGGTCCTCCCACAAAACTCTACGCGCTTCCTCGCTGGACGGATCCGGGGAGAACAGAGCCCCGTAATATTCTCGGACCCTGTTGTTGACGCCCTCCGGATCCGAGACGAGAGAGCCGTCGTCGGCCAGCAGCGTCAAGAGCTGCTTACGGACACTCTGCCTTTTTTCCAGCGAGTAGAAGAAGGGGGAGCCGCGGTCCAGATCCCGCAGGAACCGGATCCGCGACCTCACGAACGCGCCTCGGGACCCGACGAGCTGCAGGTCCTTCAGCGCGGCCTTCTTCGCTTCGTACACCGTCCGCAGGGCCGGGTCCTGGACGACTTGACCGAGACGGGCTTCCAGGTCGAGCACCTCTTTTTCTAGGCGCCCGACTCTGGCCGCCCGCCTCTTGGTCGACCCCCTCGCGTACTCTTGACAGAAGACGCGGACGTGAGCCTTGCCCACGTCCCACCATAGCCTCAAGGAGGGGAAGCCCCCCTGCTTCCTTCTCCAGTCGGACCAGAATCGACGGAACGAGTCCTGGAACCGCACGTCCTCCAGCAGCCGGTTGTTAAAGTGCCAGTACGCGGACCCCGTCCTCGCGCGGAGCGAAGCGAGCTCCGCCCACACCAGGTGGTGGTCCGAACACGGCACCGGCCGCATGGAGGCCGCCGGGACGCAGGAAACGTACGCCCGAGACACGTAAAGGCGGTCGACTCTAGACCATCCAACTCCAGGCCTCACCCAAGTAAAGGCGCTGGAGTCGGGGTGGAGATTTCGCCAGACGTCCACCAAGTCGAAGGACCCGACCAGGTCCCTCAACTTCTCCATCGCCGTCATGCACTGCGGGGCACCGGAGCGGTCCCTCGCCTCGAGGGTGCAGTTAAAATCCCCCCCGAGGACAATGCAGTCGCCGACGTCGACGGAGCCAAGAAGAGCGGACACCTCTTCAAAGAAGCGCGTTTGCTGCGGGCCGGGATGAGGGGCGTACACGTTCACGAGATGGAGCGGCACGTCCCCCAGGCGAACCGTTACGTGCAGCAAGCGGCCTGGCACGGGCTCCTCGACCCCCAAGATCTCCGGCTGAAAATGCGGGCCCAGCAAGATGGCCACCCCACTAGAAATGGCGGTGAGGTGGCTCATGCGGACCTCTCCTTGCCATTCCAGGAGCCACGTGGCTTCGTCTCCCGGAACGGTGTGGGTTTCTTGCAGGAAGCACACCGCATATTTCCCCTCCCGCAGGAGCGAAAAATTGTCAAATCTACGGCGTGCCCCTCTGCCGCCGTTGATGTTGAGGCTGGCTATGGTTATCTTCATGGCAAAAGCATAGTGCAACCTCTACCTTAACCTATTGTGGGGGAGGGAGCGGAGTCTTTTGTTGAACTCCGCTCCCTCCGCAGCCCAGCGAGGAGTCCCTCGAGCTCGCGCAGCTCAAGGTGCTGCTCCTTTGTCAAGGGCCCGCCCGCGGCCAAGGTTTTAACGGCGGCGCGGACGGACCCCTTGATCAGCTCCGGCTCGGACCATTTTTCCAGGGCCAGTCGGGCTTGGTCGCGGCGACCCCGGCTCTGGGCCAAAAAGTCCCGGAGTTCCTTTGCAGGAACGAGGAGGGCCTCAGCGGCGGCCGCGAGCAGATCCACCGCCTCCCTGGCGGTGGTCTCTAGGTCTTCACCCGCGTCCCCCACCGAGTCCCCGTCCTCCTCCGGGAGGTGGCCGCCAGCAGCCGGCCCATCGACCGCACAAGGTACGGCAAATGAACCGGCCGCTCCAACCGGCCCTGGCACTGCCCCGATCCCACCCCCAGGATCGTCGGCAGAGGAGTCCCCACTGGGCTCTTTTAAAAATGGTGCCGGGTCGGGAAATGACAGCGGAAGGGGTTCCCCCTCCGCCCCAGGAACCGGAGAACAAGGAGAGACCCGGCCATAGGAAATCCCCAGGCCCTCCAAGTGCTCCAGCTCCAAAGTAAGGGGCGAGGGTGGGTGTTCCTCCCCCTCCCCGCTGCCACCCCCCGGCCCAGCATCTACAGTGTCATAATTATTTGTTTCATTCTCTGCCGGGTCGAGCAAATCCCGGGGGAAGTTGGGTAATAGCTGGGCGGGCTCAGGTTCGGCCTTTTCAGCCTCGCCCGCCTCAGTCCCCGGGACGCCCGGCCCGGCGGCTACGCATTCCTCCGCGGTCCCCACGCCCCCCACGACAGGCAGATCTTCCACTCCATCCCCGGGAGGCAGAGGCTGGGCAGCCTCAACTGTCTCACCCTCCCCGGGGAAAGACTCCTCGCGCCTGCAGCGCAATTTGGGGGCGCTGGTGGGGGACGCGGGACACGCGGCGGGCACCGACTCCTCCGCGGAGGGATGTTGTTCCCCCTCCGCGTCATTGGGGCGGTGCCTCTTTTTGTTCCTGGGGGCGCGCGGAGTCAGGGAGACCTCCATGTCTGCCGAGGCCTCCCGCTCCGCCCCCCCCTTTTCCTTTTCTTGCCCGCGCCCGGGCCCCTCTGTGGTGTTGTTCAAGGGCTCGGGCACGGGCTCGGGGCACCCCGCGCTCGCCGGTGACGGGGTTGGGCTGAGCGCGGTGGTCAAATTATCCGGCGCACCGAGGGGACCCGCCTCTTGATGTTTTGTCTTCTTCCGCGCCTTCTTTCCGGTCGGACGCTCTCCCTCCCCCCCGCCGGAGGCCCTGAAAACAAAGGCCTCCGACGATGCCCGCGCACCCATGGCTCCCGGCACGCGGACGCAACTAGGGGGAGGGGTGGCGGCAGCGCCAGCCTTGGCCGCCTTCGGTGGTTTGGCGGCCTTGGAGGCGGGGCAGTTCTTACGAACATGCCCCACCTCCCTGCAGGCATGGCACCGCACGCCGTCCGACGTCCAGAAGACGCGGTAGGCAGTCCCCTCGTGCACCACATTAAAGTGCCCTTCTGTCATGTCCTCCCGCGCCAGCCGGACAAAGAGCTGGCGGCGGAAGGAGAACACGTGGCGCAGGCTGTTCTCCCTGAGGCCGAGCGGTATGGGGTTGATCCCTGACCTTACCTCCCCCAGTTGTTGTAGGTGAGGGAGGAGGAGCCCAGCGGGAACAAAGGGCGGGACGTTCGACACGATGACCCTCTGCGCGGTGGCCTCGAGAGGATCCACCGGCAGGAACGTCCCGCCCACCGTGAGCCCCTTTTCGAGGGCCAGGGACACCGCCCGCTCCGACCCCAGGAAGAAAACAGCCTTCCCAGACATCTTGGAGGCTGCGACAATGGCCGAGGGGCCGACTACCCCAGCCATCGCCCGCACGCACTCCTCGATGCTCATTGTGGGGTGAGTGTAGCTCTTGACCCCGTGTTTTTTTGTTATAAGTGTAAATGGTGGCAGGGCAGCGGGTGGCGCAGGAGGTGCTGTGGAAGCGGTTGCCACCTGCGCATACGTCCTTGCTGGCCCTGCCACCGGCGTGGATGGGGTCGCCATCACGGGGTCCCTTTAAGGGCTACACCCACCCCAAAGTCACAGGCCTTAATGGTCTTTAATGGCCTCTTATGTTAACTGAGCAGAGGAGCCCTTAACGAGGCACCTCTCCCCTCGTTGACAATTGGGGAGAGGCCTTGCTCCCTCTGCTCAGTTGTCTTAATTGGTTTTTTTTTTTTTATTAATTTGGAAGGAAAGGGTTCTCAGAGAGAGAGGGGAGAAACAGAGGGTAACGGAGAAAGAGAGAGGGGGGGTGGGAAGGGGGGGGGGGGACTGCGAGGGCAGGTCTCCCCTCGCAGCTGTGGGTGGGTGCACTCCCCAGATGGCAAAACACAAAAGTCTTTGGGGTGGTCTTCAGGTGGGGGGAGAAGATGTCTTCACCTGGGGTAGCTGGAGCCACCAGGCACTCCTAACGATCTTTAATTGGGTGTTTAAGAAAAACAACAATCTTCAGCCTGGTAGCTCCAGCTATCCCAGGCTAGGCAAATGTGGGGGGTGGGGGGGGTTCCAATTGTGGGGGGGGGCCTAGTTGTAAGCAAGGCCCCCACACACACTACCACACACACACACACCCCCCGCGATGTTCCGGCCCTCAGTGGTCTTCTTTCCTCCCCCCACCGATACAACAAAGTCTGTTTGGGGAAATGCACCCACACCCACCTGTAGAAATGTTGAGTCTCCCTCCTTCCACACTGGATGTTGTTTGTCTTTTCCCCCTCTCTCCAACTCCTTGCAGAATGATGAAGTTGTTGCAAAGTTTTCTGTTCTCCTCCTCTCCCTCTGGGTAAAGTTGGTGTTGAAGCCCCTTCCTTCCTTCTCTTCCTGGGCTGGTCTCAGGGCTCTCCAGGCAGGAGCTCAAGTTGCTAGCTGCTTCTCTCACTGCTCACAGCTCCAACTGAGCAGGACACGCCTCCACAGCTTCACAATTGGTCCTTGTGCATGAAACTCTTTTTGGAGTTCACCTGCAAAAACATAAAACATGTATCCGTGCCACCCGACCTGGATGACACACACAAGACATTTACAAGGCCCCTTTTTTATTTATTTTTTTTGTGTTTTTTTTTTGGGGCACTAAAATCACAATTTTTCCCTTTTTCCAGTGCCCCCTATAAAAGGAGAGGGGGACACTAAAAGCACCGGCAATTAAAACAAATTAAACTTTAAAACGTAAAATCAAATTAAAATTTGGTTGCCGGGCGTGATGATGCACTCCAGTCCCTCCGGTGCCCACCTCTCGCGGAAGGCCGCGAGCGTACCGGTGGACACCGCGTGCTCCATCTCCAAGGACACCCTGGATCGGATGTAAGAGCGGAAGAGAGGCAGGCAGTCAGGTTGAACGACCCCCTCGACCGCCCGCTGCCTGGACCGGCTGATGGCACCCTTGGCCGTGCCCAGGAGCAGTCCTACGAGGAGGCCCTCGGACCTACCCGCTCCCCTCCGCACAGGGTGCCCAAAGATCAGGAGAGTGGGACTGAAGTGCAGCCAGAATTTCAGGAGCAGCCCCTTCAAATAGTGGAACAGGGGCTGCAACCTTGTGCATTCAATAAAAACATGGAACACGGACTCCTCCAGACCGCAGAAATTGCAGGCGGCCTGGGAGTCCGTGAACCGGCTTAAAAATTTGTTGCACGGCACTGCTCCGTGCACCACCCTCCAGGCCAAGTCCCCGATGAATAGTGGGAGGACCCCTGCGTAGAGTGCCCTCCATCGGGGACCCCCGCCTCCTCCGGACGGCAAGATGGTACGCCATGGCGTGTCCGGACGGCCGGCGAGGATGGCAAAGTTGAGGGTGTGCAGGAGCAGCCCGTACAGGAAACCCCTCCGCGCGGAACTGAAAGGCGCGGAGGGGATTTCCCCGAGGCGGCTCAAGTTGTGAGGCGCCGGCCCCCGAGGGAGGTTCCGGGGTTTGGCGCCGATGAGGAATTCCGTCCGGACGGGGGTCAGTTCGGACGGGATCTCCCCACGTGCTTGAGCCTCCTCGATACACCTAACGGAGTCAGGGCCCAGAGCTGTTTTTAGCGACTCGATGGCATCGGCCGCGCGGCGGACGTTGGCAGAATTTAGGCGCCGCGCCAGCGTGACTGGCGCCATCCAGCCCGCTCCTCCGCCATCGAGCAGGTCCCTGACCCTGGTCACCTCACCAGCCACAGCCCTCTCTTCCGACCGCCACATGAAGCCTCGGCCGTGGAGGTACGGATTCCCGAGCAGCGGTTCCTGCAGGACGGCCGCCACTCCAGCCGGCGGAGAGCTGCGCTTGGTGGAGACTTTGTTCCAGACCCTGATGAGTTCCCTGTAAAAGACAGGCAGCTCCCGGAGGGCGGTCCTGGCACCCCCCAAGTTCACAAACAGGAGCTGCGTGTCATAATTGAGGTCGAGCTGCTGGCGGAAGAAATACCTCGCCAGAGCACACCACCTAGGAGGGGGCTCGACGTAAAGGTATCTCTGCAGGGTCTGAAGACGGAAAGTCGCGAGCTGGGCGCTGACGCACACCAACGACTGACCGCCCTCCTCAAGCGGGAGACTCAAGACCGCGACAGAGACCCAGTGCTTCCTGTTGTTCCAGAAGAAGTCCACCAGCTTCTTCTGTATCTTGGCGACAAACGCAGGGGGAGGGGTCAAAGTGACCAGCCGGTACCACAGCATTGCGGCCACCAGCTGGTTTATGACTAGCGCTCGACCCCTGTAGGACAGCACTCGGAGCAGTCCTGTCCAGCGCCCTAGGCGAGCGGCGACCTTGGCCTCCAGCTCCTGCCAGTTCGCCGGCCAGGCTTCCTCGTCGGGGCTAAGGTAGACTCCCAGATAGAGGAGATGGGTCGTGCTCCAGGCAAAAGGCCTGAGCTCCTCCGGCAGGGAGTCCACCCGCCACTGACCCACCAGGAGTCCGGAACATTTCTCCCAGTTGATCCTGGCGGAGGACGCGGCCGAGTAAATCTCCTGGCACTCACGCATCCTCCGCAGGTCAGCGGGATCCTCTACCGCGAGGAGCACGTCATCGGCGTAAGCCGAGAGGACGACCTCCACGCCCGGCCCTTGCAGAGCCAGTCCCGTCAACCTCGTCCGCAAGAGGCGCAGGAAAGGCTCCACGCAAACGGCGTATAACTGGCCGGACATGGGGCATCCCTGGCGCACCCCTCTCCTAAAGCGAAGGGGCGCCGTCAAGGACCCGTTAACCTTAATCAGACACTCCGCGGCGGCGTACAAAAGTCGGATCCGGGCGACGAAATGCGTCCCGAACCCGAAAGCGCGCAGAGTTCCGAGCAGATAGTCGTGATCCACCCTGTCGAACGCCTTCTCTTGGTCGAGGGATAGGAAGGCGACCGACAGACCAGCCTCCTGGGAGCAATGGATGAGGTCCCGGACCAGATGGATGTTGTCGTGGATCGTCCGGCCCGGGACCGTGTATGACTGGTCGGGGTGAATCATGTGGTCCAGCACGGCACCAAGGCGAGCAGACATCGCCCTGGCGAAGATTTTGTAGTCCGTGCTGAGGAGGGAGACCGGGCGCCAGTTCTTAAGGAGGCGGAGATCGCCCTTCTTAGGCAGCAGGACGATGACTGCCCTGCGCCAAGAGAGGGGCATCTCCCCGGTCGCCAGACTTTCCCCCAGGACCCGCGCGTAGTCGCTCCCCAGGACGTCCCAGAACGCCCTGTGGAACTCCACGGTCAGCCCGTCCAGCCCCGGGGATTTTCCCCTCGAGAGCCGGGCGAGGGCACCGGTCAGCTCCGCCAGGCTTAGCGGAGCTTCCAGATTTTCGGCGCCCTCCGGGCCGACCTTCGGCAGGTCCTCCCACAAAACTCTACGCGCTTCCTCGCTGGACGGATCCGGAGAGAACAGAGCCCCGTAATATTCACGGACCCTGTTGTTGACGCCCTCCGGATCCGAGACGAGAGAGCCGTCGTCGGCCAGCAGCGTCAAGAGCTGCTTACGGACACTCTGCCTTTTTTCCAGCGAGTAGAAGAAGGGGGAGCCGCGGTCCAGATCCCGCAGGAACCGGATCCGCGACCTCACGAACGCGCCTCGGGACCCGACGAGCTGCAGGTCCTTCAGCGCGGCCTTCTTCGCTTCGTACACCGTCCGCAGGGCCGGGTCCTGGACGACTTGACCGAGACGGGCTTCCAGGTCGAGCACCTCTTTTTCTAGGCGCCCGACTCTGGCCGCCCGCCTCTTGGTCGACCCCCTCGCGTACTCTTGACAGAAGACGCGGACGTGAGCCTTGCCCACGTCCCACCATAGCCTCAAGGAGGGGAAGCCCCCCTGCTTCCTTCTCCAGTCGGACCAGAATCGACGGAACGAGTCCTGGAACCGCACGTCCTCCAGCAGCCGGTTGTTAAAGTGCCAGTACGCGGACCCCGTCCTCGCGCGGAGCGAAGCGAGCTCCGCCCACACCAGGTGGTGGTCCGAACACGGCACCGGCCGCATGGAGGCCGCCGGGACGCAGGAAACGTACGCCCGAGACACGTAAAGGCGGTCGACTCTAGACCATCCAACTCCAGGCCTCACCCAAGTAAAGGCGCTGGAGTCGGGGTGGAGATTTCGCCAGACGTCCACCAAGTCGAAGGACCCGACCAGGTCCCTCAACTTCTCCATCGCCGTCATGCACTGCGGGGCACCGGAGCGGTCCCTCGCCTCGAGGGTGCAGTTAAAATCCCCCCCGAGGACAATGCAGTCGCCGACGTCGACGGAGCCAAGAAGAGCGGACACCTCTTCAAAGAAGCGCGTTTGCTGCGGGCCGGGATGAGGGGCGTACACGTTCACGAGATGGAGCGGCACGTCCCCCAGGCGAACCGTTACGTGCAGCAAGCGGCCTGGCACGGGCTCCTCGACCCCCAAGATCTCCGGCTGAAAATGCGGGCCCAGCAAGATGGCCACCCCACTAGAAATGGCGGTGAGGTGGCTCATGCGGACCTCTCCTTGCCATTCCAGGAGCCACGTGGCTTCGTCTCCCGGAACGGTGTGGGTTTCTTGCAGGAAGCACACCGCATATTTCCCCTCCCGCAGGAGCGAAAAATTGTCAAATCTACGGCGTGCCCCTCTGCCGCCGTTGATGTTGAGGCTGGCTATGGTTATCTTCATGGCAAAAGCATAGTGCAACCTCTACCTTAACCTATTGTGGGGGAGGGAGCGGAGTCTTTTGTTGAACTCCGCTCCCTCCGCAGCCCAGCGAGGAGTCCCTCGAGCTCGCGCAGCTCAAGGTGCTGCTCCTTTGTCAAGGGCCCGCCCGCGGCCAAGGTTTTAACGGCGGCGCGGACGGACCCCTTGATCAGCTCCGGCTCGGACCATTTTTCCAGGGCCAGTCGGGCTTGGTCGCGGCGACCCCGGCTCTGGGCCAAAAAGTCCCGGAGTTCCTTTGCAGGAACGAGGAGGGCCTCAGCGGCGGCCGCGAGCAGATCCACCGCCTCACTGGCGGTGGTCTCTAGGTCTTCACCCGCGTCCCCCACCGAGTCCCCGTCCTCCTCCGGGAGGTGGCCGCCAGCAGCCGGCCCATCGACCGCACAAGGTACGGCAAATGAACCGGCCGCTCCAACCGGCCCTGGCACTGCCCCGATCCCACCCCCAGGATCGTCGGCAGAGGAGTCCCCACTGGGCTCTTTTAAAAATGGTGCTGGGTCGGGAAATGACAGCGGAAGGGGTTCCCCCTCCGCCCCAGGAACCGGAGAACAAGGAGAGACCCGGCCATAGGAAATCCCCAGGCCCTCCAAGTGCTCCAGCTCCAAAGTAAGGGGCGAGGGTGGGTGTTCCTCCCCCTCCCCGCTGCCACCCCCCGGCCCAGCATCTACAGTATCATTAAAATCAATTGTTTCATTCTCTGCCGGGTCGAGCAACTCCCGGGGGAAGTTGGGTAATAGCTGGGCGGGCTCAGGTTCGGCCTTTTCGGCCTCGCCCGCCTCAGTCCCCGGGACGCTCGACCCGGCGGCTACGCATTCCTCCGCGGTCCCCACGCCCCCCACGACAGGCAGATCTTCCACTCCATCCCCGGGAGGCAGAGGCTGGGCAGCCTCAACTGTCTCACCCTCCCCGGGGAAAGACTCCTCGCGCCTGCAGCGCAATTTGGGGGCGCTGGTGGGGGACGCGGGACACGCGGCGGGCACCGCCTCCTCCGCGGAGGGATGTTGTTCCCCCTCCGCCTCATTGGGGCGGTGCCTCTTTTTGTTCCTGGGGGCGCGCGGAGTCAGGGAGACCTCCATGTCTGCCGAGGCCTCCCGCTCCGCCCCCCCCTTTTCCTTTTCTTGCCCGCGCCCGGGCCCCTCTGTGGTGGTATTCAAGGGTCCGGGCACGGGCTCGGGGCACCCCGCGCTCGCCGGTGACTGGGTTGGGCTGAGCGCGGTGGTCAGACTTTCCGGCGCACCGAGGGGACCCGCCTCTAGATGTTTCTCCTTCTTCCGCGCCTTCTTTCCGCTCGGACGCTCTCCCTCCCCCCCGCCGGAGGCCCTGAAAACAAAGGCCTCCGACGATGCCCGCGCACCCATGGCTCCCGGCACGCGGACGCAACTAGGGGGAGGGGTGGCGGCGGCGCCAGCTATGGCCGCCTTCGGTGGTTTGGCGGCCTTGGAGGCGGGGCAGTTCTTACGAACGTGCCCCACCTCCCTGCAGGCATGGCACCGCACGCCGTCCGACGTCCAGAAGACGCGGTAGGCAGTCCCCTCGTGCACCACATTAAAGTGCCCTTCTGTCATGTCCTCCCGCGCCAGCCGGACAAAGAGCTGGCGGCGGAAGGAGAACACGTGGCGCAGGCTGTTCTCCCTGAGGCCGAGCGGTATGGGGTTGATCCCCGACCTTACCTCCCCCAGTTGGTGTAGGTGAGGGAGGAGGAGCTCAGCGGAAACAAAGGGCGGGACGTTTGACACGATGACCCTCTGCGCGGTGGCCTCGAGAGGGTCCACCGGCAGGAACGTCCCGCCCACCGTGAGCCCCTTTTCAAGGGCCAGGGACACCGCCCGCTCCGACCCCAGGAAGAACACGGCCTTCCCAGACATCTTGGAGGCTGCGACAATGGCCGAGGGGCCGACTACCCCAGCCATCGCCCGCACGCACTCCTCGATGGTCATTGTGGGGTGAGTGTAGCTCTTGACCCCGTGTTTTTTCGTAATTAACCTAAATGGTGGCAGGGCAGCGGGTGGCGCAGGAGGGGCCGTGGAAGCGGTTGCCACCTGCGCATACGTCCTTGCTGGCCCTGCCACCGGCGTGGATGGGGTCGCCATCACGGGGTCCCTTTAAGGGCTACACCCACCCCAAAGTCACAGGCCTTAATGGTCTTAATTGGCCTCGTAAATTAACTGAGCAGAGGAGCCCTTAACGAGGTACCTCTCCCCTAGTTGGCAATTGGGGAGAGGCCTTGCTCCCTCTGCTCAGTTGTCTTAATTGTTTTTTTTTGTAAATTTGGAAGGAAGAGGCCTCAGAGAGAGAGGGGAGAAACAGAGTAGCAGAGAAAGAGAGAGGGGGGTGGGAAGGGGGGGGGGGACTGCGAGGGCAGGTCTCCCCTCGCAGCTGTGGGTGGGTGCACTCCCCAGATGGCAAAAACACAAAAGTCCTTGGGGTGGTCTTCAGGTGGGGGGAGAAGATGTCTTCACCTGGGGTAGCTGGAGCCACCAGGCACTCCTAACGATCTTTAATTGGGTAATTAATAACAATCTTCAGCCTGGTAGCTCCAGCTATCCCAGGCTAGGCAAATGTGGGGGGTGGGGGGGGTTCCAATTGTGGGGGGGGCCTAGTTGTAAGCAAGGCCCCCACACACACTACCACACACACACACACCCCCCGCGATGTTCCGGCCCTCAGTAGTCTTCTTTCCTCCCCCCACCGATATAACAAAGTCTTTTTTGGGAAATGCACCCACACCCACCTGTAGAACTGTTGAGTCTCCCTCCTTCCACACTGGATGTTGTTTGTCTTTTCCCCCTCTCTCCAACTCCTTGCAGAATGATGAAGTTGTTGCAAAGTTTTCTGTTCTCCTCCTCTCCCTCTGGGTAAAGTTGGTGTTGAAGCCCCTTCCTTCCTTCTCTTCCTGGGCTGGTCTCAGGGCTCTCCAGGCAGGAGCTCAAGTTGCTAGCTGCTTCTCTCACTGCTCACAGCTCCAACTGAGCAGGACACGCCTCCACAGCTTCACAATTGGTCCTTGTGCATGAAACTCTTTTGAGTTAACCTGCAAAAACATAAAACATGTATCCGTGCCACCCGACCTGGATGACACACACAAGACATTTACAAGGCCCCTTTTTTATTTATTTTTTTGTGTTTTTTTTTTTGGGGCACTAAAATCAAATTTTTCCTTTTTCCAGTGCCCCCTATAAAAGGAGAGGGGGACACTAAAAGCACCGGCAATTAAAACAAATTAAACTTTAAAACGTAAAATCAAATTAAAATTTGGTTGCCGGGCGTGATGATGCACTCCAGTCCCTCCGGTGCCCACCTCTCGCGGAAGGCCGCGAGCGTACCGGTGGACACCGCGTGCTCCATCTCCAAGGACACCCTGGATCGGATGTAAGAGCGGAAGAGAGGCAGGCAGTCAGGTTGAACGACCCCCTCGACCGCCCGCTGCCTGGACCGGCTGATGGCACCCTTGGCCGTGCCCAGGAGCAGTCCTACGAGGAGGCCCTCGGACCTACCCGCTCCCCTCCGCACAGGGTGCCCAAAGATCAGGAGAGTGGGACTGAAGTGCAGCCAGAATTTCAGGAGCAGCCCCTTCAAATAGTGGAACAGGGGCTGCAACCTTGTGCATTCAATAAAAACATGGAACACGGACTCCTCCAGACCGCAGAAATTGCAGGCGGCCTGGGAGTCCGTGAACCGGCTTAAAAATTTGTTGCACGGCACTGCTCCGTGCACCACCCTCCAGGCCAAGTCCCCGATGAATAGTGGGAGGACCCCTGCGTAGAGTGCCCTCCATCGGGGACCCCCGCCTCCTCCGGATGGCAAGATGGTACGCCATGGCGTGTCCGGACGGCCGGCGAGGATGGCAAAGTTGAGAGTGTGCAGGAGCAGCCCGTACAGGAAACCCCTCCGCGCGGAACTGAAAGGCACGGAGGGGATTTCCCCGAGGCGGCTCAAGTTGTGAGGCGCCGGCCCCCGAGGGAGGTTCCGGGGTTTGGCGCCGATGAGGAATTCCGTCCGGACGGGGGTCAGTTCGGACGGGATCTCCCCACGTGCTTGAGCCTCCTCGATACACCTAACGGAGTCAGGGCCCAGAGCTGTTTTTAGCGACTCGATGGCATCGGCCGCGCGGCGGACGTTGGCAGAATTTAGGCGCCGCGCCAGCGTGACTGGCGCCATCCAGCCCGCTCCTCCGCCATCGAGCAGGTCCCTGACCCTGGTCACCTCACCAGCCACAGCCCTCTCTTCCGACCGCCACATGAAGCCTCGGCCGTGGAGGTACGGATTCCCGAGCAGCGGTTCCTGCAGGACGGCCGCCACTCCAGCCGGCGGAGAGCTGCGCTTGGTGGAGACTTTGTTCCAGACCCTGATGAGTTCCCTGTAAAAGACAGGCAGCTCCCGGAGGGCGGTCCTGGCACCCCCCAAGTTCACAAACAGGAGCTGCGTGTCATAATTGAGGTCGAGCTGCTGGCGGAAGAAATACCTCGCCAGAGCACACCACCTAGGAGGGGGCTCGACGTAAAGGTATCTCTGCAGGGTCTGAAGACGGAAAGTCGCGAGCTGGGCGCTGACGCACACCAACGACTGACCGCCCTCCTCAAGCGGGAGACTCAAGACCGCGACAGAGACCCAGTGCTTCCTGTTGTTCCAGAAGAAGTCCACCAGCTTCTTCTGTATCTTGGCGACAAACGCAGGGGGAGGGGTCAAAGTGACCAGCCGGTACCACAGCATTGCGGCCACCAGCTGGTTTATGACTAGCGCTCGACCCCTGTAGGACAGCACTCGGAGCAGTCCTGTCCAGCGCCCTAGGCGAGCGGCGACCTTGGCCTCCAGCTCCTGCCAGTTCGCCGGCCAGGCTTCCTCGTCGGGGCTAAGGTAGACTCCCAGATAGAGGAGATGGGTCGTGCTCCAGGCAAAAGGCCTGAGCTCCTCCGGCAGGGAGTCCACCCGCCACTGACCCACCAGGAGTCCGGAACATTTCTCCCAGTTGATCCTGGCGGAGGACGCGGCCGAGTAAATCTCCTGGCACTCACGCATCCTCCGCAGGTCAGCGGGATCCTCTACCGCGAGGAGCACGTCATCGGCGTAAGCCGAGAGGACGACCTCCACGCCCGGCCCTTGCAGAGCCAGTCCCGTCAACCTCGTCCGCAAGAGGCGCAGGAAAGGCTCCACGCAAACGGCGTATAACTGGCCGGACATGGGGCATCCCTGGCGCACCCCTCTCCTAAAGCGAAGGGGCGCCGTCAAGGACCCGTTAACCTTAATCAGACACTCCGCGGCGGCGTACAAAAGTCGGATCCGGGCGACGAAATGCGTCCCGAACCCGAAAGCGCGCAGAGTTCCGAGCAGATAGTCGTGATCCACCCTGTCGAACGCCTTCTCTTGGTCGAGGGATAGGAAGGCGACCGACAGACCAGCCTCCTGGGAGCAATGGATGAGGTCCCGGACCAGATGGATGTTGTCGTGGATCGTCCGGCCCGGGACCGTGTATGACTGGTCGGGGTGAATCATGTGGTCCAGCACGGCACCAAGGCGAGCAGACATCGCCCTGGCGAAGATTTTGTAGTCCGTGCTGAGGAGGGAGACCGGGCGCCAGTTCTTAAGGAGGCGGAGATCGCCCTTCTTAGGCAGCAGGACGATGACTGCCCTGCGCCAAGAGAGGGGCATCTCCCCGGTCGCCAGACTTTCCCCCAGGACCCGCGCGTAGTCGCTCCCCAGGACGTCCCAGAACGCCCTGTGGAACTCCACGGTCAGCCCGTCCAGCCCCGGGGATTTTCCCCTCGAGAGCCGGGCGAGGGCACCGGTCAGCTCCGCCAGGCTTAGCGGAGCTTCCAGATTTTCGGCGCCCTCCGGGCCGACCTTCGGCAGGTCCTCCCACAAAACTCTACGCGCTTCCTCGCTGGACGGATCCGGAGAGAACAGAGCCCCGTAATATTCACGGACCCTGTTGTTGACGCCCTCCGGATCCGAGACGAGAGAGCCGTCGTCGGCCAGCAGCGTCAAGAGCTGCTTACGGACACTCTGCCTTTTTTCCAGCGAGTAGAAGAAGGGGGAGCCGCGGTCCAGATCCCGCAGGAACCGGATCCGCGACCTCACGAACGCGCCTCGGGACCCGACGAGCTGCAGGTCCTTCAGCGCGGCCTTCTTCGCTTCGTACACCGTCCGCAGGGCCGGGTCCTGGACGACTTGACCGAGACGGGCTTCCAGGTCGAGCACCTCTTTTTCTAGGCGCCCGACTCTGGCCGCCCGCCTCTTGGTCGACCCCCTCGCGTACTCTTGACAGAAGACGCGGACGTGAGCCTTGCCCACGTCCCACCATAGCCTCAAGGAGGGGAAGCCCCCCTGCTTCCTTCTCCAGTCGGACCAGAATCGACGGAACGAGTCCTGGAACCGCACGTCCTCCAGCAGCCGGTTGTTAAAGTGCCAGTACGCGGACCCCGTCCTCGCGCGGAGCGAAGCGAGCTCCGCCCACACCAGGTGGTGGTCCGAACACGGCACCGGCCGCATGGAGGCCGCCGGGACGCAGGAAACGTACGCCCGAGACACGTAAAGGCGGTCGACTCTAGACCATCCAACTCCAGGCCTCACCCAAGTAAAGGCACTGGAGTCGGGGTGGAGATTTCGCCAGACGTCCACCAAGTCGAAGGACCCGACCAGGTCCCTCAACTTCTCCATCGCCGTCATGCACTGCGGGGCACCGGAGCGGTCCCTCGCCTCGAGGGTGCAGTTAAAATCCCCCCCGAGGACAATGCAGTCGCCGACGTCGACGGAGCCAAGAAGAGCGGACACCTCTTCAAAGAAGCGCGTTTGCTGCGGGCCGGGATGAGGGGCGTACACGTTCACGAGATGGAGCGGCACGTCCCCCAGGCGAACCGTTACGTGCAGCAAGCGGCCTGGCACGGGCTCCTCGACCCCCAAGATCTCCGGCTGAAAATGCGGGCCCAGCAAGATGGCCACCCCACTAGAAATGGCGGTGAGGTGGCTCATGCGGACCTCTCCTTGCCATTCCAGGAGCCACGTGGCTTCGTCTCCCGGAACGGTGTGGGTTTCTTGCAGGAAGCACACCGCATATTTCCCCTCCCGCAGGAGCGAAAAATTGTCAAATCTACGGCGTGCCCCTCTGCCGCCGTTGATGTTGAGGCTGGCTATGGTTATCTTCATGGCAAAAGCATAGTGCAACCTCTACCTTAACCTATTGTGGGGGAGGGAGCGGAGTCTTTTGTTGAACTCCGCTCCCTCCGCAGCCCAGCGAGGAGTCCCTCGAGCTCGCGCAGCTCAAGGTGCTGCTCCTTTGTCAAGGGCCCGCCCGCGGCCAAGGTTTTTACGGCGGCGCGGACGGACCCCTTGATCAGCTCCGGCTCGGACCATTTTTCCAGGGCCAGTCGGGCTTGGTCGCGGCGACCCCGGCTCTGGGCCAAAAAGTCCCGGAGTTCCTTTGCAGGAATGAGGAGGGCCTCAGCGGCGGCCGCGAGCAGATCCACCGCCTCCCTGGCGGTGGTCTCTAGTTCTTCTCCCGCGTCCCCCACCGAGTCCCCGTCCTCCTCCGGGAGGTGGCCGCCAGCAGCCGGCCCATCGACCGCACAAGGTACGGCAAATGAACCGGCCGCTCCAACCGGCCCTGGCTCTGCCCCGATCCCACCCCCAGGATCGTCGGCAGAGGAGTCCCCACTGGGCTCTTTTAAAAATGGTGCTGGGTCGGGAAATGACAGCGGAAGGGGTTCCCCCTCCGCCCCAGGAACCGGGGAACAAGGAGAGACCCGGCCATAGGAAATCCCCAGGCCCTCCAAGTGCACCAGCTCCAAAGTAAGGGGCGAGGGTGGGTGTTCCTCCCCCTCCCCGCTGCCACCCCCCGGCCCAGCATCTACAGTATCATTAAAATCAATTGTTTCATTCTCTGCCGGGTCGAGCAACTCCCGGGGGAAGTTGGGTAATAGCTGGGCGGGCTCAGGTTCGGCCTTTTCGGCCTCGCCCGCCTCAGTCCCCGGGACGCTCGACCCGGCGGCTACGCATTCCTCCGCGGTCCCCACGCCCCCCACGACAGGCAGATCTTCCACTCCATCCCCGGGAGGCAGAGGCTGGGCAGCCTCAACTGTCTCACCCTCCCCGGGGAAAGACTCCTCGCGCCTGCAGCGCAATTTGGGGGCGCTGGTGGGGGACGCGGGACACGCGGCGGGCACCGCCTCCTCCGCGGAGGGATGTTGTTCCCCCTCCGCCTCATTGGGGCGGTGCCTCTTTTTGTTCCTGGGGGCGCGCGGAGTCAGGGAGACCTCCATGTCTGCCGAGGCCTCCCGCTCCGCCCCCCCCTTTTCCTTTTCTTGCCCGCGCCCGGGCCCCTCTGTGGTGGTATTCAAGGGTCCGGGCACGGGCTCGGGGCACCCCGCGCTCGCCGGTGACTGGGTTGGGCTGAGCGCGGTGGTCAGACTTTCCGGCGCACCGAGGGGACCCGCCTCTAGATGTTTCTCCTTCTTCCGCGCCTTCTTTCCGCTCGGACGCTCTCCCTCCCCCCCGCCGGAGGCCCTGAAAACAAAGGCCTCCGACGATGCCCGCGCACCCATGGCTCCCGGCACGCGGACGCAACTAGGGGGAGGGGTGGCGGCGGCGCCAGCTATGGCCGCCTTCGGTGGTTTGGCGGCCTTGGAGGCGGGGCAGTTCTTACGAACGTGCCCCACCTCCCTGCAGGCATGGCACCGCACGCCGTCCGACGTCCAGAAGACGCGGTAGGCAGTCCCCTCGTGCACCACATTAAAGTGCCCTTCTGTCATGTCCTCCCGCGCCAGCCGGACAAAGAGCTGGCGGCGGAAGGAGAACACGTGGCGCAGGCTGTTCTCCCTGAGGCCGAGCGGTATGGGGTTGATCCCCGACCTTACCTCCCCCAGTTGGTGTAGGTGAGGGAGGAGGAGCTCAGCGGAAACAAAGGGCGGGACGTTTGACACGATGACCCTCTGCGCGGTGGCCTCGAGAGGGTCCACCGGCAGGAACGTCCCGCCCACCGTGAGCCCCTTTTCAAGGGCCAGGGACACCGCCCGCTCCGACCCCAGGAAGAACACGGCCTTCCCAGACATCTTGGAGGCTGCGACAATGGCCGAGGGGCCGACTACCCCAGCCATCGCCCGCACGCACTCCTCGATGGTCATTGTGGGGTGAGTGTAGCTCTTGACCCCGTGTTTTTTCGTAATTAACCTAAATGGTGGCAGGGCAGCGGGTGGCGCAGGAGGGGCCGTGGAAGCGGTTGCCACCTGCGCATACGTCCTTGCTGGCCCTGCCACCGGCGTGGATGGGGTCGCCATCACGGGGTCCCTTTAAGCGCTACACCCACCCCAAAGTCACAGGCCTTAATGGTCTTAATTGGCCTCGTAAATTAACTGAGCAGAGGAGCCCTTAACGAGGTACCTCTCCCCTAGTTGGCAATTGGGGAGAGGCCTTGCTCCCTCTGCTCAGTTGTCTTAATTGTTTTTTTTTGTAAATTTGGAAGGAAGAGGCCTCAGAGAGAGAGGGGAGAAACAGAGTAGCAGAGAAAGAGAGAGGGGGGTGGGAAGGGGGGGGGGGACTGCGAGGGCAGGTCTCCCCTCGCAGCTGTGGGTGGGTGCACTCCCCAGATGGCAAAAACACAAAAGTCCTTGGGGTGGTCTTCAGGTGGGGGGAGAAGATGTCTTCACCTGGGGTAGCTGGAGCCACCAGGCACTCCTAACGATCTTTAATTGGGTAATTAATAACAATCTTCAGCCTGGTAGCTCCAGCTATCCCAGGCTAGGCAAATGTGGGGGGTGGGGGGGGTTCCAATTGTGGGGGGGGCCTAGTTGTAAGCAAGGCCCCCACACACACTACCACACACACACACACCCCCCGCGATGTTCCGGCCCTCAGTAGTCTTCTTTCCTCCCCCCACCGATATAACAAAGTCTTTTTTGGGAAATGCACCCACACCCACCTGTAGAACTGTTGAGTCTCCCTCCTTCCACACTGGATGTTGTTTGTCTTTTCCCCCTCTCTCCAACTCCTTGCAGAATGATGAAGTTGTTGCAAAGTTTTCTGTTCTCCTCCTCTCCCTCTGGGTAAAGTTGGTGTTGAAGCCCCTTCCTTCCTTCTCTTCCTGGGCTGGTCTCAGGGCTCTCCAGGCAGGAGCTCAAGTTGCTAGCTGCTTCTCTCACTGCTCACAGCTCCAACTGAGCAGGACACGCCTCCACAGCTTCACAATTGGTCCTTGTGCATGAAACTCTTTTGAGTTAACCTGCAAAAACATAAAACATGTATCCGTGCCACCCGACCTGGATGACACACACAAGACATTTACAAGGCCCCTTTTTTATTTATTTTTTTGTGTTTTTTTTTTTGGGGCACTAAAATCAAATTTTTCCTTTTTCCAGTGCCCCCTATAAAAGGAGAGGGGGACACTAAAAGCACCGGCAATTAAAACAAATTAAACTTTAAAACGTAAAATCAAATTAAAATTTGGTTGCCGGGCGTGATGATGCACTCCAGTCCCTCCGGTGCCCACCTCTCGCGGAAGGCCGCGAGCGTACCGGTGGACACCGCGTGCTCCATCTCCAAGGACACCCTGGATCGGATGTAAGAGCGGAAGAGAGGCAGGCAGTCAGGTTGAACGACCCCCTCGACCGCCCGCTGCCTGGACCGGCTGATGGCACCCTTGGCCGTGCCCAGGAGCAGTCCTACGAGGAGGCCCTCGGACCTACCCGCTCCCCTCCGCACAGGGTGCCCAAAGATCAGGAGAGTGGGACTGAAGTGCAGCCAGAATTTCAGGAGCAGCCCCTTCAAATAGTGGAACAGGGGCTGCAACCTTGTGCATTCAATAAAAACATGGAACACGGACTCCTCCAGACCGCAGAAATTGCAGGCGGCCTGGGAGTCCGTGAACCGGCTTAAAAATTTGTTGCACGGCACTGCTCCGTGCACCACCCTCCAGGCCAAGTCCCCGATGAATAGTGGGAGGACCCCTGCGTAGAGTGCCCTCCATCGGGGACCCCCGCCTCCTCCGGATGGCAAGATGGTACGCCATGGCGTGTCCGGACGGCCGGCGAGGATGGCAAAGTTGAGAGTGTGCAGGAGCAGCCCGTACAGGAAACCCCTCCGCGCGGAACTGAAAGGCACGGAGGGGATTTCCCCGAGGCGGCTCAAGTTGTGAGGCGCCGGCCCCCGAGGGAGGTTCCGGGGTTTGGCGCCGATGAGGAATTCCGTCCGGACGGGGGTCAGTTCGGACGGGATCTCCCCACGTGCTTGAGCCTCCTCGATACACCTAACGGAGTCAGGGCCCAGAGCTGTTTTTAGCGACTCGATGGCATCGGCCGCGCGGCGGACGTTGGCAGAATTTAGGCGCCGCGCCAGCGTGACTGGCGCCATCCAGCCCGCTCCTCCGCCATCGAGCAGGTCCCTGACCCTGGTCACCTCACCAGCCACAGCCCTCTCTTCCGACCGCCACATGAAGCCTCGGCCGTGGAGGTACGGATTCCCGAGCAGCGGTTCCTGCAGGACGGCCGCCACTCCAGCCGGCGGAGAGCTGCGCTTGGTGGAGACTTTGTTCCAGACCCTGATGAGTTCCCTGTAAAAGACAGGCAGCTCCCGGAGGGCGGTCCTGGCACCCCCCAAGTTCACAAACAGGAGCTGCGTGTCATAATTGAGGTCGAGCTGCTGGCGGAAGAAATACCTCGCCAGAGCACACCACCTAGGAGGGGGCTCGACGTAAAGGTATCTCTGCAGGGTCTGAAGACGGAAAGTCGCGAGCTGGGCGCTGACGCACACCAACGACTGACCGCCCTCCTCAAGCGGGAGACTCAAGACCGCGACAGAGACCCAGTGCTTCCTGTTGTTCCAGAAGAAGTCCACCAGCTTCTTCTGTATCTTGGCGACAAACGCAGGGGGAGGGGTCAAAGTGACCAGCCGGTACCACAGCATTGCGGCCACCAGCTGGTTTATGACTAGCGCTCGACCCCTGTAGGACAGCACTCGGAGCAGTCCTGTCCAGCGCCCTAGGCGAGCGGCGACCTTGGCCTCCAGCTCCTGCCAGTTCGCCGGCCAGGCTTCCTCGTCGGGGCTAAGGTAGACTCCCAGATAGAGGAGATGGGTCGTGCTCCAGGCAAAAGGCCTGAGCTCCTCCGGCAGGGAGTCCACCCGCCACTGACCCACCAGGAGTCCGGAACATTTCTCCCAGTTGATCCTGGCGGAGGACGCGGCCGAGTAAATCTCCTGGCACTCACGCATCCTCCGCAGGTCAGCGGGATCCTCTACCGCGAGGAGCACGTCATCGGCGTAAGCCGAGAGGACGACCTCCACGCCCGGCCCTTGCAGAGCCAGTCCCGTCAACCTCGTCCGCAAGAGGCGCAGGAAAGGCTCCACGCAAACGGCGTATAACTGGCCGGACATGGGGCATCCCTGGCGCACCCCTCTCCTAAAGCGAAGGGGCGCCGTCAAGGACCCGTTAACCTTAATCAGACACTCCGCGGCGGCGTACAAAAGTCGGATCCGGGCGACGAAATGCGTCCCGAACCCGAAAGCGCGCAGAGTTCCGAGCAGATAGTCGTGATCCACCCTGTCGAACGCCTTCTCTTGGTCGAGGGATAGGAAGGCGACCGACAGACCAGCCTCCTGGGAGCAATGGATGAGGTCCCGGACCAGATGGATGTTGTCGTGGATCGTCCGGCCCGGGACCGTGTATGACTGGTCGGGGTGAATCATGTGGTCCAGCACGGCACCAAGGCGAGCAGACATCGCCCTGGCGAAGATTTTGTAGTCCGTGCTGAGGAGGGAGACCGGGCGCCAGTTCTTAAGGAGGCGGAGATCGCCCTTCTTAGGCAGCAGGACGATGACTGCCCTGCGCCAAGAGAGGGGCATCTCCCCGGTCGCCAGACTTTCCCCCAGGACCCGCGCGTAGTCGCTCCCCAGGACGTCCCAGAACGCCCTGTGGAACTCCACGGTCAGCCCGTCCAGCCCCGGGGATTTTCCCCTCGAGAGCCGGGCGAGGGCACCGGTCAGCTCCGCCAGGCTTAGCGGAGCTTCCAGATTTTCGGCGCCCTCCGGGCCGACCTTCGGCAGGTCCTCCCACAAAACTCTACGCGCTTCCTCGCTGGACGGATCCGGAGAGAACAGAGCCCCGTAATATTCACGGACCCTGTTGTTGACGCCCTCCGGATCCGAGACGAGAGAGCCGTCGTCGGCCAGCAGCGTCAAGAGCTGCTTACGGACACTCTGCCTTTTTTCCAGCGAGTAGAAGAAGGGGGAGCCGCGGTCCAGATCCCGCAGGAACCGGATCCGCGACCTCACGAACGCGCCTCGGGACCCGACGAGCTGCAGGTCCTTCAGCGCGGCCTTCTTCGCTTCGTACACCGTCCGCAGGGCCGGGTCCTGGACGACTTGACCGAGACGGGCTTCCAGGTCGAGCACCTCTTTTTCTAGGCGCCCGACTCTGGCCGCCCGCCTCTTGGTCGACCCCCTCGCGTACTCTTGACAGAAGACGCGGACGTGAGCCTTGCCCACGTCCCACCATAGCCTCAAGGAGGGGAAGCCCCCCTGCTTCCTTCTCCAGTCGGACCAGAATCGACGGAACGAGTCCTGGAACCGCACGTCCTCCAGCAGCCGGTTGTTAAAGTGCCAGTACGCGGACCCCGTCCTCGCGCGGAGCGAAGCGAGCTCCGCCCACACCAGGTGGTGGTCCGAACACGGCACCGGCCGCATGGAGGCCGCCGGGACGCAGGAAACGTACGCCCGAGACACGTAAAGGCGGTCGACTCTAGACCATCCAACTCCAGGCCTCACCCAAGTAAAGGCACTGGAGTCGGGGTGGAGATTTCGCCAGACGTCCACCAAGTCGAAGGACCCGACCAGGTCCCTCAACTTCTCCATCGCCGTCATGCACTGCGGGGCACCGGAGCGGTCCCTCGCCTCGAGGGTGCAGTTAAAATCCCCCCCGAGGACAATGCAGTCGCCGACGTCGACGGAGCCAAGAAGAGCGGACACCTCTTCAAAGAAGCGCGTTTGCTGCGGGCCGGGATGAGGGGCGTACACGTTCACGAGATGGAGCGGCACGTCCCCCAGGCGAACCGTTACGTGCAGCAAGCGGCCTGGCACGGGCTCCTCGACCCCCAAGATCTCCGGCTGAAAATGCGGGCCCAGCAAGATGGCCACCCCACTAGAAATGGCGGTGAGGTGGCTCATGCGGACCTCTCCTTGCCATTCCAGGAGCCACGTGGCTTCGTCTCCCGGAACGGTGTGGGTTTCTTGCAGGAAGCACACCGCATATTTCCCCTCCCGCAGGAGCGAAAAATTGTCAAATCTACGGCGTGCCCCTCTGCCGCCGTTGATGTTGAGGCTGGCTATGGTTATCTTCATGGCAAAAGCATAGTGCAACCTCTACCTTAACCTATTGTGGGGGAGGGAGCGGAGTCTTTTGTTGAACTCCGCTCCCTCCGCAGCCCAGCGAGGAGTCCCTCGAGCTCGCGCAGCTCAAGGTGCTGCTCCTTTGTCAAGGGCCCGCCCGCGGCCAAGGTTTTTACGGCGGCGCGGACGGACCCCTTGATCAGCTCCGGCTCGGACCATTTTTCCAGGGCCAGTCGGGCTTGGTCGCGGCGACCCCGGCTCTGGGCCAAAAAGTCCCGGAGTTCCTTTGCAGGAATGAGGAGGGCCTCAGCGGCGGCCGCGAGCAGATCCACCGCCTCCCTGGCGGTGGTCTCTAGTTCTTCTCCCGCGTCCCCCACCGAGTCCCCGTCCTCCTCCGGGAGGTGGCCGCCAGCAGCCGGCCCATCGACCGCACAAGGTACGGCAAATGAACCGGCCGCTCCAACCGGCCCTGGCTCTGCCCCGATCCCACCCCCAGGATCGTCGGCAGAGGAGTCCCCACTGGGCTCTTTTAAAAATGGTGCTGGGTCGGGAAATGACAGCGGAAGGGGTTCCCCCTCCGCCCCAGGAACCGGGGAACAAGGAGAGACCCGGCCATAGGAAATCCCCAGGCCCTCCAAGTGCACCAGCTCCAAAGTAAGGGGCGAGGGTGGGTGTTCCTCCTCCTCCCCGCTGCCACCCCCCGGCCCAGCATCTACAGTATCATTAAAATCAATTGTTTCATTCTCTGCCGGGTCGAGCAACTCCCGGGGGAAGTTGGGTAATAGCTGGGCGGGCTCAGGTTCGGCCTTTTCGGCCTCGCCCGCCTCAGTCCCCGGGACGCTCGACCCGGCGGCTACGCATTCCTCCGCGGTCCCCACGCCCCCCACGACAGGCAGATCTTCCACTCCATCCCCGGGAGGCAGAGGCTGGGCAGCCTCAACTGTCTCACCCTCCCCGGGGAAAGACTCCTCGCGCCTGCAGCGCAATTTGGGGGCGCTGGTGGGGGACGCGGGACACGCGGCGGGCACCGCCTCCTCCGCGGAGGGATGTTGTTCCCCCTCCGCCTCATTGGGGCGGTGCCTCTTTTTGTTCCTGGGGGCGCGCGGAGTCAGGGAGACCTCCATGTCTGCCGAGGCCTCCCGCTCCGCCCCCCCCTTTTCCTTTTCTTGCCCGCGCCCGGGCCCCTCTGTGGTGGTATTCAAGGGTCCGGGCACGGGCTCGGGGCACCCCGCGCTCGCCGGTGACTGGGTTGGGCTGAGCGCGGTGGTCAGACTTTCCGGCGCACCGAGGGGACCCGCCTCTAGATGTTTCTCCTTCTTCCGCGCCTTCTTTCCGCTCGGACGCTCTCCCTCCCCCCCGCCGGAGGCCCTGAAAACAAAGGCCTCCGACGATGCCCGCGCACCCATGGCTCCCGGCACGCGGACGCAACTAGGGGGAGGGGTGGCGGCGGCGCCAGCTATGGCCGCCTTCGGTGGTTTGGCGGCCTTGGAGGCGGGGCAGTTCTTACGAACGTGCCCCACCTCCCTGCAGGCATGGCACCGCACGCCGTCCGACGTCCAGAAGACGCGGTAGGCAGTCCCCTCGTGCACCACATTAAAGTGCCCTTCTGTCATGTCCTCCCGCGCCAGCCGGACAAAGAGCTGGCGGCGGAAGGAGAACACGTGGCGCAGGCTGTTCTCCCTGAGGCCGAGCGGTATGGGGTTGATCCCCGACCTTACCTCCCCCAGTTGGTGTAGGTGAGGGAGGAGGAGCTCAGCGGAAACAAAGGGCGGGACGTTTGACACGATGACCCTCTGCGCGGTGGCCTCGAGAGGGTCCACCGGCAGGAACGTCCCGCCCACCGTGAGCCCCTTTTCAAGGGCCAGGGACACCGCCCGCTCCGACCCCAGGAAGAACACGGCCTTCCCAGACATCTTGGAGGCTGCGACAATGGCCGAGGGGCCGACTACCCCAGCCATCGCCCGCACGCACTCCTCGATGGTCATTGTGGGGTGAGTGTAGCTCTTGACCCCGTGTTTTTTCGTAATTAACCTAAATGGTGGCAGGGCAGCGGGTGGCGCAGGAGGGGCCGTGGAAGCGGTTGCCACCTGCGCATACGTCCTTGCTGGCCCTGCCACCGGCGTGGATGGGGTCGCCATCACGGGGTCCCTTTAAGGGCTACACCCACCCCAAAGTCACAGGCCTTAATGGTCTTAATTGGCCTCGTAAATTAACTGAGCAGAGGAGCCCTTAACGAGGTACCTCTCCCCTAGTTGGCAATTGGGGAGAGGCCTTGCTCCCTCTGCTCAGTTGTCTTAATTGTTTTTTTTTGTAAATTTGGAAGGAAGAGGCCTCAGAGAGAGAGGGGAGAAACAGAGTAGCAGAGAAAGAGAGAGGGGGGTGGGAAGGGGGGGGGGGACTGCGAGGGCAGGTCTCCCCTCGCAGCTGTGGGTGGGTGCACTCCCCAGATGGCAAAAACACAAAAGTCCTTGGGGTGGTCTTCAGGTGGGGGGAGAAGATGTCTTCACCTGGGGTAGCTGGAGCCACCAGGCACTCCTAACGATCTTTAATTGGGTAATTAATAACAATCTTCAGCCTGGTAGCTCCAGCTATCCCAGGCTAGGCAAATGTGGGGGGTGGGGGGGGTTCCAATTGTGGGGGGGGCCTAGTTGTAAGCAAGGCCCCCACACACACTACCACACACACACACACCCCCCGCGATGTTCCGGCCCTCAGTAGTCTTCTTTCCTCCCCCCACCGATATAACAAAGTCTTTTTTGGGAAATGCACCCACACCCACCTGTAGAACTGTTGAGTCTCCCTCCTTCCACACTGGATGTTGTTTGTCTTTTCCCCCTCTCTCCAACTCCTTGCAGAATGATGAAGTTGTTGCAAAGTTTTCTGTTCTCCTCCTCTCCCTCTGGGTAAAGTTGGTGTTGAAGCCCCTTCCTTCCTTCTCTTCCTGGGCTGGTCTCAGGGCTCTCCAGGCAGGAGCTCAAGTTGCTAGCTGCTTCTCTCACTGCTCACAGCTCCAACTGAGCAGGACACGCCTCCACAGCTTCACAATTGGTCCTTGTGCATGAATCCCAAAAAGTTAGTTTGCAGGTGCAGCAGGTAATCAGGAAGGCGAGAGGGATGGAGTACAAAAGCAAGGAGGTCCTTCTGCAACTGTATAGGGTATTGGTGAGGCCGCACCTGGAGTACTGCGTGCAGTTTTGGTCACCTTACTTAAGGAAGGATATACTAGCTTTGGAGGGGGTACAGAAACGATTCACTAGGCGGATTCCGGAGATGAGGGGGTTACCTTATGATGATAGATTGAGTAGATTGGGTCTTTACTCTTTGGAGGTCAGAAGGATGAGGGGTGATCTTATAGAAACATTTAAAATAATGAAAGGGATAGACAAGATAGAGGCAGAGAGGTTGTTTCCACTGGTCGGGGAGACCAGAACTAGGGGGCACAGCCTCAAAATATGGGGGAGCCAATTTAAAATCGAGTTGAGAAGGAATTTCTTCTCCCAGAGGGTTGTGAATCTGTGGAATTCTCTGCCCAAGGAAGCAGTTGAGGGTAGCTCATTGAATGTATTCAAATCACAGATAGATAGATTTTTAACCAATAAGGGAATTAAGGGTTATGGGGAGCGGGCAGGTAAGTGGAGCTGAGTCCACGGCCAGATCAGCCATGATCTTGTTGAATGGCGGAGCAGGCTCGAGGGGCTAGATGGCCTACTCCTGTTCCTAATTCTTATGTTCTTATGTTCACTCTCAGGCACACTTGACAAAACACCCAGCAGATCGCTGTGCATCTGCAATTACTGTCTTGCGAGATCCTCTAAGTCGGCCTCATCATCAGAGTGCTGCTGAGCATCACTCAGGCACTCATTCACCCTCCGGGGAGCTGGCCCTCTGTTCTCCCCTACCCTGTGGTGTTGCTGCAGGTCACTAGGTCTCAGAGCATCACCTACCTCCACCTCCGTGAACACGCCAACAAAAAGCTACTGGCCACGCTCTGTGAGGAAGCTGGATCCTCTGTCACGTCCAGAGAGGTGTTCTCCACCTCCTCATCCTTTCCACCATCACCCATAGTGGAAGGCTGATGTGCAGGTCCCTGGCTGTCTGAGTTAACACCTTAAAGCACAAAGCCAGAGAAGATCGGTTACCTGCAGGGGAGGGGGCCAGGAGAGGCAGGGGCATTCGAGAATGGCAGTCTCATGGAAAGAGCTGAAGGATTGTGGTGTCAGGCGTAAGTGGCCTGCCGGATGCTGCAAAGGAACTCAACATACCCTCACTGTCCCCAGGGAGCTCGGTCTCACCCATCGCCATGGGACCAACTTGAACGTCTATCAGGGCCAAGACGCGTTCCTCGAACGGTGTCAGGTCCTGGAGTTCAGACACCCCTCCTGCAGTCTGTCATGTATCTTACATTATTATATATAACTGTATCCTAACATGCTATACATGACTGTAATAAGATATGACCTGTAACCACCAGCATATCTTACCACCAGAGGTGCACTTGCAAGAGGTGAGTTCTCAGGCAAGTGCAGCATTTCAGAGCTGTGAAATAAAGGTGCAGGTCCAGAGTGACCTTGACTTCACTACATGCCTCGTGTGAATCTGTACTGAGGAGACAGGACTTTACACAGTCTGCATCTGCTCCCTGCGGCTGTGGGCGAGCTTCTCCTGTGAGATCAAAGAGAACGTCTGAGTTGGAGCCCTTCTATCAGTGTGTCCCAAGTGCCTTACGTGGTTCGTATATGTAACTGTATGAGAGTCTTCACAGTACGATGTAACTATCATTTGCTGCGTGGTCTTGCTGCGGCAATGCTTGAATTAAGCAGACAGGACCTAACAGTAACAGGGAGGCTACCGTCTTCGAGATGCATATGAAGACTGAGGAGTTAACATCATCAGGAATGGGTCTGCAGAAGCGAGTAGCAAGGTTAACAGCGCATGCAGGCCCTTGCAGTTGGTGAGGCTTCAAATGGGAACCTTGGATCAGACCTAACCCACATCGAGCATGGATTCCGAAGCACTACATTGAGCAGAGAGTGCACATTGAGCTCAGAGCTTTGCATGTTGATACTGACCCTCACCAGGCACGTCATCTCGTTGCGATGTTTTTGGCATTGAGTGGCTGTCCTGGCCACCATGTCACTCACACAAACTTCTTCTGAGATTTCCCTTCATGTCCCTCTGTGAGTTGGTGATTGTGGTCTCCTCCCAGCCTCTGTCCTGAGCAACTCCCGTCGCCTCTCCAGGGCATCAAGGAGTGCATCCACGGCGGCATCCGAGAACCGGTCGGCACACTGGCGAGCTGCTGCTGCTGGTTGTGCGAGGTCCTTTAGGGAAGAGTGACCATAAGATGATTTAATTTCTTATTAAGATGGAAAGTGAAGTAGTCCAATCCAAAATTAGGGTCCTAAATCGAAACAAAGGAAACTACAAAGGTATGAGGAATGAATTGGTTATGATAGATTGGGAATATTCATTAAAAGGCATGAAGGTGAAGAAGGAAGAAGGCAAATGGCATGTTGGCCTTCATAGCCAGAGGATTTGAGTATAGGAGCAGGGAGGTCTTTCTGCAGTTGTACAGAGCCTTGGTGCGGCCTCACCTAGAATATTGTTGTTGTGTATGGTGTATGGGGTAAGAGTCAGACAGAACACTGTGAGCTCAAAGTAAAGTGTAACCTTCTCTTTTATTGCAGGTCTCCAGAGTGTTTCTCCAACCTGTGAAGCCTTCTTAAATACCTGTGCTCCAAAGGGATTATGGGATCCCATGGGACTCCGGGGAATGAACCCTCTGATGCTGTACAGAGTAAATACAAGTCCACATATATAACAACACTCCCCCCCCCCCAAAGTCAAGAGTGTAACTATTTGCAATGTGAGTTGATCTGGAACCCTTCTTGTCCTGGTTGATCGTCTTGGTGTGAAAGCTGGTGTTGTTGAATCATTTGTTAGGCCCTCGCTGGGCTGCTGCGCAGCTGGCCTTGCTGGGCTGCCTGGTGTGTTGGGCCCTGCAGGGCTGCTGTGGATGATGGGTTCTGTATCGTGGTCAACCGTGGTGTCGGTCGCCACTGGTGTGTGTGTTGAGGGATCAAAAAAGGTAGGGTCCAAGGTGGGTTGCTCAGGGTAGTCGGTGAATCTGAGTTTGATTTGGTCCAAGTGTTTCCAGTGAATGAATCCATTTGAAAGTTTGACCCGAAACACCCTGCTCCCCTCTTTGGCCAGGACAGTGCCGGGAAGCCACTGGTGACCTTGTCCATAATTTAATACAAATACAGGATCATTGATTTCAATCTCGCGTGGCGCATTTGCGGTATCATGGTATGCACTTTGTTGAAGCTGCCTGTTCTCTACCTATTCATGTAGATCAGGGTAAACTAATGAGAGCATTGTCTTAAGTGCTCTTTTCATGAGCAGTTCAGCAGGTGGGATCCCAGTGAATGAGTGAGGTCTCGTGCGGTAGCTGAGCAGGACTCGGGATAGGCGAGTCTGCAGTGAGCCTTCAGTTACCTTCTTCAAACCTTGCTTGATGGTTTGCACTGCTCTCTCTGCCTGACCATTGGACGCTGGTTTAAACGGGGCAGATGTGACATGTTTGATCCCGTTACGGGTCATGAATTCTTTGAACTCAGCACTGGTAAAACATGGCCCGTTGTCGCTCACCAGGACATCGGGTAAGCCGTGAATGGCAAACATAGCCCACAGGCTTTCCGTAGTGGCAGTGGACGTACTAGCCGACATTATCTCACATTCAATCCACTTGGAGTATGCGTCTACAACCACAAGGAACATTTTACCCAAGAACGGGCCTGCATATTCGACGTGTACCCTACACCATGGTTTGGAGGGCCAAGATCATAAACATAGCGGCGCCTCCCTGGGTACATTGCTTAACTGCGAGCATGTATTACATCTGTGAACGCAGGACTCTAAGACCACATCGAAACCGGGCCACCATACGTGGGATCTGGCTATTGCTTTCATCATTACGATGCCTGGGTGGGTACTGTGGAGGTCATTGATGAAGGTGTCTCTGCCCTTCTTGGGGATCACTACTCGATTGCCCCACAGAAGGCAGTCTGCCAGTATAGACATTTCATCTTTGCACCGCTGGAACGGCTTTATCTCTTCCTGCATTTCCACTGGGACACTGGACCAGCTCCCGTGAAGTACACAGCTTTTGACTAGAGATAATAAGGGGTCCTGGCTTGTCCACACTTTGATCTGCCGGGCAGTGACAGGTGATTACTCACTCTCAAATGCTTCCATAACCATGGCTAGATCTGCGGGCTGCGCCATTTCCACCCCCGTGGTGGGCAATGGCAGCCTACTGAGAGCATCGGCGTAGTTTTCTGTGCCTGGCCTGTGGCGGATGTCATAGTTGTAAGCGGACAACGTGAGCGCCCATCTCTAGATGCGGGCCGATGCGTTTAGCCCAAACAGGTATTGATGCAGTTTCTTTACCCCATAGACACACGCTAACGCTTCTTTCTCAATCATGCTGTAAGCTCTCTCTACCTTAGACAGACTCCTGGATGCATAAACAACCGGTTGCAGTTTCCCAAAATCATTAGCTTGTTGCAATACACACCCGATGCCATATGACGATGCATCACATGCTAGTACCAAGTGCTTACATGGATCATACAACACAAGCAATTTGTTTGAGCATAACAATTTTCTCGCTTTTACAAAGGCATTTTCTTGGCTTTTGCCCCAAACCCATTCGCCCCTTTTTCATAGTAAGACATGCAGTGGTTCTAGCAGGGTGTTGAGACTCAGTAAGAAGTTACCAAACTAGTTCAAGAGTCCCAGAAACGACCGCAGCTCCATCACGTTCTGTGGCCTCTGTGCGTTCTCAATTGCCTCCGTCTTCGCATTGGTGGGCCTGATGCCGTCCGCCGCAATCCTCCTTCCCAGAAACTCCACTTCAGGCGCCTGGAAAACACACTTCGAGCATTTTAACCTGAGCCCCACGTGGTTGAGTCGACTAAGAACCTCCTCCAGGTTCTGCAGGTGCTCAACTGTGGTCCGACCTGTGACCAAGATGTCGTTCTGGAAGACCACGGTGTGCGGGACGAACTTCAGTAAATTTTCTATGTTTCTCTGGAATATCACCGCCGCTGATCGGATTCCAAACGGGCATCTGTTATAAACAAAAAACCTTTGTGCATGTTGATGCAGGTGAGGGCCTTCGATGATTCCTCCAGTTCCTGCGACATTTAGGCTGAAGTCAGATCCAGCTTCGTGAACGTCTTTCCTCCTGCCAGCGTTGCAAAGAAGTCGTCGGCTTTTGGTAGTGGGTATTGGTCCTGCAGGGAGAAACGATTGATAGTTACTTTGTAATCACCACAGATTCTGACGGTGCCGTCTCCCTTGAGGACTGGGACAATAGGACTGACCCACTCGTTGAACTCAATTGGTGAGATGATGCCCTCTCTTTGTAGCCAGTCTAGCTCGATCTCTACCCTTTCTCTCATCATGTACGGTACTGCTCTCGCCTTGTGGTGGAAGGGTCGCGCCCCCGGAATTAGGTAGCCCTGCACTTTTGCTCCTTGGAATTTCTCGATGCCTGGTTCGAACAGCGAAAGGAAATTTGTTTCAAAACTGCGCACACGAAGTGTCATCAGTGGGCGATAGCGCTCGGATGTCGTCCCAGTTCCAGCGTATCTTTCCCAGCCAGCTCCTGCCGAGCAGCGTGGGACCATCGCCCAGTACCACCCAGAGTGGTAGCTCGTGCACCGCTCCATCGTAGGAGACCTTTACGGCAGCACCTCCGATTACAAGAATCAGTTCTTTTGTGTAAGTTCTTAGTTTCATGCGAATTGGAGTTAAGACTGCCCTTGAGGCCTTGTTGCACCACAACCTTTAGAAAGTCTTTTTGCACATGATGGACTGGCTTGTGCCCGTGTCCAGCTCCATTGACACCGGGAGTCCATTCAGTTCAACATTCAGCATTATCGGGGTCAATTCATGGTGAATATGTGCACCCCATGTAACTCTGCATCCTCTATCTGAAGCTCTGATTCGTCCTGATCCTCCTCTGCAACATGGTGGTTTGCAGGTTTCACATGCTTAGCAGCTCGCCTGCACATTCGTTGGAGGTGTCCCATTGTTCCACAGCCCTTGCAAACCTACTCTTTGAATCGGCATGAATGGAAACGATGATGACCCCCGCAGCGCCAACAAGGTGTTAATGACCTTGCATTGATCACCCTTGATGGTGGACTCAGACATCTGTGGACGTGCAGCTGTAGGTATGTGTGACCTGCCCTGTACGATTCGAAAACAACATCACTTTGTTCAGCTGAGAGATTTGCTTCATATTGTCACTGGTGGCTATGAACGCCTGGGCTATCACTATGGCCTTACTCAAGGTTGGGGTCTCTACAGTCAAAAGTTTGCGAAATATAGTTTCGTGGCCAATGCCAAGTATGAAAAAGTCTCTGAGCATGTGCTCCAAATGTCCTTCAAATTCACAATGTCCTGCAAGGCGTCTTAGCTCGGCCACATAACTCACCACTTCCTGGCCTTCAGATGTTTTGTCGGTGTAGAACCAGTACCTCGCCATCAGAACGCTTTCCTTCAGGTTCAAATGCTCTCGGACCAGTGTGCACAAATCGTCGTACGATTTCTCCATGGGTTTCACTGGAGTGAGCAGATTCTTCATGAGACCATATGTTGGTGCCTCACAGACGGTGAGGAGGATCGCTCTACATTTGGCAGCTCTTTCTTCCAGATCCAGCTCGTTGGCCACGAAGTATTGGTCGAGTCGCTCCACAAAAGTTTCCCAATCATCTCCCTCCAAAAATTTCTCCAGGCTGCCCACTGTTCTCTGCATCTTTAGGTTCACTAACTGTATCTCGTCGCCAGTTGTTGTGTATGGAGAAAGAGTCAGACTGAACACTGTGAGCTCAAAGTAAAGTGTGACCTTAGTCTTTTATTGCAGGTCTCCAGAGTGCCTCTCCAACCTGTGAAGCCTTCTTAAATATCTGTGCTCCCAAGGGATTATGGGATCCCTTGGGACTCCGGGGAATGAGCTCTCTGGTGGCTGTACAGAGTAAATACAAGTCCACATATATAGCAATTGTGTTTAGTTTTGGTCTCCTAATCTGAGGAAGGACATTCTTGCTATTGAGGGAGTACAGCGAAGATTCACCAGACTGATTCCCGGGATGGAAGGACTGACTTATGAGGAGAGACTGGATCAACCGAGCTTGTATCCTCTGGAGTTTAGAAGAATGAGAGGGGATCTCATAGAAACATATAAAATTCTGACGGCATTGGACAGGCTGGAGGCTGAAGAATGCTCCCGTTGCTGGGGAGTTCCAGAACCAGGGGTCACAGTCTAAAAATAAGCGGTAAGCCATTTAGGACCGAGATGAGGAGAAACTTCTTCACTCAGAGAGTGGTTAACCTGTGGAATTCTCTACTGCCGAAAGTTGTTGAGGCCAGTTTGTTAGATATATTCAAAAGAGAGTTAGATATGGCCCTTACGGCCAAAGGGTCAAGGGGTATGGAGAGAAAGCAGGAAAGGGGTACTGAGGTTGAATGATCAGCCATGATCTTATTGAATGGCGGTGCAGGCTCGAAGGGCTGAATGGCCTGCTCCTGCACCTAATATCTATGTTTCTATGACGGTGAATAAGCAATGGCTAATATTTAAGGAACGAATGCATGAAGTGCAACAGTTATACATTCCTTTCTGGCGTAAAAACACAAAAGGAAAAGTGGCCCAACCATGGCTAACAAAAGAAATTGAGGATAATATTAGATCCAAAATGTCTCCACATCTGAGTGAATGGCTTTTAGAGATCCACAACTTCTTTCACATTGTCTCTCCTCAAGACCCATACTGGTTTTAGTTTAGAAACTACTCTGGTTCGCACAGGAATAGCTGGAATCTCTACAAAGTTGCCAGAAAATATAGCAAGCCTGAGGATTGGGAGCAGTTTCTAATTCAGCAAAAAAGGACCAAGAGATTTATTAAGAGGGGAAATAGAGTATGAGAGTAAACTTGCAAGGAACATAAAAACTGACTGCAAAAGTTTCTACAAGTATGTAAAAAGAAAAAGATTAGTGAAGATAAATGTAAGTCCTTTACAGACAGAAACAGGAGAATTTGTAATGGGGAACAAGGAAATGGTACAACAATTCAATAAATACTTCGGTTCTGTCTTCACGGAAGAGGACACAAATAACGTCCCAGAAATGCTAGGGAACCAAGGGTCTGGTGAGCAAGAGGAATTAAAGGAAATGATAATTAGTAAGAAAATAGTGCTTGAGAAATTAATGGAACTGAAGGCAGATAAATCCCCAGGACCTGATGATCTGCATCCCAGAGTACTAAAAGAGGTAGCCATAGAAATAGTAGATGCATTGGTTGTCATCTTCCATAATTCTATAGATTATGGATCAGTTCCTGCAGATTGAAGGGTAGCAAATGTAACCCCACTATTTATAAAAGAAGGGAGAGAGAAGGAGGGGAAACTACAGACCGGTTAGCCGGTAGTAGGGAAAATGCTGGCGTCTATTATAAAAAATATGATAACGGCACACTTAGATAATATCAACAGGATTAAACAAAGTCAACATGGATTTGTGAAAGGAAAATCATGTTTGACAAACCTACTGGAGTTTTTTGAAGTTGTAACTGATAAAAATAGATAATAAAATAGACCAGTGGATGCAGTGTATTTGGATTTTCAGAAGGTCTTTTATAAAGTCCCACATAAGAGGTTAGTGTGCAAAATTAAAGCACATAGGATTGGGGATAATGTATTGGCATGGATTGAAAATTGACTAACTGACAGGAAACAGAGAGTAGAAATAACCAGGTTTTTTTCGGGGTGGCGGGCAGTAACTAATGGGGTACCACAAGGATCAGTGCTTGGGCCCCAGCTATTTACAAAGATATATATAAATGATTTGGATGAGGGAACCAAATGTAATATTTCCAAGTTTGCTGACGACACAAAACTAGGTGGGATTGTGAGTTGTGAGGAGGATGCAAAGATGCTGCAAGGCGATTTAGATAGATTGAATGAGTGGGCAAACACATGGCAGAAGCAGTATAACGTGGATAAATGTGAAGTTATCCACTTTGGTAGGAAAAACATAAGGACAAAGTATTATTTAAATGGTGATGGCTTGGGAAGTGTCAATGTACAGAGGGACCTGGGTGTCCTTGTACACCAGTCATTGTACACCAAACATGCAGGTGCAGCAAGCAGTTAGGAAGGCGAATGGTATGTTGGCCTTCATTGCAAGAGAATTTGAGTGAAGGAGCAAGGATGTTTTACTACAGTTATACAGGGCCTTGGTGAGATCGCACCTGGAGTATTGTGTGCAGTTTTGGTCTCCTTACTAAGAAAGGATATACTTTCCATAGAGGAAGTGCAGCGAAGGCTCACCAGACTGATTCCTGGGATGGCAGGACTGTCATATGAGGAGAGAATGGGTCGACTAGGCCTGTATGCACTAGAGTTTAGAAGAATAAGAGGGGATCTCATTGAAACGTATAAAATTCTGACTGGGTTGGATGCGGCGAGGATGTTTCCCCTGGCTGGGAAGTCTAGAACAAGGGGTCACAGTCTAAGGATAAGGGATGGGAAATTTAGGACCGAGATGAGGAGACATTTTTTCACTCAGAGGGTGGTGAACCTGTGGAATTCTTTACCACAGTAGGCTATAGAGGCCAAGTCACTGAATATATTTAAGAGGGAGATAGATAGATTTCTAGAAACAAAAGGCATAAAAGGCTATGGGGAAAAAGTGGGAATATGGTGTTGAGATAGAGGATCAGCCATGATCATATTGAATGGCGGTGCAGACTCGAAGGGCCAAATGGCCTGCTACTTCTCCTATTTTCTATGTTTCTAGGTCTTCCATCCTCACTGTCTGAGTGAGTGCGTAGAAAGCGAAAATAACCATGAGGCATTGAGGCAGCCAATCAACGCCTCAATGGAATCCAGGTGGGGCCACTATGTCTGTGGTGCAGTTCCAAATGCTGCCTAACGCCCTCGCTTAACGGCTCACTCAACGCCGCTTACCTCCTCCAAGTAAGTGTGCACGCCATGATTTAATGCTGCAATCCATTTTTCAGGTGGCAAAAACTGAATTTCCCATTTCAGGGCTGGGCCTAACACCTGGCAGTAAAAAATCCCCTTAGCGGTACCGAATGTCGACCCTCTAATTTTTATTTTGCTCTCTGTAACATTTTTTAAAAGTCCATATAAAAGCAGCTTCTCATTTCTTGGTTTGCTGTCATAGAATCATAGAATGTTTACAGCACTGAAGGAGGCCATTTGGCCCGTCGAGCCCGTGCCAGCTCTCTGCAAAAGTACTTCAGCTAGTCCCACTCCCCCACCCTTTCCCCATAGCCCTGCAACTATTTTTCCTTCAGGTACTTATCCAATTCTCTTTTGAAAGCAGTGATTGAGTCTGCCTCCACATCCTTTCAGGCTTGTTGTGTAAAAAAGTTTTTTCTTATGATGCCTTTGGTTGTTTTGCCAATCATCTTAAATCTGTATCCTCTGGTTCTCGACTCTTCTGCCAATGGGAACAGTTTCTCTTTATCTATTCTGTCCGGACCCCTCATGATTTTGAACACCTCTATCAAATATCCTCTCAAACTTCTCTGCTCTAAGGGGAACAACCTCAGCTTCTCCAACCTCATCCCTGGAATCATTCTCGTAAATCTTTTCTGCACCCTCTTTAAGGCCTTCACAGAATTGGACACAACACTCCAGTTGAGGCCGAACCAGGGTTTTATACAGGTTCATCATAATTTCCACGCCTTTTACTCCAAACCTCTATTCATGAAGCCCAGAATTCCATAAGGTTTTTTAACTACTTCCTCAACCTGTCCTTTCTGTGAGAATTCTTCAATGTGCTTGGCTGCATAGACAGCTTGTTCACCTCACTGCAGGTCTTCGCTGGGAATCCCCATTTGCAATCAATTGACCATCAAAAAAGGAAAACAGAGCTACAGAGATCGCGAGATCTCTGTGATCAGCTTTCTTTAGAGCCAGTGGTGAGCGCCTTTGTTTCATTGCTGACCGCAAATTATGGGCCACTTTGGCAAAAATAATAGAAAAGCAAATTATAATTTAAATGGAGAAAAATTGCAAAGTGCTGCAGTACAGAGGGACCTGGGGGTCCTTGTGCATGAAACACAAAAAGTTAGTATGCAGGTACAGCAAGTAATCAGGAAGGCAAATGGAATGTTGGCCTTTATTGCAAGGGGGATAGAGTATAAAAGCAGAGAAGTCCTGCTACAACTGTACAGGCTATTGGTGAGGCCACACCTGGAGTACTGCGTACAGTTTTGGTCTCCGTATTTAAGGAAGGATATATTTGCATTGGAGGCTGTTCAGAGAAGATTCACTCGATTGATTGCAGAGATGAGGGGGTTGACTTATGAGGATAGGTTGAGTAGGTTGGCCTTATACACATTGGAGTTCAGAAGAATGAGAGGTGCTCTTATTGAAATTTATAAGATAATGAGAGGGCTTTACAAGGTGGATGCAGGGAGGATATTTCCACTCATAGGGGAATCTAAAACTAGGGGACATAGGGCTAGATTTTCCACATTTTTTGCATGCTTAACGCCCATTAACGTCCATTTTTCTGCTGAAATGACGTATAACGCCCATATATCGCCCATTTAGCCATAAAATGGAAATTGACGGGCATTTTTTGGAAACTTATCGCCGAGTGTTACTTTCACCATGTGCGTAATGCCGGGAAAAAATAATACCGCCCGCCAATTTTTGGGGGCGGAATCATCAGAATGGGTGAAATCAACACCCATAATATCGGCCAGCATTAGTTTCTGCACGGAATTAATGCCGAGATTCAATAATATCGCCTGCCCACTTCTTTTTGTCGTGAACATAGAAACATAGAAAATAGGTGCAGGAGTAGGCCATTCGGCCCTTCGAACCTGCACCACCATTCAATAAGATCATGGCTGATCATTCCCTCAGTACCCCTTTCCTAATTTCTCTCCATACCCCTTGATCCCCTTAGTCGTAAGGGCCATATCTAACTCCCTCTTGAATATATCCAATGAACTGGCATCAACAACTCTCTGCGGGAGGGAATTCCACAGGTTAACAACTGTCTGAGTGAAGAAGTTTCTCCTCATCTTAGTCCTAAATGGCCTACCCCTTATCCTAAGACAGTGTCCCCTGGTTCTGGACTTCCCCAACATCGGGAACATTCTACCCGCATCTAACCTTTCCCATCCCATCAGAATCTTATATGTTTCTATGAGATCCCCTCTCATCCTTCTAAACTCCAAGATATAAAGGCCCAGTTGATCCAGTCTCTCCTCATATGTCAGTCCAGCCATCCCGGGAATCAGTCTGGTGAACCTTCGCTGCAGTCTCTCAATAGCAGGAACGTCTTTCCTCAGATTAGGAGACCAAAACTGAACACAATTTTCCAGGTGAGGCCACACCAAGGCCCTGTACAACTGTAGTAAGACCTCCCTGCTCCTATACTCAAATCCCCTTGCTATGAAGGTCAACATACCATTTGCCGTCTTCACCGCCTGCTGTACCTGTATGCCAACTTTCAATGACTGATGAACCATGACACCCAGGTCTCGTTGCACCTCCTCTTTTCCTAATTTGCCACCATTCAGATAATATTCTGTCTTCGTGTTTTTGCCCCCAAAGTGGATAACCTCACATTCATCCACATTATACTGCATCAGCCATGCATTTGCCCACTCATCCACCTGTCCAAGTCACCCTGCAGCCTCTCAGCGTCCCCCTCACAGCTCATACCACCACCCAGTTTAGTGTCACCTGCAAACTTGGAGATATTACACTCAATTCCTTCATCCAAATTATTGATGTATATTGTAAAGAGCTGGGGTCCCAACCAATTCTCTATCCACATCAGTATATTACCCCCAATACCATGTGCTTTGATTTTGCACACCAATCTCTTGTGTGGGACCTTGTCAAAAGCCTTTTGAAAGTCCAAATACACCACATTCGCTGGTTCTCCCTTGTCCACTGTACTATTTACATCCTCAAAAAATTCCAGAAGATTTGTCAAGCATGATTTACCCTTCATAAATCCATGCTGACTTGGACCGATCCTGTCACTGCTTTCCAAATGCGCTGCTATTTCATCCTTAATAATTGATTCCAACATTTTCCCCACCACTGATGTCAGGCTAACCGGTCTATAATTAGCCACTTTCTCTCTCCCTCCCTTTTTAAAAGTGGTGTTACATTAGCTACCCTCCAGTCCATAGGAACTGATCCAAAGTCGATAGACTGTTGGAAAATGATCACATTTGCCGAAACTAACGGCCATGAGATCGCCCAGCATCACTTTCACCATCTCGCATACATATCGCCCACAATATCGCTTGCCCTAAAAAACGCACGGGAAAAGTGGAACTAACCGGAATTAATCACAGCGTTATGGACGCCATGTTCTACATCACATGTCGCATCCTTTAAAAGGCTGCTCTGCTTCAACCTCGGGTGAGGTCGGATGTACTCTGGAGGTCTTTGGAGGTGATGTGAACATCTGTACAAATTTCTTTACCATACTGTGAACAATTGGAATTTGATAGGTGTCTTCGTCGGTACATTCATTCTTCGTGACCAATCGGTGGAAAACAGAGAGCTATTGCAATGGGGCCTATCCTTTCTCATCCTCTCTTGATGACCAATTACATGCTGCAGACTCAAGATGGCTCAAGGTATGCTCCACAGCATTATGTGCCCAATCTAAGATGCATCAGACTGATGAGAAGGACCAGACGTTACATCCCCTGCAAGTACAGGGACAAGCAGTCTTACCTCGACTTGCCCGACACTACCGGCCTTCGAAGACTGCGCTTCCACAAAGAGGTTATCACTGAGGTATGCCAGCTCATAAGGGCAGATCTGCAGCCTGCCAGCACCATCGGTACTGCACTGTTCGTGGAGGTCAAAGTCACTGCGGCACTGCCATTCTACGCATTGGGTTTTTTTCAGGCCTCAGCTGGCGACATTTGTGGTCTGTCTCAGTAGGCCATGCATTAGACAGGTCACTGTACGCATGCAGGAGGGACTTGATCAGCTTCACTGTGACCAGGGAGGCACAGACTGAGAGGGCTCCAGGATTCTACAGAATTGCAAACTTCCCCAAGGTGCAGGGAGCAATAGACTGTACGCACATCGCGATGCGGGCACTTTTTCAGGATGCAGAGGTTTTCAGGAACCGCAAGGGATTCCACTCCCTGAATTTCCAACTCATTGTCGACCACCAGCAAACTAAAATGGCAGTGAATGCTAAATTTCCGGGCAGCATCCATGATGCTCACATCCTGCGTGAGAGCCCTGTATCTGACTTGTTTAACATCGAGCCACAAGGTCAATGCTAGATGCTTGGTGACAAAGGATATGGCCTCACCACCTGGCTGATGACTCCCCCTGCGTAACACCCACACTGAGAGGTGATACAATGAGGGCCACAGAGCCACTCGCAATATAGTGGAGAAAACCATTGGAGTGCTTAAGCAGCGCTTTAGATGCCTGGACCACTCAGGAGGTGACCTCCAATACCACCCTGAGCAGGTAGCTCAATTCGTGGTGGTGTGCTCCATGCTGCACAACTTGGCTATCAGGAGTGGACAAGAATTGTCTGAAGAGTCTGACAGCCACCTCACCACAGAGAGGAAGAGCAGGATGAGGAGGCGGACTCTGACCTCGGCCCAGACAATCAGGCTGATGCTGAAGCCATGCCCCCGCCCCCTGTAGACCTCATGAAAGGACCCATGGTGGCATGATAGCTGCAAGAGCCTTACGTCAGGAGCTCATCAATGAGCGCTTTGCCTGAAAGAACGTTGGTGTTATTTACAAAGTTGACACACTACTTGGTGTGCAGGTCATACATCAATGTTGGGCATCACCTTGGTGACAGTTAAAGTTGATTGAAGTTAAGTGTAATTATACCCATTGATGTTAAGGAATCACCAGCGTGGAACAGTGCAACTATCTGAGCCAAAGCGCATCAAGGTTTTTTGAAATAAAAAACATTTAAACTGAACATTTGTCTGAAATCATCAGTATTTCTGTAAAAACCAAACTTCCACCCCCCCTACTTCCCCTCCCCACCTCTACCCCTTCCCCTTCCCTTCCTGACTCCAAACCACCTGGCCGAGGAGCTCCACAGGCGATGCTTCATTGGCGGGGGGGTGGGTGGGGTGACAGCCGAACCGCTGCTTGGACGGATAGGGGAGAGGACGGTCCCGAGGTGGGAACGTGTTCCAAGCCAGAAGCAAGATGTTGCTCCTGGCTCTCGTGTCGTTGGCAATGGGAGTGCGGCACTTTGGGGTGCAGTGCCGCGCTCCTAGACCACTGGGAGCCCTCTGCCACCAGTGTTCCTGGCTACCAGCTCCAGGGTCTCCACCATCCCTTCCATGTTATATCTTATTTGTTGGGGAAAAACTCGGTGCCAACTATGTTCTTGGTGCTTAGTAGGTTTTTTGCTGCTGGTGAATCTCATTCGTGCCTCCCACAACAGCCAAACAAGCACACACCACAGCCACACAGGCTTTCAGTGGTTCTGAGCTCCCTCTCTCCCCGTCTCCTCTTCTGCGGATGTCATGATGACCCTTGACCTCCTGAATCGCGGGAATCGAACGTTACCATGCCATTGCTAAGGACGGTGACACTTTATGGCAGAAGGTCAGAGAGATTTAACGCTGCCGCCCATTTCATATCGCTTGTGGTAATGTCCAATTTCAGAAATGGAGACAAGGTGCGTTGAGAATGGACGAGAAGTCGGCGATCTGAAAACCCATTTTTACCACCCACGCCGAAAATAACGCCCATTTTTGGTTGATATGCACAAAAGTGTAAAATCTAGCCCACGATCTTAGAATAAGGGGCAGCCCATTTAAAACTGAGATGAGGAGAAATTTCTTCTCTCAGAGGGTTGAAAATCTATGGAATTCTCTACCCCAGAGAGCTGTGGAGGCTGGGTCATTGACTATATTTAAGGCGGAGATAGACAGATTTTTGAGCGATAAAGGAGTCAAGGGTTATGGGGAGCGGGCAGGGAAGTGGAGCTGAGTCCATGATCAAATCAACCATGATCTTATTGAATGGCGGAGCAGGCTCGAGGGGCCAAATGGCCTACTCCTGCTCCTATTTCTTATATTCTATTATTCTCTTCCACTTTGAGTGATCTTGCGCCAGGGACTCCCAGGTGTCAGTGGGGATGTTGAACTTCTTCAAGGAGGCCTTGATGGTGTACTTGGAGTGTTTCCTCTGCCCACCTGGGGCTCAGTTGCCATGTCGGAGCTCTGAGTAGAGTGTTTGTTTGCTTTGGGAGTCGTGTATCAGGCATAAGGACAATGTGGCCCGTCCATCGGAGCTGGTCGCGCGTTGTCAATGCTTCGCTGCTGAGGATGTTGGCCTGGGCGAGAACACTGACGTTGGTGTGCCTATTCTGCCAATGGATTTGCAGGATCTTCCGGAGGCAACGTTGGTGGTACTTCTCCAGTGTTTTGATGTGCCTGCTGTATATAGTCCATGTCTCAGAAGCATATACTGTTATGTAGACCATGAGCTTTGTGCCAGTTTTAAAGTTCTGACCTTCAAACACTCTCTTCCTTAGGCAACCAAAGGCTGTACTAGCACACTGTAGGTGGCGTTGGTCCTCGCTATCGATGTTGACAGTCAGCTCCCGAGGTATGGAAAATGGTCCACGTTGTCCAAGGCTTCATCATGGATTTTAATAATCGGGGGCCAGTGCTGTGTGGTGGGAGCAGGTTGATAGAGTACCTTAGTTTTACAGATGTTAAGGCCCATGCTATTGTATGCTACCGTGAACGTGTTGACGATGGTTTGGAGTTCGTCCTCTGAGTGAGTGCAGACACACGCGTCATCTGCATATTGTAATTCGATGACAGAGGATGGCACGACCTTGGATCTGATCTGCAAGCGATGGAGGTTGAACAGTTTTCCATTTGTTTTATAGATTATCTCCACTCCAGCAGGAAGCTTATTGAGGGTGAGAAGGAGCATTGCAGCAAGGAAGATTGAGAAGAGCGTTGGTGCAATGACACAGCCTTGCTTCACCCTGGTTCGTACCTGAATTGTGTTTGTGGTTGATCCATTGGTCAGGATCATGGCTTGCATGTCATCGTGAAGCAAGCGGAGGATGGTGACAAATTTTTGAGGACAGCCGAATTTGAAGAGTACGTTCCATAATCCCTCACGGTTGACAGTGTCAAACGCCTTTGTCAGGTTAACGAAGGCCATGTACTGAGGTTGGTGCTGTTCCCTGCATTTCTCTTGAATTTGCCGCGCAGTGAAGATCATGTCAATTGTGCCCCTTAGTGGGCGGAATCCACATTGTGACTCTGAGAGGAGCTCTTTAGCAACAGGGAGAAGGTGGTTGAGGAGGATTCTTGCGATAACTTTCCCTCTGGTAGACAGCAGGTAACTTCCTCTGTAGTTACCGTATTCAGACTTATCCCCTTTCTTGAAGATTGTCATGATTACAGCATCTCTGAGATCCCCTGGTATGCTTTCCTCCTTCCAAATAAGAGAAATTACTTCATGTATTCATGCCAATTGTGCTTCTCCACCATGTTTTAGTGCTTCGGCAGAGATTCCATCTGCTCCTGAGGCCTTGATGTTCTTCAGTTGTCGAATGGCCTTTTCAACCTCATGCAAGTTTGGGGCTGTACTGAGCTGGTGGTGCGTAGCATGCTGTGGGATGGAGTCAAGGACACTCATGTCGAAGACAGAGTCTCGGTTAAGGAGATCTTCAAAGTGTCCTTCCAGCGAGTAATGACTACCTCTCTGTGATGAGAACTTCTCCATTCTTTGACCGCAGTGGGCTTGGACCTCGGGTGCTTGGGCCATAGGTGGTCTTTACTGCGCTGAAGAATCCACACACATCGTGGTTGTCGGCTAATTGCTGGATCTCCTGTGCTTTCTCCACCCACCATCTGTCACTCAGGATCATTTGTGGTTACATAGGATATACAGCACAGGAACAGGTCATTCGGCCCAACCAGTCAATGCCGCCGTTTATGCTCCACTCAAGCCTCCTCCGTTCTTTCCTCATCTAAATCTATCCGCATAACCCTCTATTTCTTTCTCCCTCATATGGTTATCTAGCCTCCCCTTAAATGCATCTATACTATTCGATTCAACCATTCCCTGTTACCACATTCTTATCACTCTCTGGGTAAAGAAGTTTTGTCTGAATTCTCTATAGGATGTCTTGATGGTTCGGGATCAAAAATCTCCCTAATTCTCGCCATCCCCCCTCACCTGAAATATTTGGCTACAGTGTTTGGACCGAGAAAAAGAAAAAGAAGCTTTGCTTTCGGATCTGAGTATATTTCTTTTCCAAAAACTGTTCAACAGCATTGAGCCAAGTTTTCGCATTGCAATTAAGCTAAAGGAAAGAGTAAAACCATTCCATTATAATTATAATTTTCATTGTAATTGTAATGGTAAAATAATGTTTGTAATTAAATGTGAACTTTCAGTTGGGTAAATGTTAGGATCACAAACCATCAATAGCCAATGAAAAGAACTGAGAGGTGTCGGCAAGCTTCAGGCAGCATAAGGTGTAATATTGCGATGTTGTACACAGCTTCCACAATCATTCCTTTTCTTCCCAGTGCTGGATGAAGGAATATTCATGGAATTACCTCAGGATGCTCACTGAATTAAATGACCATGATTATTTCCTGCCGATATCATGTGGCAGATCTAGAGAAAAAGAGACAAGAATTAAAATGTAGCTCTGATGGTAATAACATGTCAGATTGTTTTCTGCGTAATGATAGAGAAGGAATTGATGTTCATTCTGATATGGATGCAATAAATAAAGGTGTGATGAGTGCAGGGGGAGCAGTATTTCAGGATGGGAGAACAAGTACAAGGGAGTGCAGCATTGGTAAATCTGGGACACTTCCAAGGAGCTGACAGATTGGGAGAAGGTGAGGGTACTGTTCATGTCCTTCACAGTTTAAACAATAAGAGACGTGAGTAGGATTTCCTACCTTGGTATACCTGCTGAAGGAATATTCATGGAAATGCCTTTGAATTGTTTCAGCACTGTCAATGTTTTGCTGAAGAGGATTTGGCCCCAAAATTCTGTGAATTTCTTCCAGTCTCCCACTGTAAGGAGACTGATGGAACCCCCAGAAAAATGGGATAATGGGCTGAAAATGACTATTTACAGTAGATGTTAATTTGCTAGTTTCCTATCGGAGATATAGCAGGAGATTAAGACAATCCCCATGGAATTTCATGGCCAATAGAGGCAGACCTTAGGGAGATGCGAGAAAGAAAGATGTTTTCTGAATATGATAGATTTCTGCAGGCATTGAATAATGTTTGTAGAAGCTTACAGCAATTGGTGGCTCGTAATGAGAATTCCACAATCTATATGTGTGCAGTTCTGATGCATGGGACCAAAAGTCTACAGTGCATAGTCACTCCAAGGATGCCAACATGTAGCAGTGCCTCTCAGGAATGCTCATACTATTGCCATGCAGGCCCTGAGTCTGCCTCCTTGGTTTGGAAAGGAGATTGTATGGAGGCTTTGCAATCATCTCAATGCACCACTTAAATCTACTCTACCAGAAGATCAATGTGAATAAGAACATAAGAAATAGGAGCAGGAGTAGGCCATTTGGTCCCTCTAGCCTGCTCCGCCATTCAATAAGATCATGGCTGATCTGATCATGCACTCAGCTCCACTTTCCTGCCCGCTCCTCATAACCCTTTATTCCCTTATCACTCAAAAATCTGTCTATCTCCGCCAAATATATTCAATCACCCAGCCTCCACAGCTCTCTGGGAGAGAGAATTCCATAGATTTACAACCCTCAGAGAAGAAATTTCTCCTCATCTCAGTTTTAAATGGGCGGCCTCTTATTCTAAGACTATGGGGCCAAGTTTCGGCCTGAGTTGCTCCTGATTTTTTGGAGCAACTGGTTTAGAATAGAGTATCTTAGAAATTTGAATTCTCGGCATTTAGTTTGCTCCAGTTCTAGTCAGTTAGAACAGTTTCACTTTGGAACAGAATTTTCTTTTCAAAAGGGGGCGTGTCCGGCCACTTACGCCTGTTTTCAAAGTTTAGGCAGTGAAAACTTACTCCAAACTAACTTAGAATGGAGTAAGTGAAGATTTTTGTAAGTTCGAAAAAACCTTGTCTACACTTTAGAAAATCAGCCGTAGGTTACAAATTAGGCGTAGGGAAAGGGGGGTGCGGCTAGGGTTTAAAGGGAAGTTTACAAACATTAAACACTTCAGTTTTACAAATAAAGAGCCATCATCAATAATAAATTATAAATACATCAATAAATCAACCAATAAATCAATCAAAAAAAATTAATAAAAAATAAAAAAATTTAAAAATCAATAAATAAAACATTTTCTATTTACCAACTGCAGCACGGAGAGTCCTCCAACAGCATGCTGGGACGGCCCCCCCCAGTGTGTCTCTGTCAGTGTCTCTATCTCTCTGTCTGTCTGTGTGTGTGTCTCTCACTCTCTGTCTGCCAGTGTCTGTGTTTCTGACAGCGAGGGGAGGGGGAGAAGGCCGGTGAGAGGGGGAGAAGGGGGAGGCGGAGAAGGGGGGTGGGGGGGAGGAGGAGGGGGGTTGGGGGGAAGGAGGGGGGGTGGGAGGAGGAGGGGGGTGGGGGGGAGGAGGAGGGGGGTAGGGGGGAGAGGAGGAGGAGGGGGAGGGGGAGGAGGAGAAGGGGAGAGGGGGAGAAGGGAGAGAGGATGGAGGGAGGGAGGGAAGGAGACTGAACGGCCAGGCCCAAGACTTCGGGCTGGATTTACAGGTAGGTGGCGTCGGGTCTCGGGGAGGGTCGCGGAGGTCCGGGGGGAGGGGGGGGGTGGGAGAGTCGTGGAGGTCCGGGGGTGGGGGGGGGGAAGAGTTGCGCAGGTCCGGGAGGGGAGTCGTAGGGGGGGGAAGAGAGAGAGAGTCGCGGGGGTGGCAGTGGAGGTCGGGTCACCGGGGGGGGGGCGGGGGGAAGCAGAGGTCGGGTCGGGTCCGGTCGGGTGGGAGGAGCCTTATCCACGCAGCCCCAGTGAGGCCATTCAGAAAGGGCTAGGGACTGCGTGCTTCAGGCCCCTCCCACAGTTTTGGGCGCCTGGAGCTACTGCACATGCGTGCCCACTGTAGCGCGCATGTGCAGAGATCCCGGCACTGTTTTCAGCGCAGGGACCTGGCTGCGCCCCTTACAGCTCGTGCTGCGCCGTGCCCAGCTCCAGAGGGCCTGCAGGGAGCCGGAGAATAGGTACGTTTTTTTTAGGCACACTTTGTGGCGCGAAAAACGGGCGTCCAGGTCCGGGCTGCGCCGTTTTAGGCGCGGCCCGAAACTTGGGCCCTATGTCCCCTAGTTTTAGTTTCCCCTATGAGTGGAAATATGCTCTCTGCATCCACCTTGTCGAGCCCCCTCTTTATCTTATAAGTTTCAATAAGATCACCTCTCAATCTTCTGAACTCCAATGTGTATAGGCCCAACCCACTCAACCTATTATCATAAATCAACCCCCTCATCTCCGGAATCAACCTAGTGAACCTTCTCTGAACAGCCTCCAATGCAAGTATATCCTTCCTTAAATACGGGCACCAAAACTGTACGCAGTACTCCAGGTGTGGCCTCACCAATACCCTGTACAGTTGTAGCAGGACTTCTGCTTTCATACTCCATCCCCCTTGCAATAAAGGCCAACATTCCATTTGCCTTCCTGATTACTTGCTGTACCTGCATACTAACTTTTTGTGTTTTATGCACAAGGACTCCCAGGTCTCTGCTGCAGTACATTTTTTCTCCATTTAAATTATAATTTGCTTTTCTATTATTTCTGCCAAAGTGGATAACCTCACACTTTCCCACATTTTACTCCAGCTGACAAATTTTTTGCCCACTCACTTAGCCTGTCTATATCCCTTTGCAGATTTTTTGTGTCCTCCTCACAATTTGCTTTTGTACCCATCTTTGTATCATCAGCAAACTTGGCTACATTACACTCGGTCCCTTCATTCAAGTCATTAATGTAGATTGCAAATAGTTGAGGACCCAGCACCGATCCCTGCGGCACCCTACTAGTCACTGTTTGCCAACCGGAAAATGACCAATTTATCCCGACTCTCTGTCTTCTGTTAGGCAGCCAATCCTCTATCCATGCTAATATATTACCTCCAACCCAGTGAGCTTTTATCTTGTGCAGTAACCTCTTATATGGCACCTTATCGAATGCCTTCTGGAAATCCAAATACACCACATCCACTGGTTTCTCCTTATCCATCCTGCTCGTTACATCCTCAAAGAACTCCAGCAAATTTGTCAAACATGATTTCCCTTTCATAAAACCATGCTGACTCTGCTTGATTGAATCATGCTTTTCCAAATGTCCTGCTACTGCTTCCTTAATAATGGATTCCAGCATTTTCCCAATGACAGATGTTGGGCTAACTGGTCTATAGTTTCCTGCTTTTTGTCTGCCTCCTTTTTTAAATAGGGGCATTACATTTGCGGTTTTTTAATCTGCTGGGACCGCCCTAGAATCCAGGGAATTTTGGTAGATTACAACCAATGCATCCACTGGCTGACAGAAAGCAGAGAGTCGGGATAAATGGGTCCTTTTCGGGTTGGAAATTGGTGGTTAGTGGTGTGCCACAGGGACCACAACTGTTTACAATATACATAGATGACCTGGAAGAGGGGACAGAGTGTAGTGTAACAAAATTTGCAGATGACACAAAGATTAGTGGGAAAGCGGGTTGTGAAGAGGACACAGAGAGGCTGCAAAGAGATTTAGATAGGTTAAGCGAATGGGCTAAGGTTTGGCAGATGGAATATAATGTTGGAAAATGTGAGGTCATCCACCTTGGAAAAAAAACCAGTAAAAGGGAATAATATTTGAATGGGGAGAATTTACAACATGCTGTGGTGCAGAGGGACCTGGGGGTCCCTGTGCATGAATCCCAAAAAGTTAGTTTGTAGGTGCAGCAGGTAATCAGGAAGGCGAATGGAATGTTGGCCTTCATTGCGAGAGGGATGGAGTACAAAAGCAGGGAGGTTCTGCTGCAACTGTACAGGGTATTGATGAGGCCGCATCTGGAGTACTGCGTGCAGTTTTGGTCACCTTACTTAAGGAAGGATATACTAGCTTTGGAGGGGGTACAGAGACGATTCACTAGGCTGATTCCGGAGATGAGGGGGTTACCTTATGATGATAGATTGATGATAGACTGGGTCTTTACTCTTTGGAGTTCAGAAGGGTGAGGGGTGATCTTATAGAAACATTTAAAATAATGAAAGGGATAGACAAGATAGAGGCAAAGAGGTTGTTTCCACTGGTCAGGGAGACTCGAACTAGGGGGCACAGCCTCAAAATACGGGGGAGCCAATTTAAAACTGAGTTGAGAAGGAATTTCTTCTCCCAGTGGGTTGTAAATCTGTGGAATTCTCTGCCCAAGGAAGCAGTTGAGGCTAGCTCATTGAATGTATTCAAATCACAGATAGATAGATTTTTAACCAATAAGGGAATTAAGGGTTACGGAAAGCGGGCGGGTAAGTGGAACTGAGTCCACGGCCAGATCAGCCATGATCTTGTTGAGTGGCGGAGCAGGCTCGAGGGGCTAGATGGCCTACTGCAGCCACTTCTCTTAAGACCCTAGGATGTAAGCCATCAGGTCCAGGAGACTTGTCCGCCTTTAGTCCCATTATTTTATCTAGTAGTACTTCATTAGTGCTAGTGATTGTATTAAGTTCCTCCCTCCCTATAGCCCCTTGATTATTAAATATTGGGATGTTTTTAGTGTCTTCTACCGTTAAGACTGACACAAAATATTTGTTCAATGTCTCTGCCATTTCCCTGTTTTCTATTATTAATTCCACAGTCTCATCTTCCACGAATGGTGGGACAGAGCCTACTAATAAGAGCAGGCTCAGAATGGGCATGATATTATTAACTCCATGGATGAGAACACTTCTGTTCTCTTGTATTACCCTCAACCAATGCCTTCACAGATACCAGAAAGCACGCAGTGTCTGGCTACCCTGCAGCCATTAAAGTGCAGCAAACTACAGATGCACTCTCTCTTAAGCCTGTGCTCAAAGAGGTCACCAGTCATCACCATTTCAGTAGCCTTTGACTGAGACACAGCAGTGAGCAATTTCCCATGTTTCAGCCACTGAAGCCAAATATTGGAGTGGGAACCATTAGCAACAGACCAGTGGCAGAAAATAAAGTTAACATTGTGTCCAGAGAGTGTTCCTGTGACAACATTCTAGATTTGAATCTGAGGTGAGATGAACCATCTGTTTTGACATTTGTGAAATAGTTGTTGATTGTGATGAAGAGGGCGCATGTTTCCAGAGAATAGCGAAAATTGTGGGCAGGACTGTTAACATAGGGGCATAGGGAATCTTTATGTGAAGCACTTTTTAATCACATCTAACCAGACAACTCAGGCAGTTTCCTCATCATCCTTAATGGCACATGTTTCCAGATCGACTTTGGGAAAGTGATTAAAATGTTTTCTCAGTCGCCTGCTTAATATTTATGATACTTATGCAGATTGACTAGTATTATGGATATCTCCTGTGGCAGCCTGCAAAGAAAAAGCGGTAAAAGACGTTCATGACTGCAGTAATCTTTACTGCAACAGGCAATGCCATGCCTGTCCTGGAGACTGGCTATTTATTCGTTCTCAGGATGTGAGCGATACTGCACGTCCCTAGTTGCCCTGAGAAGATGCTGATGGATCTCCAATTTTTTGTACAACTGAGTGGCTTGCTAGGCCGCATCGGGGGGCATAAAGAGCTGAAATGACCATTTATGCTGTATTTCTGGAGGTTCTGTACGGCCAGTCTCCCGCTGGAGTTATGACAGAAACCTGAGAGAATTGAATGGAATTTAAAGGCCAATGTTTCCACTGAGTTTTATATTGTGTCCTTTAATATGCACACTTCATTAAATTACTCACAGTATGAGCTAATTATCCAATCATTTTTGAGAAAGTATGTAGCAATTATTAGATAATTGAAAAATGTTCGTTTGGGTAATTTTGTGTTTCAAAAATAACTTCGAACTTGTTTGAAAAGAACAGCAATGATGGGCATTTAAATCTTAATCATTTTAAATAGTTTAATGTAGCGAGCTAATTGCCAGGGATAGTTGTGTTATAAACTGACTAATTTGCAGTCATTCATTAATCTGAAGTTGCTGAATGAACCCACCTGAGACATCGCAGGCATTTCCATGGAGACTCAATAAACTTTGATGTCTCAGGCATCCTGCTCATTAGGAACTAGAGCGGCTCTAAAATCAGCCTAATTTTGATCGCCATTGTTAGTAAAGTCTATCCAATCTATTGCAAACTGGAACAAAAGGAATCTGTGTTTCCCACTTATTTCTATCCAGGTGAAATATAGCTGCAAAGGGATTCTGTTCTGAATGAATTGGCTCAGACTGCATCATGCACTGAAGCATTTGATGGCACAGTCCTGCTGGATGGTAATGTTGCAATGATCTGTGAAATCATTGCTTCATTGCTGGGGGAGAAACATAACAGCACTGACCTGGTGCATGTTTACAAATTAAACTGATCTGAACAAATAGTGAAATACCTAAATCCTGTCATTAAATAGAAAGCCTGCATTAGATATTCACCGTAATGACAGGGGAGACCATGTTTGCTAACAAACAAAATGTTAGAAACACAACTGGAAATCCAGCCCGGACTGATGAAAATTTTCTTTGTCTGCTGGATACAAGGGTCCAATGTAAAATGAATTTTCCATCATAGTACAATGTAATAATTGGTAATTTTATTGAGAAAGGCCACAGGATGGCTGGTATGAGAAGTGGATTAAACACTTTTGCAGTAGGTTAAGGACAAAGGGCTAGAACCTCCACACCCACTTAACGCCCATTTTACCGCTGAAATGAAGTCTGAAAAGTGGTGGATAGAACACCATCACTGACTCTGACGGATTTTGTTTTATATATCTTAGCTAGATCCTGACTGGTATTCCTGCCCCTGATTGGGAGCTTCCCATTTTATGGTGGTGAGTGGTGGGTGGGGACGGCAGGGGAGAGGCAAACAGGTAATCTGCACTCCTGCAGAATTTATAATTTCTGGCTGGTTAAAATAATATGCATCAGCAGAAGCCTTTCTTGTCTGGCAAGTAGCATTAGCTGTTTTGAAATGTCTGTTAGTTTCGGTTCTGAGTAACAGAATTGTCTGAGGTTTCCATAGAAGTACTGCTAAACCAAATGTGGAATGAGGAGGGAGCCCCTGTTTGAGATGGAGGGGGGGGGGGAGCGGTTAGGCTGGTGAAGGGAACTGTCCAGGCACAATGGAGGGAGATGGCCCCAGCCTCCACGACCCCCTGTACAGCTTGGAGCTGGAAGAAGTACATTGACTTTACGAGGTCAGCCAAGGTAAGACATGTCAGCTGCACATTTCAAGAATATACTGAACTAAGCATATTTAACACTTAAACTATAGCTGAAGGGCTTCATGAGCTTACCCATAATGTGAAAGCATTTCCATGGGGGACTTTACACCTCAACTTCACTGACAATTGTTTGTTGCTGTACCTGCATGCTAGCTTTTTGTGTTTCATGTACAAGGTCCCCCAGATCCTTCTATACCACAGCATTTTGTATTCACTCTTCATTTAAATAATAATTTGCTATTTTATTCTTCTTACCAAAGTAGATAACCTCACATTTTCGTACATTATATTCCATCTGCCAAATTTTTGCCCACTCATTTAACCTATCTATATCCTTTTGCAGATTCTTTATGTCCTTCTCACCACTTGCTTTCCCAGCTATCTTTATATCATCAGCAAATTTGGCTACAGTACACTCAGTCCCTTCATCCAAATCATTAATATAGATTGTAAATAGTTGAAGCCCCAGCACTGATCCCTGTAGCACCACACTAGTTACAGTTTGCCAACCTGAAAATTACCCATTTATCCCAACTCCCTGTTTTCTATTAATTTGCCAATCCTCTATCCAATATCTAATATATTATCCTCAACCCTGTGAACTCTTATCTTGTGCAGTAACCTTTTATGAGGCACCTTATCGAATGCCTTCTGGAAATCCAAATACACCACATCTACTAGTTCCCCTTTATCCACCCTGCTCGTTACATCCTCAAAGAACTCCAGCAAATTTGTCAAACATGATTTCCCATTCATAAAACCATGCTGACTCCGCTTGATTGAATTATGCTTTTCCAAATGTCCTGCTATTGCTTCCTTAATAATGGATTCCGGCATTTTCCCAATGACAGATGTTAGGCTAACTGGTCTATAGTTTCCTGTTTTCTGTCTCCCACCTTTCTTGAATAGGGGCGTTACATTTGCGGTTTTCCAATCCGCTGGGACCTCTCCAGAATCCAGGGAATTTTGGCAGATTACAACCAATGGATCCACTATCTCCGCAGCCGCTTCTTTTAAGACCCTAGGATGCAAGCCATCAAGTCCAGGGGACTTGTCTGCCTTTAGTCCCATTAAATTGCCTAGTACTTTTTCTCTAGTGATAATGATTGTGTTAAGTTCCTCCCTCCCTATAGCCCCTTGGTTAATTATTATTATCGGGATGCTTTTAGTATCTTCTACCGTGAAGACCGATGCAAAATATTTGTTCAAAGTATCTGCCATTTCCCTGTTTTCCATTATTAATTCTCTAGTCTCATCCTTTAAGGGACTAATGTTTACTTTAGCTACTCACTTCCTTTTTATATACCTGCAGAAGCACTGACTATCTGTTTTTATAGTTCTTGCTAGTTTACTCTCATAATCTATCTTCTCCCTCTTTATTATTTATTAGTCGTTCTTTGCTGGTTTCTAAAAAATTCCCAATCCTCTTGTCTACCACTAATCTTCGCAACATTATATGCTTTTGTTTTCAATTTGATACCATCCTTAACTTCCTGAGTTAGCCATGGATGGTTCATCCTTCTCGTAAAGTCTTTCTTTCTCACTATTTTCCCAGTCTACTTTTGCCAACTATGTCTTCATACCTTTGTAATTGCCTTTATTAAAGTTCAGGACACTAGCTTGAGACCGAAGTTTCTCACCCTCAAACTGTATTTGAAATTCTAACATGTGATCACTCTTCCCTAGAAGATCCTTTACTATGAGTTCATTAATTAATCCTATCTCATTACACATTACCAGATTTAAAATAGCCTGCTCCCTGGTTGGTTCCACAGCATATTGTTCTAAGAAACCATCCTAAACTCATTTGCCAATTTGATTTGTCCAATCTATACGAAGATTAAAATCACCCATGATTATTTCTTACAAGCCTCCATTATTTCTTGATTTATCCTGGTGTAGCTACTGTTAGGGGGCTTGTAAGAAATAATCATTCTTTCTCCCACCAGTGACTTATTTCCCTTAATATTCTTATCTCTACCCAAACTGATTCTACATCTTGATCTTCTGGGTTCAAGTCTCATTACACATTACCAGATCTCATTACACATTACCAGGGTTCAAGTCTCACCCAAGGGATTTGAACACAAAATTCTAGGTTGACACTCTAGTGCAGTGCTGAGGGAGCAGACACTCTAGTGCAGTGCTGAGGGAGTATTGACTGTCGGAGGTGCCGTCTTTTGGATGAAACATTAAACTGATGCTCCGATTGCTTTCTCAGGTGGCTGCAAAAGATCCCATGGCCCTATTTTGAAGAAGAGCAGGGGAGTTATCCCCGGTGTCCTGGCCTATATTTATCCCTCAATCAACATCACTTAAACAGATTATCTGGTCAATATCACATTACTGTTTGTGGGAGTTTGTGGAAATTGGCTGCCATGTTTCCCACATTATGACAATGACTACACTCTAAAAAGTACTTCATTGGCTGTAAAGAACTTTGAGACATCCAGTGGTCATGAAAGGTGCTCTATAAATGCAATTCTTTCCTTATTTTTCCTCCTCTGCTGTTAAAAAGCAAGACATTGGAGGGAAAGAAGATTCACTCGCCTTCCCAGCAGCCCAGCAGTGTCATCAGACATGTCATCATTTGCCATCTTCCTCCAACTACAAGCCCATTTTGCTCTAACCCCCAAAGACTCATTTTATCCTCTGAAATGTCTTGTCTTATTAAGCTCTTCATGATCTATTTTCAAGGTCCCCACTGTTTAATGCGATTAATCTAATGATTAATGTGCAGCTATATTGGCCACCACCGCCCCCCCCCCCCCACCCTATGGGGAAGAAGTCAGGGGTCAATGTTAAAGTGCCGTCCATCTTGGATGGGTGGCCAAAGCATCTGCCATTTTCAGGCAGGAAGCCATTTTAATATACAAATTGGAGTCAAAAATAGTCCAGTACCATTTTCATCTGTTATTTTTGCGGTGCCAGAGGGAGCAGAAATGCTCACCCTAGCCTCACAAAAATACTGCAGCCAGTCGGTGGCCCATGTGTGCTTCCACCCCACCTCCCTGCCCCACAGAATCATCACCTCAACCCCTGGCCTGAGCTGACAGCCGGCTCCGCGTAGAAGCAGACTGTTTTCCCACTCTCCCCATCCATCGAGCTCCATCGGAGTGCCGCTTTGACATGCAGAGCTCGCCAGATCCATGAAAGTAAAAGCCAGGCCTCAAAATGATTTTGGCCTCACAGCAACAACAGCGGTGGGAGGTAATGCAACTCCACCCACTAACTGCCCATTTTGTTCCAAATGTTAAATTTGCCACCTTACCCCATTTCAGTATAATAGGGTAACAGAACTGAATAGTTTCTTTACATTTTAATTACCAAGTGATTAACCTGTATTTTGATGTTGCCTTCCTTACACATGCTAATTTTACTTTCTTTTATTTTAAACTAATGGTGCATTTCAGTGTCTGATAGATGAAGTGTGAAATGTTAAGTGTCTCAGCAATAATTATCTTCAATCTTTCATCACAAGGGCAATTGAGCATATCATCTTCAACGAAGAACAACCTTTAGCTAAAAGCATTAACAATCTCCAAAGACACCTAATCAATTGTTTTTGCTCTTTGTGTTATTGCAACCACAGATATTATTACTGGGCTGCGAATTAGCATTCATTGGCATAATTGATCTGGCATGTTAAATTAACAGCAAAGCTACCTGTAAAGCAATACTCTCTTTCCACAGCCAAGTAGAATTCCCAGCAAAGGATATTAGACTTTCTGGATATGTTGTGAAAGTTATTTGATGTAAATATTATACAGTTTATATGTAACTATATGTATTTTAATTCCTTTTTGATATTATCATGCTGTTGGAGCATTTGTGTATGCTTGTAATTATTTTGTTCGTTTTTACTGCAAATCCAATTCTTATTAGTTAGTATTTTAAATACATATTCTCATTTTTTTTCTATTCATCCTAATCCCGTTATTTTTTCTTCTCTATTAACAGTCAATATTGTCGACCCATTGAATGAGTAAATTTGACAATAGTCACAAAGACATGGACAAATATCAATCCTGCATACTGATGGGGCCAAGATCGATTGTGCAAAACAAAGAAAACAAAAAAGAAATTCAGGATATTGAAAAAAGCAAACAAACATTCCATACTAATGTGTTTGAATTTATAGTTCGAAACATATGTTCACATTGTTCAAAAAAGGGGAAAAGATGTATTGGACCATTAGACTCACCTGGGTCATAGAAAATCTGCTAGAGACTATAATAAGGAATAACATTAGTAAACACTTAGCGAGGTATGGGCTAATCAGTGGCAGTCAACAAAGATTTGTGAAGCTCACGCTTGACTAATTTAATTAAAGTGTTCGAGGAAGTTACGGAGTGTATAGGCAAAGTTGATGCAGTGGATTTATATTCTCTGCCCCTTTCCCCCAAAATATCATTTTGCATGTATTTACATGCAGCTGAAGTTACCACACATCTGCCTATTCCATGGTCTTGTTTGTATTCTCCTGCAGTCTCCTATATTATTCCTCAAAGTTTGCTGCATTTTGATACTCATTCTGTGCCAATGTTCTGATCATACATGTATATACAGAACAACCAGGAATTTTCAAATAATGTGACACTTGTTGCAAAGATTAAGGTCCTTGATATTAAAAAGTAAAGTGACAGCCAGCCTGGATAGAGGGATTGCTGAAGTCTGGAAAGCCAAAAGTAGGAATAAATGGAAAGCTTCTTAAATTAGTCAAATGCAACCAAGTGGGATACCCCAAAGAATCCTGCTGCTCTCTGTATGCATATATGGGCATCTGCCAATCTCATATAAACGAGATCACTTCCCACTGGCCCAGTATTGAGAGCACTGATGGGTCAGTATCACAGCCCACAGTTTTTTGACTCCAGCTTCTCTGCTTCATAATCAAAAGCAGCATCACAGGAAATACTGTACTGTTCCACATTTACTTACCACATTTTAGTGACCAGAAAAGGCAAAAGGGAGGATGTTTCTTCAGGGAGGTAGGGCTCCAACTTACACCGGCCTGTAACTCAGTACACCAGAGAGGGAGTCAACCTCACAGAGGGCCCCTATTTGCCGAAGGCCATTCAATCAATGAGTGATGGGTAAACTTCTTGGGCCCAAGTTTCGGCCTCAGTTGCTCCTGATTTTTTGGAGCAACTGGTGTAGAACGGAGTATCTTAGAAATTCAAATTCTCGGCATTTAGTTTGCTCCAGTTCTAGTCAGTTAGAAAAGTTTCACTTTGGAACAAAATTTTTTTTTCAAAAGGGAGCGTGTCCAGCCACTTGCGCCTGTTTTCAAAGTTTCGGCAGTGAAAACTTACTCCAAACTAACTTAGAATGGAGTAAGTGAAGATTTTTGTGCGCTCGAAAAAACCTTGTCTACACTTTAGAAAATCAGGCGTAGGTTACAAATTAGGCGTAGGGAACGCGGTGGGCGGGGAGGGGGGGGGGAAGGGAAGTCATTAAATTCTACAATCAATCCTTAGTTATACTTATACAAATATTATACAAATAAATCAACCTGAATAAAAATTTATAAGCAAAGAAAAGATTAAATAAACCATGTTCCTACCTGTGTGAAACATCGTGCTTCAGGCAGGCCTTTCACGTTGGAGACCGGCAGGGGTGTGGCATCAATGTCTCGACGGCAGCCCCAACAGCGGCAGCAAGCAGCCTTCGAGCTGAGCTGCTGTGCTACAGGCAGGCCTTCATTCTCTTCGTGGCTGGCCGGCAGCCGAAGGATCAACACCGGAGGCACGCAGCTTTTCAAGGGGGTTGAGGCCATTCGGCCATGGGATAGGAGCGGCGTCAGTGGCTGGCCGGCAGCCGAAGGATCAACACCGGAGGCACGCAGCTTTTCAAGGGGGCTGAGGCCATTCGGCCATGGGATAGGAGCGGCGCCAGTGGCTGGCCGGCAGCCGAAGGATCAACATCGGAGGCACGCAGCTTTTCAAGGGGTCTGAAGCCATTCGGCCATGGGATAGGAGCGGCGCCAGTGGCTGGCCGGCAGCCGAAGGATCAACACTGGACGCACGCAGCTTTTCAAGGGGGTTGAGGCCATTCGGCCACGCTCAAGGGGCGGCGTCAGTGGCTCGATGGCAGCCGAGTCCTTTTAAAAATGGCCGAGTGCCAATGTTTGTTTGACACTGCCGCTCCAACGCGCACGCGCAGGGTTGCCGGCACCACGTTGGCTCATTTAAATTGGACCCGCCCCCCACTACTTACAGAATCGGCGTGAGTGTTTGGCTCCACCCCCTGCTGTGAAGAGCGCGCCGCGCCAAGCTGAGATTGAGCTCCGAGGAGCCGGAGAATTAAACAGTTTTTTTCTAGCGCACTTTTAGGCGCGAAGAACAGGCGTCCAGCTTGGAGGTGCGCCGTTTTCGGCGCGGGCCGAAACTTGGGCCCTTATATGATACTAGACTTGGATATCTGGAGCACCAAACTGGCTGTCATCATGTGAGCTGCCTTGTATCGTTCCTTCCACCATGATGGCTTCAGTTTAGTTTAAATGACACATGAAATATTCTGCAAACTTTCTGCATTTAAACAAAAAGGCTGGAGTTTTATAACAATCATTGGGGTAGTTTGACAATTTGCATTCCTGGCATGAAAAATCATGGAAAGAATGCACCTGAGTTGCTGGTGGGCAAGGCTCTACACCGGTGGGAACACTCATTAAACTACCAGTCCTTGCTCTTTATATGTCAGCTTATTAGAAGCCTAGAAATTATTGTTGGCATGAAGGCTGGTGGTAATTCAGAAAATATGGCAGCAAAATGTGAAAGGTGGTGTCGTTTGCTGGACCGGTCTATATAACATTCCACATTATTGGCCATGTGGTAAACTGCACAATGTGGGCAGTAAGTCAATTAAGAAAGAATGAAAGATAGAACTTGCATTTATGTAGCAGCTTTCATGACATCAGAACATTCCAAAGCACTTTGCAACCAATAAAGTATATTTCAAAGTGTAGTCATTGTTGTAATGTAGGGCAGTACAGCAGTCAAGTTGTGCACAGCAAAATCCCATAAACACAAAACCAGCAATGACATAAATTACCAGTTAATTTATTTTGATGATGTTTGTTGAAGAATAAATGTTGGCCAACACAGCAAGTGAACTCCCCTGCTCTTCTTTGAATACATCCACTTGAGAAGGCAGGTGGGAGGTATAGTGGTTTAATGGCTGAAAAGTTTAATATCTCATTAAAAAGATGGCACATCTGACAGTGCAGCACTTCCTCAGTACTGCACTGAAAGGTCAGCCTATATTATGCAGTTAATATCAATGTAATTGCTGGTTACCTGTTAGATAAACTATATTGCAGTCATTCTGCTGTCCATGTAACTCAGGCATGGGAGCTGAGCCATGGACTCTACAGTGGAGATGCACCGAGAAACAACTGGTTTTCTAAGTTTTTAGGTAATGGTCTGTACACAGGTAATGGAGTTTGAATTCAGTGCATTCCCAGCACTTGACCTGGCTGAGGAGATCATCAGGATTGGAAATTAGTTGGTAGATTTGTGAGATGGCATTAAAGACATACTATCCAGACTTGTTACTATGCTACCCATCAGTTGTACCATCCCAGGCATAGCTATCTGAGTTTGCATGAAGACTGAGACACCAGTGGCTAAATTTAGCAGGAAAGCAATAATCACATTGTGCCATATTTTACACAAAACTCCAGATGTACACAATCCAAAGGTCATTGGCAATAGCTGTCTAGGTACTTAGGGCTAGATTTTACCCTTTTGTGAAAATCGCCCAAAAATGAGCATTATTTCCAGCATGCGTGGTAAAAATGGGTTTTCAGATCACTGGCTTCTCATCCATTCTCAAAGCACCTTGTCTCCATTTTTGAAATTGGGCATTACCACGTGCGATATGAAATGGGCAATAGCGTTAAATCTCTCTGACCTTCTGCTGTAAAGCGTCACCGTCCTACGATTCAGGAGGTCAAGGGTCATCATGACATGCGCAGAAGAGGAGAAAGAGAGGGGCTGAAAGCATGTGTCACTGTGGTGTGTGCTTGTTTGCCTGTTGTGGGAGGCACGAGCGGGATTCACCAGCAGCAAAAAGCCGACTAAGCACAAGAACATAGTTGACACCGAGTTTTTGTCCAACAAATAAGAGATAACATAGAAGGGATGGTGGAGGCCCTGGAGCTGGTAGCCAGGAACACTGGTGGCAGAGGGCTTCCAGTGGTTCTGGAGCGAGACACTGCACCCCAAGGTGCCGCACCCCCATTGCCAACGACGCATGAGAGCCAGGAGCAACATCTTGCTTCTGGCTCTGAGCACATTCCCACCTCGGGATCGTCATCTCCCGTATCTGTCCAAGCAGCGGTTCGGCCATCATCACCTCATCCCCCGCAATGAAGCATCGCCTGAGGAGCTCCTCGGCCAGGCAGCTTGGAGTCAGGAGTGGAAGGGGAAGGGGTAGAGGTGGGGAGGAGAAGCAGGAGGGGGGGGAGGGTTGGTTTTTATAGTAATACCGATGATTTCATACAAATGTTCGGTTTAAATGTTTTTTATTTAACAAAACCTTGATGCGCATTGGTTCAGATAGCTGCACCGTTACATGCTGGTGATTCCTTAAACATCAAAGGATATAATTACACTTAACTTCAATCAACTTAAACTTTAACTGTCACCAAGGTGATGCCCACCATTGATGTATGACCTGCACACCCAGCAGCGTGTCAGTCTTGTAAATACCACCAACATTCTTTCAGGCAAAACGCTCATTGATGAGCTCCTGATGTAAGGCTCTTGCAGCTATCATGCCATCACGGGCCCTTTCTTGCAGTCTACAGGGGGGCGGGGGCATGGCTTCAGAATCAGCCTGATTGTCTGGGCTGATGTCAGCGTCTGCCTCCTTGTCGTCCCCTTCTCTCTGGTGAGGTGGACTGTCAGACTCACCAGGCAATTCTTATCCCCTCCTGATAGCCAAGTTGTGCACCATGGAGCACACCACCATGAATTGAGCTACCTGCTCACGGTGGTATTGGAGGTCGCCTCCTGAGTGGTCCAGGCATCTAAAGCGGTGCTAAAGCACTTCAATGGTTTTCTCCACGATATTGTGAGTGGCTCTGTGGCTCTCGTTGTATCGCCTCTTGGCTTCGATATGGGTGTTACGCAGGGGGGTATTCAGCCATGTGGCGAGGCCATATCCTTTGTCACCAAACATCCAGCATTGACCTTGTGGCTGATTGTTAAACAAGTCAGATACAGTGCTCTCACGCAGGATGAGAGCATCATGGATGCTGCCCGGAAATTTAGCATTCACTGCCATTATAATTTGCTGGTGGTCGATAACGAGTTGGACATTCAGAGAGTGGAATCCCTTGCGGTTCCTGAAAACCTCTGTATCCTGAAAAGGTGCGCACATCGCAATGTGCATGCAGTCTATTGCTCCCTGCACCTTGGAGAAGTTTGCAATTCTGGAGAATCCTAGATACCTCTCAGATGTTTGTACAGATGTTCACATCACCTCCAAAGACCTCCAGAGTACATCCGAACTTCCCCGAGGTTGAAGCAGAGCAGCCTTTTAAAGGATGTGACATGTGATGTAGAACATGGTGTCCATAATGCTGTGATTAGTTCCTGTTAGTTCCACTTTTTCCGGGGTTATTGTGGGCGATATGTGTGCGAGGTGGTGAAAGTGATGCTGGGCAATCTCATGGCTATTAGTTTCGGCAAATGTGATCTTTAAAACAAAAAAAGCGGTATTATTGAATCTCGGCGTTAATTCCATGCGGAAACTAACGCTGGGCGATATTATGGGCGTTAATTTTGCCCATTCTGACGATTCCGCCCCAAAAAAGTGGGCGGGCGGTATTATTTTTTCCCAGCATTACGCACATGGGGAAAGTAATGCGCGGCAATAAGTTTCCTAAAAATGCCCGTCAGTTTCCATTTTGTGGCTAAATGGGCGATATAGAAACATAGAAAGTAGGTGCAGGAGTAGGCCATTCGGCCCTTCGAGCCTGCACCACCATTCAATATGATCATGGCTGATCATGCACTTCAGTACCCCATTCCTGTTTTTTCTCCATACCCCTTGATCCCTTTAGTCCACATCTAACTCCCTATTGAATATATCTAACGAACTGGCCTCAACAACTTTATGTGGTAGAGAATTCCACAGGTTCACAATTCTCTGAGTGAAGAAGTTTCTCCTCATCTCAGTCCTAAATGGCTTACCCCTTATCCTTAGACTGTGACCCCTGGATTTGGACTTCCCCAACATCGGGAACATTCTCCCTGCATCTAACCTGTCCAATCCTGTCAGAATTTTATATGTTTCTATGAAATCCCCTCTCATTTTTCTAAATTCCAGTGAATATAAGCCTACTCAATCCAGTCTTTCTTCATATGTCCGCCCTGCCATCCCGGGAATCAGTCTGGTGAACCTTCACTGCACTCCCTCAATAGCAAGAATCTCCTTCCTCAGATTAGGAGACCAAAACTGCACACAATACTCGTGTGGTCTCACCAAGGCCCTGTACAACTGCAGTAAGACCTCCCTGCTCCTATACTCAAATCCCCTCGCTATGATGGCCAGCATGTCATTTGTTTTCTTTACTGCCTGCTGTACCTGCATGCCGACCTTCAATGACTGATGTACCATGACACCCAGGTCTCGTTGCACCTCCCCTTTTACTAATCTGTCGCCATTCAGATAATAATCTGCCTTCCTGTTTTTGCCACCAAAGTGGATAACCTCAAACTTATCCGCATTATACTGCATCTACCATGCATTTGCCCATTCACCTAACCTGTCCAAGTCAGCCTGCAGCCTCCTAGCATCCTCCTCGCAGCTCGCACTGCCACCCAGCTTAGTGTCATCTGCAAACTTGGAGATATTACATTCAATTCCTTCGTCTAAATCATTAATGTATATTGTAAATAGCTGGGGTCCCAGCACTGAACCCTATGGCACCCCACTAGTCACTGCTTACCATTCTGAAAAGGACCCGTTTATTCCCACTCTTTGCTTCGTGTCTGCCAACCAGTTCTCTATCCACATCAATACATTACCCCCAATACTATGTGCCTTAATTTTGCACACTAATCTCTTGTATGGGACCTTGTCAAAAGCCTTTTGAAAGTCCAAATACACCACATCCACTGGTTCTCCCTTGTCCACTCTACTGGTCACATCCTCAAAAAACTCCAGAACATTTGCCAAGCATGATTTCCCTTTCATAAATCCATGCTGACTTGGACCGATCCTGTCACTGCTTTCCAAATACGCTGCTATTACATCTTAAATAATTGATTCCTGCATTTTCCCCACCGCCGATGTCAGGTGAACTGGTCTATAATTCCCTGTTTTCTCTCTCCCTCCTTTTTTAAAAAGTGGTTTTACATTAGCTACCCTCCAATCCATAGGAACTGAACCAGAGTCCATGGAATGTTGGAAAATGACCACCAATGCATCTACTATTTCTAGGGCCACTTCCTTAAGTACTCTGGGATGCAGACTATCAGGCACTGGGGATTTATCGGCCTTCAGTCCCTTCAATTTCCGTAACTCCATTTCCTGACTAATAAGAACTTCCCTCAGTGCCCCCTTCTCCCTAGACCCTTGGTCCCTTAGTATTTTCGGGAGGTTATTCGTGTCTTCCTTAGTGAAGACAGAACAAAGTATTTATTCAATTTGTCTGCCATTTCCTTATTCCCCATTATGAATTCCCCTGATTCTGACTGCAAGGGACCTACATTTGTCTTCATTAATCTTTTTCTCTTCACATATCTATAGAAGCTTTTGCAGTCAGTTTTTATGTTCCGTGCAAGTTTATATGGGTGTTATATGTCATTTCAGCGGTAAAGTCGACGTTAAGTGGGCCCATAATCTTTATGCTTTTGGCTCGTCCAGTCTAGCACTGGGGGAATCTGCAATGTCAACAAGTTTTCTGTCTATAGATACATCAAAGAAGTGACTGATACTTTATTCCAGAGAGCCAGCACCATTGTAACATTCACTAGTGAGTTGCAGCAGTGTTGGTACGATGGCTGCCATGGTGGTAGGTCCCTAGGGAGCTCCCCTGCTCCAAACAACTCCCACCAGCTCTCGGCAACTTTCCACCCCCCCCCAACCCCGCCCCCCCCCCCCCCCCCCAGCTGTCTAAACCTCCCCTAACCAAATCGACCCTAATAGGGGGTCTAAGCACCTAAACCCAAACCCTTACCCTTTCACCTCATCCCAACCCTGCGAGTCCCACGAATTTGGGCCATTCGGGCCGACCTCAGGTTTCCCACCACATCACCTATCGGCGACCTCCGGCGACCCCCGACAATCTCCGAAAACCTCCAACGACCCCCGACAACCCTCGACGACCTCTGGCGACCTCCGACGAGTCCCACAAGTTTGGGCCATTCAGGCCTACCGCAGCCTTCCTACCACATCACCCATCGGTGACCTCCGGCAACCTCCGACGATCTCCAGCGACCTTCGACGACCTCCAGGGGCGGCGTCCATAATCTGGACCTGGCTTTCGGGCCTCCACCCCCGCCCCCCCCGCCAGCGGTGATCTGATCAGAATACCTCCAACGACGGCAGATGGGCCTCTCCTCCACGTCGAAGTCTGGGCCTCCTCAACAACATTTTGTTCCGCCAGAGGGACAAATACAAGGCATCGTGGCAACACCCTCGCTCCAAGCACTGGCACCTGCTCGACTATGTCATCGTCCGAGCCAGGGATCGCAAGGATGTGCGCATCACCCACGCCATGACAGGAGCTGACGACTGTTGGACAGACCACTAGCTAATCCAATCCATCATCGACATCAACTAGCCCCAAAGTGGAGGGGGCAGCAGAAGCAGGACCGCAAAAAAGTCAATGACAGAGCATTTAAGGACCCAGCTAAGAGAGCCCTATACAGCCTGCGCCTCACAGCTAATCTGGCGTGCGTTGACGACCCCGAGACGCAGAATGCCCATGGCTCTTGGTCTGCCCTCCAGGCCTCCATAAGCAGTGCCTGCAAAGAAACGCTTTGTTACTCAACCAGGAAATACCAGGACTGGTTTGATGAGAATGATCAGGAGATCCAAGAGCTAATAGATCGCAAACGCAGGGCATTTCTGAGCCTTAAACAACAACCCAACACGGGAGCAGCAAAGCAGCATTACAGACGGCTCAAGGCTGAGGTCCAACAAAAAACCCGGGACCTAAAGAACAGGTGGTGGATGGAGAAAGCACAGGAGATACAGCAGCTGGCCGACAACCATGATTTGCGAGGATTCTTCATCGCAGTCAAGGCCACCTACGGGCCAAACATCCAAGGCCCCACCCCACTGCTGGCCAAGAATGGGGAAACACTCATCAAGGACACCGAGGCAGTCAGGGCCCGCTGGAATGAGCACTTCGAAGATTTCCTCAATCGAGACTCTGCCTTTGACTAGAGCGTTCTCGACTTCATCCCGCAGCATGCTACCCACCACCACCTCAGTGAGACCCCAACACTGCACGAGGTAGAAAAAAGCCGTAAGACAGTTGAAAAACAACAAGGCTACGGGTGCGGATGGAATCCCTGCTGAGGCATTCAAGTATGGCGGAGAGGCACTACTGCCGTGAATTCACAACCTCATCTCTCTCATCTGGAGGGAGGAGAGCCTGCCGAGGGATCTCAGAATTATGACCATCTTTGAAAAAGGGGACAAGTCCAACTGCGGCAACTACAGAGGAATCTCCCTGCTAACAGCCACTGGGAAAGTCGTCGCTAGAGTCCTCCTCAACTGTCTTCTTCCCGTGGCCAAGGAGCTCCTCTGAAGTCACAGTGTGGATTTCGTCCCCTACGGGCCACAATGGACATGAGTATTGCAGCGCAACAGCTACAGGGAAAATGGAGGGAACAGCGCCAGCCCTTATACATGGCCTTTTTCGACCTTACAAAGACCTTTGACACTGTCAACCGTGAGGGTCTATGGAGCGTCGTTCTCCGTTTCGGATGGCCCCAAAGGTTCATCCCCATCCTCCGCCTGCTCCACGACGACATGCAGGCCGTGATCCTTACCAACGGTTAAATCACACACCCAATCCACGTCCGGACCGGGGTCTAACAGGGCTGCCTCATCGCCCCAACACTCTTCTCAATCTTTCTCGCCGCCATACTCCACCTCACAGTCAACAAGCTCCCTGCTGGAACTAAACTACAGAACCAGTGGGAACCTGTTAACCGTTGCCGTCTCCAGGCCAGGTCCAAGACCACCCCAACCTCTGCCGTCGAGCTACAGTATGCGGATACAGAGGCTGAACTCCAGGACATAGTCGACGTATTTACTGAGGTGTACGAAAGAATGGGCTTTACACTAAACATCCGTAAGACAAAGGTCCTCCACCAGCCTGCCCTCACCGCACAGCATTGCCCCCCAGTCATCAAGATCCACGGCGTGGCCCTGGACACCGTGGACCACTCCCCATATCTCGGGAGCCTCCTATCAACAAGAGCAGGCATCGACGACGAGATCCAACACTGCCTCCGGTGTGCCAGTGCAGCCTTCGGCCGCCTGAGGAAAAGAGTGTTTGAAGACCAGGCCCTCAAAACTGCCACCAAGCTCATGGTCTACAGGGCTGTAGTAATACCTGCCTTCCTGTATGGCTCAGAGACATGGATCATGTACAGCAGACACCTCAAGTTGCTGGACAAATATCACCAACGATGTCTCCGCAAGATCCTACAAATCTCCTGGGAGGACAGATGTACGAACATCAGCATCTTCGTCCAGGCTAACATCCCCAGCATTGAAGCACTGACCACACTCGATCAGCTCCGCAGGGCAAGCCACATAGTCCGCATGCCAGACACGAGACTCCCAAAGCAAGTACTCTACTCGGAGCTCCTTCAAGGCAAATGAGCCGAAGGTGAGCAGCAGAAACGTTACAAGGACACCCTCAAAGCCTCCCTGATAAAATGCGACATACCCACCGACACCTGGGAGTCCCTGGCCAAAGACCGCCCGATGTGGAGGAAATGTATCCGAGAGGGCGCTGAACACCTCAAGTCTCAAAGCCGAGAGCATGCAGAAATCAAGTGCAGGCAGCGGAAAGAGCATGCGGCAAACCAGTCCCACCCACCCCTTCCCTCAACGGCTATCTATCCCACATGCGAGAGAGACTGTGGCTCTCGTATTAGATTGTTCGGCCACCAAAGAACTCACTTCAGGAGTGGAAGCAAGTCTTCCTCGATTCCGAGGGACTGCCTATGATGATGATGCGGCAGAAGAGTGAGAGGCTGGACTGTTGACTTTTCACGAGTACAAGGGGAGATTGATTGCCCCCATGTAGCCCTTCCCTGTCAGCTTCCATGAAGCATTTATTTTAAACAAATCACCTCTGCTAGCCATATTTAAAGAGGAAAGTGGAATGGGATGGGCAATAAATGCTGGCCTTGCCAGCGACACTCACATCCCATGAATGAATAAATTTAAAAGTTTAAAAATTCAACCACCAGGGTTAGCATTGACCATAACATTGTTATTTTGAGCAGCACATTGAAGTTTTGTAAGCATTAGAATATTTTTAGGGTTTTCTCCAGAGTCACCAGGATCGTTGTCGGGGGCTGCATGGTTCATAACTGTTCTGCAAAGAGCCCTAAACCATTGGAGGGAGGTGAGCAGGATCATGAATGCATGCAAGTGCAAATGGGAGGCAGTGAAAATGAGGATATAGGACTAGACTTTTGCCTTAATTTTCAGCGGTTTTCTCAGCGGTACAGTTGCTTTTTGATGAAAAACCGCCCGGTGAAAGTTTCCTCGTTATTTTTTAAAGAGTTCCGCCCATATTTTGAAAAGACCGCTGGGTAGCAATTGCCAGGATCGAAGTTTTGCCTGAGCGGAGGACCCATACATACCATCGAGGAAACCGCCCACGAAAAGCTGCCGGAACACGGCGGTGGGTGAGTACTCTGCAAAGAAAGGTAAGTTAAAGGTTTTTAAAAATTATTTTAAAAATTCTAAAACGGCGACTACGTTAAAATGTGTCTTGAGAATGTTTTATAACTTTGTATTTTTTGTTTAACTGAAAAAATAATTTGAGTTTGATCCCCTCCCTAGGCCCAACCGCAGCCTCAGACAAAATGTTAGTACTTACCGTCCATTCTGGTAAGAACCGCCTGTTTCATCTAGTTTTGCCTTTAACCGCCGAGAAACCACCGAGAATATTGGTGCAGGATCCATTTTCTCGCCGGGAGATATTTTTTACCTTAATTATGGAAAGTTTCGCCAGTGTTAGTTGCAGAACGTTAGTGTTTTTTTTTCTAGGCAGCAATCGGGTGTTGAGGGTCTTTAGGGAAAGTCTAACCCATATGAACATAGAACAAAAGAATTCGGAGCAGGAGTAGGCCACTCGGCCCCTTGAGCCTGCTTTGCCATTCAATAAGATCATGGCTGATCTTCTACTTCAACTCCACTTTCCTGTACTGTCCCCAGTATAGCTTCTAAAGCACTATTGCAGCCTGGAAGACTAGTTCACTAGATCCAAATACAAGATACATTTAACAATGCATCTGAACTGACTCTTTAAGGAACTCTTCTCCCCTTGTACCAAAACACTTTAACCAATGCCATTTGCAGGTTATCCTCTGCCACCACCATCAATGCCTATCTTTTGTTATATGGCTGCACTATTCTATATAATCACAAGCACATTCTCAGCATTATATACAAATCAAGTACATCAAATGTATTGAATAAATGGAGTGATGTGTTAATGATGTTGGCATGTGTCTTGCTATGGTGCTTTCCCTTTCCCTGGTGGATTGTATGTAACACTTAACCTACAACTTCTAATTGATTACCCTGTGGAAGGAGTATGTGCGTGGGCTGGCTGAAGGATTTCACTGAAAGCCCATTGGGATTCTGGTGGCCCAAGACCTCAGGTAGTGCATAATGAAGGGTTTGTATAGAATTACATAGCATTTTACAGCACAGAAACAGGCCATTGAGCCCAACTGGTCTGTGCTGGTTTATGCTCCACATGAGCCTCGGCGATAACCTTTCATCAGAACTGGAAGAAGTTAGCAAATTAACAGTTTTTAAGCAAGTGTACAACCAGGGAAAAGAGGGGCAGGGGAGAAAAGAACAAATGAGAAGGTCTGTGATAGGGTGGAGTGATTAAATGACAAAAGGAATGATGGTGCAAGGCAAGAGGGTGCTAATGGGACATATACAGTAGACACCTCAAATCGCTGGAGAAATACCACCAACAATGTCTTCGCAAGATCCTACAAATCCCCTAGGAGGACAGACGCACCAACGTTAGCGTCCTCGACCCGGTCAACATCCCCAGCATCGAGGCACTGACCACACTCGACCAGCTCCATTGGGCAGGCCCACTGTTCGCATGCCTGACACAAGACTCCCAAAGCAAGTGCTCTACTCGGACCTCCTACACGGCAAGCGAGCCCAAGGTGGGCAGAGGAAACGTTTCAAGGACACCCTCAAAGCCTCCTTGATAAATTCAACATCGCCACCGACACCTGGGAGTCCTTGGCCAAAGACCGCCCTAAGTGGAGGAAGTGCGCAAGGGTGCTGAGCACCTCGAGTCTCATCGCCGAGAGCATGCAGAAATCAAGCGCAGGCAGAGGAAGGAGCATGCGGCAACCCAGTCCCACACACCCTTTCCTTCAACAACTGTCTGTCCCACCTGTGACAGAGACTGTAATTCATGTATTGGACTGTACAGTCACCTAAGAACTCATTTTTAGACTGGAAGCAAGTCTTCCTTGATTTCGAGGGACTGCCTATGATGATGATTTCTAATATTTTAATTCAAAATTAGAAAGGTGTATTATGTCCATCTCTCTAAAATAAAACACAAATCAGGAGGGAAAATACAAAAAAAAATCAAATCCTATTACTGTGTAAAATAGAATGTTTTGTGACTCCCATTGATCACTGGAACAAATAAATATATTTTTAATATATTTTTCAATGCTGGAGCAGCACTGTTAACACTATTTTTCAACACCGTGCTGTACCTTCCCTGGGTCCCGACTTCGTTGCTGGCCTCTCTGACTTAGCGATTCGGCTCCATGTCTTAATCCGGCGGCATTGGGCAGTGAGCAGTGAGTAAGCCAGTAAAGAAAATGGCATTAGGGTGCCGAGGGATCACGGCGACGAGAATCGATGATATTTTACGGCTGGCAGGGAAGGGAATGGTGAAAATAATCCCAGGGACCGGGCGAGGGAGCAGGAGCGGTCCAGCAGGGAGGTCAGTACACAAGACTAGCTGAGAGGTCGGGATACGAGGCCAGAATACACGTTGTCACTAGTAAAGAACCAATGACCAAAACGTGAGCGGCTGGAGAGAGAGCAGAAAAAGCGCAGTAGAGCCTGCGCATGGAGAGCAGCGCACTAGAGCTGGAGTCAGGCGGCCCGGGGTACAGTGTCAGTATTATATGGACAAATTCGCAAGCTGCTCCAAGATTAATGCACTCACTTACACTGCGACCTCTGAAAACCAGGGAGAGAGGACCTGAGGGAGGGAGGGAGGGTGTCAGTAGGAATATGTGTGAGTGTGTGTGTGCATGCAGCAGAGTCTGGTCTCTAATCGTCTTGGATCCTCTTGCCATTGGACCAAGACCTTGCTCTGTCAAGTTCGTGTGGTAGCTGGTGTGCAACGGCCACCCCATGTTAAAAGAATTCACGCACAGGCATTTTCCACCCTTAAAATGAAGTTTGGGACCTGGAACATCAGGACCCTCACGGACAACCCCAACAGACCGGAACGTCGTACGGCTATCATTGTCTGGGAACTCAGATGCTTTGACATTGAAATCACGATTCATAGCGGACAGGAGAAGGTCAGCACAAGGAACAAAGTGGTGGATACATCTTCTTCTGGAAAGGCAAACCAAAAGAAGAACGCCGTCTCCATGGAGTTGATTTTGCCATTAAAAATTAGCTAGTTTAGCATCTTAGAGATTACTCCTATGGGATAAACAAATGCCTCATGACCTTTCGGTTCACCCTAACCCGGAACTAGTATGATACAGTCATCAGTGCGTATGCCCCAACCCTAGTAGCTATGGATGAGGCCAAAGAGGAATTCTACTCCAACCTTGAACAATCCCTGTCCCGAATCCCAACGGGCGACAAGATGATTCTTCTCGGCGACTTTAATGTCAGAGTTGGAAGAGACACAGACCTCTGGAGAGGTATGATTGGCAAGGATGGGGTAGGGAAAGCCAACACCAATGGTATGCTCCTCTTGACGAAATGCTTAGAACATAACCAACACCTTGTTTCATCAGAAAGACAAGTACAAAGCCCCATGGCAGCACCCTCATTCCAGGCACTGGCATCTGCTAGACTACGTCATCGTCCAAGAGAGGGATCGCAACAACGTCCACATCTTCTGCGCCATGACAGGAGCTTACGACTGCTGGACTGACCACCACCTAATCCGCTCTGTTATCGCCATCAACGTAGTCTCAAAATGGCAACAGAAATGCTGCAGCAGAAAAATCAATGCTGAAGCATTCAAAAACCCCGCAAAGAAAGACTATTCAGCCAACGCCTCACAGCCAACCTGACAACTTGCAATGAAGCAGAGCTGCAGCGTGTCCATAGTGCCTGGTCTGCTCTCAAGTCTACCATATTTAGAATCTGTGAAGTGACTCCTGGTTACTCTACCAGGAAATATCAAGACTGGTTTGATGAGAACGACCAGGAGATCCAGGAGCTAATAAACCGCAAACGCAAGACATTTTTGAATTGGAAACAACACCACAACTCGAGTGATAGAAAGCAGACCTACAAACAACTGAAGGCCGAGATCCAACAAAAAACTCGTGACCTGAAGAACAGATGGTGTGTGGAAAAAGAGTAGGAGATCCAGCAACTAGCTGACAATCATGACATGCGTGGATTTTTTAACGCAGTCAAGAGCACCTACAGCCCAAGCACTCATAGTCCTATTTCACTGAGAGCCAAGAATGGAAAGGTGTTCATTAAGGACAGAGAGGCAGTCAGTGCCCGATGGAAGGAGCACTTCAAAGATCTCCTTAACTAAGATTCTGTCTTTGACGTGAGTGTTTTTGACTCCATCCTACGGCATGCTTCCCGTCACCACCTCGGCACAATCCCAGCCTGGCATGCTGTAGAAAAGGCCATCCGACAACTGAAAAACAACCAAGGCCTCAGGAGCAGATGGAATCTCCGCCGAAGTACTGAAGCATGGTGGAGAAGTACTCGGTACAAATCCATGACCTTATGTCTCTTATCTGGAAGGTGGAGAGCATGCCAGTGGATTTCAGAGACGCCGTAATCGTGACCATCTTCAAGAATGATGATAAGTCCGATTGCGGTAATTACAGAGGAGTCTCCCTGCTATCAGCCACAGGGAAAATCATCGCAAGACTCCTCCTCAACCCATCTCCTCCTAGTGGCTGAAGGGCTCCTCCCAGTATTGCAATATGGGTTTTGCCCACTAAGGGGCACAATGGACATGATCTTCAAATCCAACAAAAGTGTAGGGAGCAGCATCAACCTCTGTACATGGCTTTCTTTGACCTCACAAAGTGTCCTCCTTAAATTTGTCTGTCCTCAAAAATTTGTCACCATCCTCCACCTGATTCATGATGACATGCAAGCTACGATTCTTACCAACGGATTCACCACAGGCCCAATACAAGTTCAGGCCGGGGTCAAGCAAGGCTGTGTCAACGCACCAATGCTCTTCTCAATCTTCCTTGCTGCAAAACTTCATCTCACCTTTAATAAGCTCCCCGTGGAGTGGAGTTAATCTACAGGACAAGCGGGAAATTGTACAACTTCCGACGTCTCCAGTCCAGACCCAAGGTTGCTCCAACCTCTGTCATTGAATTACAATATGCAGATGATGCTTATGTTTGTGCACACTCGGTGGCCAAACTCCAAACGATCGTCAACACCTTCACTGAAGCGCATGCGAGTCTGGACCCTACACTAAACATCAGTAAGACAAAGGTTCTCTACCAACCTGCCCCCGCCACACAGCACTGCTCGCCAATTATCAAGATTATGACGAGACTTTGGACAATGTGGACCACTTCTCATATTTTGGGAGCCTACTATCAGCAAGGACAGACATCAATGATGAAGTCCAACACCGCCTTCTCTGTGCCAGTGCAGCCTTCGGTCGCCTGAGGAAAAGAGTATTCAAAGATCAGGATCTGAAACATGGCACCAATCTCATGGTCTACAGAGCAGTAATGATACCCGCCCTCCTATATGCCTCAGAGACATGGACTATGTACAGTAGGTACCTCAAAGTACTGGAGAAGTGCCACCAATGCTACCGCCGCAAAATCCTGCAAATACACTGGCAGGATAGGCACACCAACATCAGCATTCTCTCTCAGGCCAACATCCCCAGCATTGAAGCATTGACCACGCTCGATCAGCTCCGATGGACGGGCCACATTGTCCGCATGTCTGATTCTAGACTCCTGAAACAAGCACTCTACTCCGAGTTATGTTACGGTAAGCGTGTCCCAGGAGAGCAGAGAAAACGCTTCAATGACACCCTCAGAGCCACCTTGAAAAAATGTAACATCATCACCGACTTTTGGGAATCCCTAGCCCAAGACTGCTCAAAGTGAAGGAGAAACATTCAAGAAGGCCGAACAATTCGAGTCTCTTCGTCGGGAGTACACAGAAGCCAAGTACAAATAGCAGAAGGAGTGTATGACAAACCAAGCACCCCCACAACCCGTTCCTCCAACCACCATCTGCCCCACCTGTGACAGAGACTGTAGATCCCTCATTGGTCTCATTAGTCACCTCAGAACTCACTTTAGTGTGGAAGCAAGTCATCCTCAACTCTGGGGGACTGCCTAAGAAGAAGACTTTCAACACTCTGGATAAGGTTGCTATACTGCTACCAAATTCTTTCACTCTTGATAATATCCTAATGGTTGATGGAAATTGTTAACTACTTCAAATGGACATCTAGAAATCTCAGCACTAATCATTTGTGAATATGAAACAACTGAAGTTCATCTCAGAAGGAGGTGTTTCAAGTTTGTGATAACTGCACTTTCTTCAATTTTGTATGTTATTGTCAGATACAATTATGATCAGTGTCTACATGCATTTATTCTCTATTCTAAAAGCTTTATATACTTTAAAATCTGACAGGTACATTAATTTATCTTCTAATTTTAGTGTCATTTAACACAATCCCCCCTCCCCATAAGATGTTGCTAAGGTGATGATATAGTAAATCATACTCTATTACTAAAATTATAATATCATCTAAGCTATTTGCTGAGGCAAGAGTATCATGAAGCTCTTTTTAAAACTGTTGTGGTGATTGCATCTGAAAAGTAATTACAGGCATTCTGTCAGCATGAATTAATGAGGCAAAATTTTAAAGTTTTGACTATTTTTCATTTATTCTCAAGGCATGAGTAACATTACAAAAGGCACATTTATTGCCCATCCTTAGCTGCCCTGAAAAGATGGTGGTGGGCCTTCTCCTCAAAATGTTGCTGTCTCTGTGCTGATGGTGTTAGGCAAAGAATTCCAGGATACTGACCCAACAGTGATGACAGAATGGCGATATATATCTGAAGCAGTTAATAGGGTTAGTGCGAAATTGTTGTGCTTGAGAAAAATAAAACAGTTGACTTACCATGTACTGAAGGACAGGATGCGATAAGCAATTGCGAGAAGGTCACAAGACGCTGAGCAACATGGAAACCAACTGCCATCGAGAGGAAAGAGGTCAACTGCACACCAGATGCTGGCCAAAGATAAGGAAGTGAGCTGGACAAACACGACTATAAAATTGCTGTATGTGTAACACCAAATTGAGTTGTTGCCTGGTTGAGGGACCTACATACAACTCCCCTGATACCTTGTATTAATAAACTGTGTGTGTTTTCAGCTCTCTAACGTAGTCTTGGAGTAGATTTATTTCTACCTCGGGGTTTCCCCCCAACAATATCCAAGTCAGGCTGGTGTGTGACTTGGGAGGGAATTTGCAGATGATAGTATTCCCATCACATTGCTGCTCTTCTCCTTCTTGCACGCTGGGAGCTGCTATTGAAGTAAACTTGACGATTTGCTGCAGTACATACTGCAGCCACAGTGCGTTGATGGAGTAGGTGGTGGATGTTGAGTTGAGTGACAGATGCACTGATCAAGCGGACTGCTTTGCTCTGGATGGGGTCGAGTTTCTTGAGTGTTGTTGCAGCTCCATCCAAATGAATGGCGAGTATTCCCTCACACTCCTGACTTGAGCCTTGTTGATAGCGAAGAGGCTTTGAGAGGCTCATCGCAGAGTACCCAGCATCTGCCCTACTCTTGCAGCCACAGCGTTGACATGACTGGTCCAGTTAAGCTTCTGGTCAATGGTGACTCACATGATCTTGATGGTGAAGTCATTGAAGGTCAGGGGATGTGGTTGTATCTTTTCTTGTTCAACATGGTCAAAGCCTGACACTTGTATGGCTCAAACGTTAATGCCACGTCAGCCCAGGATATCCTGTTGCAGACGAGCATGAGCGATACCATTATTAGATTGGCTGTGGATGGAGCTAAGTCTTGTTCTTGCCAGATGCCTGGATAGTTGATGATAGGTCTATCTGACATCTCTCTTATTGTTCTGTTTTTGTAATGCTTATTTTATAACTGAGTGACTTTCTAAGCATTGAGTCAATCACATATAGGCCATACTGGGTAGGAATGGCAGATTCCCGTCCTTGAAGCACAGTAGTGAGCTAGTTGGATTTTTACAATTCAACAGCTTTCATGGTCATTATTCTGGTCACCATAAGTCTAGGCACCATTCTCTATTTGAAAATGAGTATTCTGAGATTTGAACTAAACGTTTTACTTCTATTGCGCTCAATTTTCCCCAGTATTTGCACTTTTGTTTGGAACAGGCTGCTTTTTCTGGCCTAACTTAAAAATCCCCAGTTTCCCCAATCAATTTGCACCAGCATAACTCAGTTCGTTACGAATTCTTTAAGTCAGTTTTTTTTTCAGCCAAAGGGGGCGTAACCAGTCACCTACCCCACTTCTGGCCATTTAGGGAAGTTTGGCCAGCTGAGAGTTACTCCAGTTCTGATTAGGCCAGCTTTTGTGGCCTGTCCTGAAAAACCTTCCCTAGAGTTAAGGAAATCGGCGCAGGTAAGGAAAGCGGCGCAGCAGATGCCCGGACACAGTGAAAGAATTGAAAAACACATAGCAGCAAATTACCTCCAACCCGGCCCGAAGGCTCTCCGGTCCCATTCTCAGTCCCGGGTTCACATACAGTCCGGTCCCATGAAAGAGTCGGTCCCCGGTTCACGCACACAGTAAGGCTGTCCGGCTCTGAGAGAGAGAGAGAGAGAGAGACGGACAGCCTTCGGGTGGGGTTGGAGGTAAGGTGGTGCTATATGTTTTTCAATTCTTTTAATCTGCTGGGAGGTGGCTGTATGTTTTTTCACTTTGCAGCCTCAGCTCGCATTGTGTCCCTGGTTACCATGGCAGCCTGATCTTTTTGGCGCAGATCAAGGCTCCACCCCCCTCGGGTTAGGCCACGCCAAAATGAAGATATCCAACTGGGAAACGTACTACACTTTTTTTTGGCGTACTTGGGCCACAAAAAATCGGGCGTAACTCTTCAAGTACGCCAAAAGAATGCTTTGGGGAAAATTGAGCCCATTATAAGAATTGTAATGCTTGTACAATTTTAATCCTTGTGAAATTATTAAACTGTTAGCAAACTAAAGAGGAGAGTTTCCTGGGTCTGTGCTCAGATGCACCGGATACCGTAAAATCAGGCCTAGCTAATTTTCCTCTATTCTAATTTACAGAACCATGAAAATCGCCCCTTGAATCACAGACAAGGCCATTGTACACATGAACCTTTTCAGAGTTAACTTAAATGGATGTAACTACGGTGTTCAGTTAATATTAAATTTTTTTCTCAAAATCATCAAACTTCAATTCTAGATACTTTTCTAGGTAGAGTTTAGACAAAGAGTTCTTTCAAACAGCAAGTGCAGATCTGTGAAGTACTGTGCCTTGTGCTGCTGTATAGTTACCAGTGCAGCTAGCAGTAAAGTTAGAAAATGCTGCCATCCTGTGGTAGTTTAATGTATCTGAATGTTACAACTATTTTAGTTGAAATGCCCCCTTATTAAAGGAGCACTAAACCGACAAATAAACAAATTAAACTTTTGGCGTTAAATAAATCAAATTAAAATTTGGTTGCCGTGGGTAATGATGCACTCCAGTCTCTCCGGCGCCCACCTCTCGCGGAAGACCTCAAGCGATCTGAATGATACAACTTTTAGACAATTTAACATGACACTAGTTGGTGTCAACATAAAGAAAATCATGACCTGTCATTAAAAACTGTTGGCCATTCAGCCCCTTGAGCCCATTCCGCCATTGGGATTAGATCATGGCTGATCTGTACCTCAACTCCATTTACCTGCCTTTGTTCTATATTACTTGTTACAATTACCCAACAAAATGCTATCAATCTCAGACTTGAAAATTGCATTTGACTCAGCATCCAGAGCCTTTTATATAAAATTACACAGAATATACAGCACAAAAACATGCCATTTGGCTAACCAGTTTATGCTCCACTCGAGCCTCCTCATCTAACTCTTTCAGCATAATCCTCTATTCCCTACTCCCTCATTTGCTTATCTAGCTGCCCCTTAAATACATCGAGACTATTCGCCTCAACTACTCCCTGGAGTAGCAAGTTCCACATTCTCACCACTCTCTGGGGAATAAAGTTTCTTCTGAATTCCCTATTTGATTTCTTGGTGACTATTTTATATTGATGGCCTCTAGTTTTGCTTTTGGTGGAGTGAGTTTTTCATTACCCTTTGTGTGAAAAGTACTTTTTGACTTCACTCCTAAATGGTTCAACTCTAACTTTAAAATGTTGAACCCCTTTGTAATGTATTTGCTTCATGGGTTCTTTGCTTAAGAATTAATAGCAACACATTGCTATTAAGAACATTACCAGTTCATCCACTGGGCCCACAACTGCATGACTCATTGTGGATGACCTAAGACCCAAATTGTCATGTATGCATGTTAATATATGTACTGTAACACTAGACCACTGAATGTACCTTCACCCTGTATACACTATACCTGTACACCAGAGGGTGCTGCTGGAGACCTAAGGGTCACCTGTACACTGCAGGTAACCAAGTATAAAAGGGAGCTCACCTCTTGGTGTCCTCACTCTAGGAGCTGCAATAAAGGACTAAGGTCACTACAGTTCAAGTACTACAACCTTACCTCGTGGAGTCATTACTAGAGAGTGCTTGCATACACAATAACTGGCGGCGAGGTTACGAATTTCCACGCACATGTCTTACCTAAGCAACTGCCAACAATTCGTTGATGGGGATGATTGGAATGCCTTTGTGGAAAGGCTAGAACACTTTTTCATCGCGAACGATCTGGCTGGGGACTCACCGATCTCGCTGGCGAACAAGCACAGAGCCATCCTGCTCAGCAGTTGTGGGCCCACTATCCATGGCTTCGTCAGGGACCTGCTAGCCCCAGCGAATACGACAACCAAGACCTATGCGGAGCTCGTAACTTTAATACAAGAACAACTTAAACCTCACAGCCAGGCACCGGTTCTACACCCACCGGCAGCCCGAAGGCCAAGAAATTGCTAAATATGCTGCAGATCTAAGAAGATTGGCTGCACCGTGTGATTTTGGCGATCACCTCACCGAAGCACTAAGGGACATCTTCGTTATTGGAATCGGCCATAAGGGCTTCCTCCATAAACTGCGGACACTACGGTCACCTTGCAGAAGGCAATCAAAGTGAGCCAGGCTTTCATGATTTCGGTCTACGACTCCAAACGAATGATGACTCACACCCAGGACTCTAACCCGGCGAGTACAGTGAACAGAATGGCGAATTTTAGAGGCAAGAATGCTGCTCCGAGTCCCGCAACCCTGAGTCCGCCACATGGGGCCAACCGGCTAGCCCCATGCTGGCACTGTGGAGGAAACCACTGGGCCCACCAGTGCCAATACAAAGACTATACCTGCAAAGGCTGTAACACTAAAGGCCACCTTCAGCGAATGTGTAGAAAAAGTTTTACTCACCGGGTCACTGAAGAGTTGGCCGATCACCCAGGCTCCAGCACTGATGAAGACAAAGCTGTTCGACCCCTTGAAGAGGAGTACGGAATATATACCTGCTCCACCGAGAGTTCCCCGTGGAAAATGGAAGTGGAAATCAACGGGATTTCAGTTTCAATGGAGATCGACACAGGGGCAAGTCAGTCGTTGGTGAATCAGACAGCCTTTGAGAAACTCGAGGACAATCCCGCCGAACGACCAAAAATGTCCCCAATCCAGGCAAAGCTGCTCATCTACACAAAAGGCAGAATTCCAGTCGTGGAAATCCAGGTATCCCATGGCGGCGCGATGTACAAGCTCCCCTTGTGGATCATTGCTGGTGATGGTCCAACGCTGCTGGGTAGAAGATGGATGAAGCAAGTCCAAATTGGTTGGAGCGACAACGGCCTCCGGGCCCCGGTGATCGACATCCCACCCGGCCCCAACCTTGGATCCATCGCAGCACCTGAAAATCCTACAATCCAGCTCGACTGCGTGGCAACAACACAGACTGCACAACTCTGTGGCGAGATGATCCAACCTGAACGACCAGTCCTCACCTTCCGGGCCGTGGCAGGACTCCGAGGGAAGAAGATCGGCACAGAAGGTAGATTCTCGGCATCCGTGGCAGAACCTGGGGAGAAAAGGATCACCGCAGCCTACCTCGCGGAGAGAGAGAAGATGGCACTCGCACCACGAGGCGAAGCACCTGGAATCAAGATGGTGGCGACCAGACCACGAGGGACAGCATTGAGGGACCAACACGTGTTACCGAGCAGCGAATCGGATTGGGGTAAAGATTGTAAGGCCCCCTTAAAGGAGTCTGGCAACCCAAAACAATTAAAGGGACAGTTCTACTCTAGGCACAGCGATGCCGGTGATATTAAAGATAAAAGTGTAGTAAATGAATGCAGGTATACAAATGAACTGTTAAATGGTGATGCCGGCAAGGCTAATGGAAGAAATGTAACGAATGCTTCAAAAAGTGATGTAAGTAACAAGTCTGTATTGTTGAACAGTGATGCCAGTAATGCTAAGGTGATAAATGTAACCTTGTACAGAGATACTGATACACAAGATAGCGTTGTAAGTGCAAAATGTGAAAGTGTAAAGAGATATAACAATGTCGAGTTGACTAGTTGTGATCGGAGCCAATGTGTCATGTATGCTAATGATAGAATGATAAATGATACTGGGTTCGACATGTATAATGTCAATGCCAAAGGAAATCCCCCGTGGGAAACACCCAGGTCCAGCAGGCTATCTGATCATGTAGCCTGCGCTTTCGGGACTAATGTGTTGCCCCAGGAAGGGCTCACACACACCCAGTGGGAGCAGACCCACTGCAGGGACAGCGGTCAATGGGCAGCAAAGCCACCACCACTGACAAACTGCCCCAGGTCGGCCCTCCGCCCCCCACCCTGGCCAGTACCCTCCAGCTTTCCCGGCGGAACCTGGGATGACCAGACTTCCACCACCAATGGAGGACAAGGAGCCCACACCACCCTGTGGCCCTGCCCACCACTAAACGCCACTACCTACCCATTCCACAATGTATGTACCTTACCCATAGCACTTGCTCCACCACTGCGGAATCCGCCAACAGTGACACCCACATGGTCTTTGTATGAGGGGGGGGGGAAATGGATGAGTGCAGCCACGAGCACAGGGATCCCACCTGGCACCCACACAACCCTCACCACAACCTCCCACAGCCCACTACTGATCACTTGACTACTAGAGAGTGTTTGCATACACAATATAATTTACCAGGGTTTTTTGAGTCTTATGAACATTATGTGACTGGCTAAGTCACTCACAATGCAACAGCTCTACAACTATTTTTGTTGAAACTATAAATCAAGTGCCTGCCCCCTTATTAAAGGGGCACTAAAACCGAAAAATGTAATCAAATTTAACTTTTAACATTCAAGAATCAGATTAAAATTTGGTTGCCGGGGGTGATGATGCACTCCAGTCCCTCCGGCGCCCACCTCTTGCGGAAGGCTGCGAGCATGCCGGTGGACACCACGTGCTCCATCTCCAGGGCCACCCTGGCTCAGATGTAACCACGGAAGAGAGGCAGGCAGTCGGGCTGAACGACTTCCCTCGACCGCCTGCTGCCTGGACCAGCTGATGGCACCCTTGGCCGTGCCCAGGAGCAGTCCTACAAGGATGCCTTCCGACCTGCCCGCTCCCCACAACTGCTCTCCAACTCTTTTTTTGGGGGGGAACAAAATAAACATTAGATCAAGTGCCCCCCCCCCCCGATCTGGGGGACACTCCAGACACTTTTAACTGCCCTCTTTTTTCATATTTTTTTTGTATTTTTGGGGGGTTTTAAAAATTTTTTTGGGGAGCATTAAAATTATATATTTTACAAGTACCCCCTATAAAAGGGGAGGGGGACACTAAAACCCCGGCAATTAAAACAAATTAAACTTTAAAACATGTAAAATCAAATTAAAATTTGATTGCCGGAGGTGATAATGCACTCCAGTCCCTCCGGCGCCCACCTCTCGCGGAAGGCCGCGAGCGTACCGGTGGACACCGCGTGCTCCATCTCCAGGGACACCCTGGCGCGGATGTACGCGCGGAAGAGAGGCAGGCAGTCAGGCTGAACGACCCCCTCGACCGCCCGCTGCCTGGACCGGCTGATGGCACCCTTGGCCGTGCCCAGGAGCAGTCCTACAAGGAGGCCTTCTGAACTGCCCGCTCCCCACAACTGCTCTACAAACCTGTGAGCATACTCACAGGTGCATATATTACACCCTTGTTCTGGATTTTCCCACCAGATGAAATAGTTTCTCTAGGTTCAAGTTTCGGCCTGAGTTGCTCCTATTTTTTTGGAGCAACTAGTTTAGAATGGAGCATCTTAGAAATTGCAATTCTCAGCATTTAGTTTGCTCCAGTTCTAGTCAGTTAGAATAGTTTCATTTTAGAACAGATTTTTTTTCAAAAGGGGGCGTGTCCAGCCACTTACGCCTGTTTTGCAAGTTTAGGCAGCGAAAACCTACTCCAAACTAACTTAGAATGGAGTAAGTGTAGATTTTTGTACGCTCAGAAAAACCTTGCCTACACTTATAAATCAGAAGTAGGGAACGAGAGATGGGGGGAGGGGGAGGGAAGTTTACAAACATTAAACACTTCACTTTTACAAATAAAGAGCCATCATCAATAATAAATGATAAATAAATCAATAAATCAACCAATAAATCAATCAAAAAAAATTAAAAATAAAATAAAAAAAAGAATAAAAAATCAATCAATAAATAAAAAATTATTTCTACTCACCTACTGCAGCACCGGGAGCCCTCCAACAGCGTGCTGGGACGGGCCCCCCCCCCAGTGTCTCTCTTTCTCTATCTCTGTCAGTCTCTCTCTCTCTGTCTCTGTCAGTGTCTCTATGTTTCTGACAGCGAGGGGTGGGGGGCGAGAGGGGGAAGGGGGAGGGGAGGGGGGGTGAGGGGGGAGAGGTTGGGGAGAGGAGGGGGGGAAGAGAGGGGGAGGGAGGGAGAGGAGGAGGGAGGGAGAGAGATGAGGGAGGGAGGGAGGGGAGAGGAGAAGGAAGGTGGGGGGGAGAGAGGGGGGAGAGGCTGAAAGGGCTGGGTCGGACCCCCGTCGACGACAACACTTCGGGTGGGGCCCGCCCCCAGCAAGTTGCCAGGTAGGTGGGACCCGCCGAAGACGGGGCGGGTAGCGGGGGGGGGGGGCAAGAAGGGGGGGGAGAAGAGGGGGAGGGAGGGGGGAAAGCCTGAATGGGAGGGAGCTGAACGGGAGGGAGCTGAATGGGAGGGAGGTCTGAGTCCCGATCTTCACCCGATGAGCCCATTCAGCCAGGGCTAGGGTCGGGCCCCTCCCACGCAGCCTTGGGGGCGAGGAGCTACTGCACATCACGCACACTCTAGCGCACATGTGCAGAGGTCACGGCACTATTTTCAGTGCCGGGACCTGGCTCCGCCCCCGGCCCCTTGTGCTGCGCCATGCCGAGCATGAAGACGTCCTGAGGAGACCGGAGAATCACAAGGTAAGTTATCGGCGCCCTTTTTCTTCCAGAAAGTCGCCGCACCTTATGGAGATGCGTCACTTTCCAGAGGGCGGAAACTTGGGCCCTCTGTATCTACCCTATTGAATCCCATTATCATTTTAAACACCCCAATTAAATCATCCCTTAACCTTCTAAAATCAAGGGATACAAGCCATGTTTATGCAACCTATCCTCATAATTTAATCCTTTAAGTCCTTGGCCAGAATTTTCCTTACCAAGTCGGTTCCGGTGCGTGCGGACTGCGTGGCGGGTCAGAACCATGCTGTTCTGATGATCCTGCTCCTCATAGCAACTTTCAATTAATAGAGCACATTACGGCAGACAAGCGCATTTCCTGGTACTATTAAATGGTGTGGATCTGATGGTGTCATCAGTGACTCAATTCCAGCAGGGATATTTAAAGCATTGCATTTAAATATCCATCTTGGAGTGTGAGGGAGGATATTGTTCCCTTCTCCTTCAAATCTGCATTCATCACTCCTCTCCTCAAAACCCAATCCTTAACCCCAATGTGCTTGCTAGCTAGCGCCCCATCTCCAACCTCCCTTTCCAATCTAAAGTACTTGAAAGTGTTGTCACTTCCCAAATCTGTGACCATCTTTCCCAGAACTCAATGTTTGAATACCTTCAATCAAGTTTTCGCCCCTGCCACAGTACCGAACTATCCCTCCTGTCCTTCTCGACCTGTCTGCAGCCTTTGACACAGTTAACCACTCCATCCTCCTCCAATGCCTCTCCACCATCGTCCAGCTGGGTGGGACTGCACTCGCCTGGTTCCATTCTTATCTACCTACTCGTAACCAGAAAATCTCCTGCAATGACTTCTCTTCCCTCTCCCGCATCGTTACCTCTGGTGTCCCCCAAGGATCTATCCTTGGTCCCTCCTATTTATCATCTATATGCTGCCCCTTGGAGATATCATCCGAAAACACGTAGTCGGTTTAGCACATGTACGCTTACGACACCCAACTCTACCTCTCCACCACTTCTCTCGACCTCTCCACGGTCTCTAAATTGTCAGACTGCTTGTCCAACATCCAGTACTGGATGAGCAGAAATTTTCTCCAGTTAAATATTGGGAAGACCAAAGTCATTGTCTTTGGTCCCCGCCACAAATTGCGTTCCCTAGCCACCGATTCCATCCCTCTCCCTAGCATCTATCTGAGGCTAAACCAGACTGTTCCCAACTCAGGTGTCATATTTGAGCTTGAAATGAGCTTCCGGCCACATATCCGCGCCATAACTAAAACCGCCTAGTTCCACCTCTGTAACACTGCCCGCCTCTGTCCCTGCCTCAGCTCTTCTGCTGCTGAAACCCTCATCCATGTCTTTGTCACCTCTAGACTCAACGCACTCCTGGCTGGCCTCCCATATTCTACACTACATAAACTTGAGGTCATCCAAAATTCGGCAGCCCATGTCCTAACTTGCGCCAAGTCATGATCACGCATCACTCCTGTGCTCGCTGACCTACATTGGCTCGGTTTCAAAATTCTCATCCTTGTTGACAAATCCCTCCATGGCCTTGCCCCTCCCTATCTCTGTAATCTATTTCAGCCTCACAAGCCCACGAGACATCTGCACTCCTCAAATTCTGCCCTCTTGAGCATCCCTGATTATAATTGCTCAACCATCGGTGGCTGTGCCTTCAGCTGCCTGGGCCCTAAGCTCTGGAACTCCCTCCTTAAACCTCTCCATCTCGCTACCTCTCTTTCCTCCTTTAAGATGCTCCTTAAAACCTATCTCTTTAAACAAACTTTTGGTCATCTGATTTAAGTTCTTCTTTTGTGGCTGGGTGTCAAATTGATCTGTTTTGTCTTCATCATAGGCAGTCCCTTGAAGCGAGGATGACTTGCTTCCACGCCAAAAAGGGATGAGTTCACAGATGTTTCATTGATGGACCTAATATTCCAGATCTTGAACTACATCGTGAAGGGTGGAAGATGCCTGTGCTTGGATTTTTTTAATGCGTGGTGGCCGTTGCACACCAGCCACCAAATAGGCTTGACAGAACTAGGTCTTGGTCCAGTGGCAAGGATTACCCAAGACTAACTGGAGACCTACTCTGCTGCACAGACCGAGCGCGCACACATATTACAGTGTGAGCTGGCCCATGCTGCTCCTGGGCCCTCGCCTCTTCTGGGCCCCAGATTCACCCCTCTCTTGGGCCCCGGTCACTTCCCTCTGCGGACTTTTGCCGCTCCTTCACCCCTCCTGCTGTGCCTGCCTGCACTGCAATCAGTGACCTGGATTTGTAGTTGTTGCCCTCCTGCTGATGGTCTTGCAGGCCGGGACCGCGCCAATATCCGGGCCGGGCCACAGCACGCTGCTCCCTCCAATGGCCCCGGCCTGCTGATGGTCTTGCAGGCCGGAACTGCTGTGAAGTGCCTTGGGATGTTTTACTACGTTAAAGGCGCTATAAAAATAAAAGTTGTTGGTGTTGATATTGCAGGATCTTCTTAGTTCTCACATTTCAAATCATGACTTCACAAAGACAGAGGATTGCACCCAGGTTTTCAAATGACTCCCTACATATTCTTGTAGAGGGAGTCAGAGCATGCAGGGAGGTCCTCTTCCCTGCTGATGGGTGGGAGAGACCTCCCCAAGAGACAAAATGAGTCTGGCTCCAAACAGCTGAGGAGGTGAACAGGAGAGATGTTGTGAGGAGGACTTGGGTGCATTGCTGGAAGCGTTTCAATTATCTCATGAGATCAGGAAAAGTGAGTGCAAAGCCACACTCAACTTCATCCTGTTGTACCTGTCATCACATTCCCATCACTCTGCCTTCCCAAGCCTACTCCTGCAAATCATTACTCACCTCCACCCATCCCTCTGTCTCTCTGTACATTATCAGATCCCCATCTAACTAACTACCCCTCACACTCACCCCCATCCTAATGCAATCATACCAACTGACAACACACAAGGCGGCCATTTTGCATTGGGACTTTGGCACTCCATCATAGTCACCCTCTACAGATGTGACCCACACATTCCTTACACTCATGCCATTACTCTCACTCAAACTTCTCTTCTCTTGCAGGAGAAATGAGCGCACAACAACACGGAGAGGGAGAGAACTGGAAGTGGCCCTCCAAAGATTCCTGAATTTAGCTCCAGCAGAGGAGGTTGCCCTGGAGGTGTGAAGAGTTCCAGAGCTGCTGGCAATGGGAGCTGAAGAGAGAGGGACCTCTCAGCAATCTGGTGATATAATTGCATCTCATACAGCCACATGGCTAGAAAAGTCACCCATATGGGGACTGATGAGAACATAAGAACATAAGAAATAGGAGCAGGAGTAGGCCATACGGCCCCTCGAGCCTGCTCCGCCATTTAATATGATCATGGCTGATCCGATCATGGACTCAGGTCCACTTCACTGCCCGCTCCCCATAACCCCTTATTCCCTTATGGGTCAACAGCCAGTGAATGGTCATCATGTGCATAATGGTAATGTTACCCATTCTTAATATAACATTTCTAAATCATCTCTTTACTCTCCCACATGTCCATCAAGAGTCCCCCTGCACCCGCCCACCCCCCCTCACTGTCCAGGAATAAGAGGAAGCCTACTCCTCAGTGGAACCTCCAGCCTTTGAGGGTGCGCTGTCACCAGACCTAAGTGCACCCAGCACCAGTGCAGATACGCACACCTTGGTAGGTCCTATGCAAAATAGAATAATGATGTCAATTGGTGTCTCACAAGTCACAAGTGAGCAAGAGGTGATGGTGGAGACAGGGACAGCAGTGGAGACTCCTCCCAGCTCTGCTCAGCTGCATGCAGACGCTGAGCCTCAAGAGCCATCGAGAAAGAAGGTGATTCTGGAGGAGCAACAAGAATGCAAGAGGCTTTGACAGGCTTTGCGGCCATGATGTGTACAAATGTGCAGAGAATGGAGGAGTATGTCTCCAACATGGGCACCGCCATACCGCAGGTGATGGCGAAGGTATGCTCTTCCATGGAAAGGATGGCCAACTGCATGGAGCAGTTAATGCACCATTCACAGGAGCACATGCTATTTATGGACAACAGATTGTAGAAGCTCAGAGACCTCCTCTCTAGGAGGGATGTCAACATAGATTTGGGTCCTCATGGCCCCACTGCTGTGCAGCCAGTAGGGAAGTGCAGGTAGCCCATGAGAGGGATGATGGTGAGAGGGGACATGGAAGTGGGGGCTCCTCTCAAAGTGCTCACACTTCTCCCCCATTACCCCCTCTCAGTCAGAGCCTCAGATGCTTCCTCGGATTGCGATGGCTGAGTCTGCCCCTGCACAGACGCAGGAGCAGCAGACTTTGACAGGGCCCTCAGGCTCCAAAACCCAGGGGACGTCCGCCAAAAGTGTCTCTGCAGTCGCAGCAGGGAGTGAGCAGGCTGCCTCTACCTCTGCTGAAGCCACAGGGGTTGTACCTTGTAGAAGCACTCGTAAACAAAAAGTGACACAGAAGTAGATGCACAAGGTTAAGCACATGGGTGTTTAAAGAAGTGTTATTGTTAAGGTTACGTTACTGTTATAATACATATAAAAGTATTTATTTTCATCACTTTCCGGTCATGCTCATTTTTGGCTACTACTTTGGAAGTGGCTTAATGAGTTGGAGTGAATGGTGAGACAGAAAGGCCGCAATCTTACAGGCGCTGCGAGTGTGAGTTAGGAAGTGGGTCTGCTGTCAAAATGACTTTGATTGACAGTGGAGCAGATGTCCGCTCTGAACCCGCCTCCTCGTGAATTTCCCAAGTGCCAGCTCTGCCTGCGGTTTGCAGATCCGGCAATAAGTGACGAGTCAGGCAATTGAGATAGTTAAGAAGCTGCTAATTATTTTTCCATGTCTTGTATGAGATTCCCGGCGCTCGGGGATCACGTCAGGTAATTGTGTCGGGTTCTCAATAACTCTCCATTGCTGTAAATAGTTGTCAGATGCAAAAATATATAAAAGCTACCATTTCACAGCTGTTCAATTTCCAATCTTGCAAGCTGGAGCCTTCAGGATTTGGAATACACGTTTCAGCTTTATGGAGCTTTGAACTTTTTGCAGTGTACTCTCTATTCAGTGTCATCTCCTTGGAGCAACCTCTCTCACCATTGACAGATCGCTTCTGTCATCTCAACTTCAGGTGCCATCTATTCCAGCAGCATCGGTGCCCTTGAAAAAGTCTCAGCTTGGTCCTCAGAATCCCACCATGATCAGCCCCAACACCAGCATCATCAGGCACACCAGCATCGCCAACAAAGACACCAACCTTCTCCGCAATGACCTGATGCTGCACAGGACACATGGCATCAGCACCTGACCACATTGCTGCCAGGGATACCAGATATGGCCTCACCTTGACTAGATTGACTTAACTTAACATTGTACACCTTGGCTGCCACATGATGCACCAAGTTGGCACCACCCCACACCAACACTATAAAGCATGCCTACAATGCCGAAGCCATTCCTTTCACACTCATTACCATTGGGGCGGTACCATCACAGCAACTCACTCAGTCACTTCCAAAGGTGCACACAGACCTGTCCAAGAAGGCAAAGTGTTGAAAATAAAGGTTTCAATGTTTGACAACACATTAGCAGAAACTTTACATCAGCATTGGCGAAAATACCCAAGTGCCTACCCTTGCGTGTTGTTAGTTGGTATGATTGGACGAGGATGAGGATGAGTGTGAGGGATGGCTAGTGAAATGGGGATGTGATAATGTAGATAGAGAAAGAGGGATGAGTGGAGGTGCAAGGTAGGTTGGTATGAGTAAGGATGTGGAGGAGTAGGGTTGGCAAGGAAGAATGGTGGGGATGTGATAAATGGCACAGCAGGATGAGTTTGAGTGTGGCTTTGCAGCAACATTTCATGAGATAATTAAAAGTTTGCGCCACCGCAGCCAGATCCTCGTGATGACATCCCTGCTTGTGCCCTCCTGTACAACATGCAACCAGGCTGCGTTGGTGTCCTGGGGAGGTCTCTTCTGCCCATTGGAAGGGAAGATAACCTCCCTGCATGCTGTAACTCCTTCCATAAGTATCTGGAGGGGGTCATGGGAGAGCCTGGGTGCAGCCGTGCACCTTTGTGCAGTGCTTGTCAGTATTTATAGCACCTCAATGCTGCAGAACACTGACAGAACCATTGTCAAAATGAATGTGGGCATGGTCCCTTTAATGAAACTGGCTGATGACGTATCCATTTAATTGGCCGGAAATGTCGCAGGGTGGGCTTAACAAGCCCCATCCATGTAAAATCACTTGAACAGAGCGAACTGCAACCACGAGCGAGATTCTAGCTTGCACCCGAAGTCGCCCACCTCGCTCCTGACACGGTATAAAAAATTGCCGCCAAAATTACTTGCAGCAATGGGGGTCAGTGTGAAAGGAATGGTTTGGTCATTGTAGGGTTGCTTTATGGTATTGTTGGGGGTGTACCTGGCACAGCATATGACAGCCATATGGGTGTAATGCAGGAAGTTAAGTAAATAAGAACATAATAAGATAGGAAGCAGGAGTAGGCCATTTGGCCCCTTGAGCCTGCTCCACCATTCAATAAGATCATGGCTGATCTGATCATGGACTCAGCTCCACATCCCAGCCCGCTCCCCATAACCTCTTATCACTCAAAAGTCTGTCTATCTGCACCTTAAATATATTCAATGACCTAGCCTCCACAGCTCCCTGGGGCAGAGAATTCCATAGATTTACAATCCTCTGAGAGAAGAAATTTCTCATCATAGTTTTAAATGGGCGGCCCCTTATTCTGAGACTATGTCCCCTCATTTTAGTTTCCACTATGAGTGGAAATATCCTCTCTGCATCCACCTTGTCGAGCCCCCTCATTATCTTATAAGTTTCAATATGATTACCTCTCATTTTTCTGAACTCCAATGTGTATAGGCCAACCTACTCAACCTATCCTCATAAGTCAATCCCATCTCCGGAATCAACCTAGTGAACCTTTCCTGAACAGCCTCCAATGCAAGTATATCCTTCCTTAAATATGGAGACCAAAATTGCATGCAGTACTCCAGATGTGGCCTCACCAATAGCCTGCAGAGTTGTAGCAGGACTTCTCTGCTTTTATACTCTTTCCTCCTTGCAATAAAGGCCAACATTCCACTTGCCTTCCTGATTATTTGCTGTACCTGCATACTAACTTTTTGTGTTTCATGCACAAGGACCTCCAGGTCCCTCTGTACTACAGCACTTTGCAATTTTTCTCCATTTAAATTATAATTTGCATTTCTATTATTTCAAAGTGGATAACTTCACATTTCCCCACATTATACTCCATCTGCCAAATTTTTGCCCACTCACTTGGCCTGTCTATATCCCTTTGCAGATTTTTTGTGTCCTCCTCACAATTTGCTTTCCCACCCATCTTTATATCATCAGCAAACTTGGCTACATTACACTCGGTCCCTTCATCCAAGTCATTAATATAGATTGTAAATAGTTGAGCACCCAGCACCGATCCCTGCGGCACCCCACTAGTCACTGTTTGCCAACCGGAAAATTACCCATTTATCTCGACTCTCTGTTTTCTGTTAGTTAGCCAATCCTCTATCCATGCTAATATATTACCCCCAATCCTCGTGGCTGCACTACATTGTGCAGCACATAGCAGACATTGACAATTCTGGACACTGCATACTGAAAGGCTCCTCCAGATCTGTCAAGGCATCTGAAGCGCATCTTCAGTATGCTCTGTTTTGTTTTATGACATATCTGGTGGACATGTGGCTTTCATTATAGTGCTCCTGAGCTTCATTGCTTGTCCTCCTAAAGGGTATTATGAGCCATGTTTTCATTAACAGCCATTTTCTCCAAGCAACCAGCCATTAAGTGTGTTTGGCGGTGTGAAGAGCTGAGGGAGGGTGGACTGGCGCAGGATGAGTCATAACAGCTGGCAGGGAATTTGGCGCACACATGCATAATGATATTTCTATAGTTACAGATGAGCTACACATTGAGGGACTGGATGTCCTTGCGGTTCACAAACACTCCTGGATGATGATGGGGTGCCTTCATGGCCACATGTGTGCAGTCGATGATATCCTGCACCTGTGGGAATTCAGCCAGAGCCGCAAATCCGAGCGCCTGCCCAGTAACACTGGCTTCAGCAGTGGCAAAGTTCACTTAATTGTCAAACATGGAATCGGTGACCTGTGTGATGCATCTGTGGGCAGCCGACTGCGAGATGCCGCAAATGTCTGCTGCAGATCCCTGGAATGAGCCTGAGGCAAAGACATTGAGGGACTTTGACAACCACTGGCAAGGCGTGTCCACCAGCTCCTCTGGGCTTTTCCTCCAGCAAGCTGAAAATGTCTGCGATGACCTGGCGCGATAGCCTGAGCTTCCTTTAGCACTGCTGCGCAGTCAGGTTGAGGAATCTCATCCTCTGCCTATATACCCTGTGTTGATTTCAACACAGTGAGAGTGCAAGGAGAATGAAGAATGTATAGGACAGCAAATTTGCAGTTGAGGAGGAACAAAAGAGAAAAATTCTATGCAGCAATGGCCATACAACATCAGCAGAAGAGGGAGAAAAAAGAAGTATTATGACAGAGGAGTAGAAAGAGATAAAGAGAGGCATTGGGTGTAAAGGTATTAAAAAGAAACAGGTAAAGAAAATAGGGATGCATTATTTCTAATCTTCCCAAGTTTACGAGACCTATGGATGGTACCAAAGGATTAGAAGGTAACACACATTACATTGTTATCCAAGGGACAAAATAGCTGCTTTTCAGCCTGGAAGTTTGCAGGGCAATCAATACCTTATCCAGTTGGCTTGTTAGGTTATTGCTTGACTTCTGGTAATACTTTTCATTCAAAGAGTACTTGAATACAGATGAAAAAGTGGAGGTGGTTCATTCAAAAATGTTGCATATTGTACAAAGGATTTCGATTGACGTGGAGATCTTTTCAGCACAAGAATGAAGGTGTGATGCACTAGAGCCTATAAGTGGGATTGTTGGGATTTGTCTGGTGATCAGTTCATAATGCACTGCAGAGCTACGGAATTTAAATAAGTTCTATTTAGAAAAGATTACCAGCAATAATCTCATTGAAGGATTCAGATAGCATTAGAAGCCATTCAAGAGATTGAAGCTCAAGCAGTTTATAACAGTTGACTGAACCCAAAGATTAGACTACTGCCCTGTACTTATTTCTGTGGCATTTATTATTTTTGTAATAACGTACATTGTGATGTTCTTGAGGGTACATTTTCTTAGCAGTAGCTGTAATGGTGGATGCCAGTGAATAATATGCTGTGTCATTGGGCACAAAATTCCACATGGACTTTTTTTGGTGCAGTTTTTAGAGGTACGTCCGATTTTTTAGTGGCCTGACTGCGCCAAAAAAAAGTTCCAAATTTCGCCGGCATAATCTTTCATTTTGGAGCGGCGCAGATTGTCCTTAAGCTCTGTGAGTGGAGCTTAAAGTCTGCGCTGAAAACCTGAGGTTGCCAGGGTAATCAGGAAGGCGAATGGAATGTTGGCCTTCATTGCGAGAGGGATGGAGTACAAAAGCAGGGAGGTCCTTCTGCAACTGTATAGGATATTGGTGAGGCCGCACCTGGAGTACTGCATGCAGTTTTGGTCACCTTACTTAAGGAAGGATATACTAGCTTTGGAGGGAGTACAGAGACGATTCACGAGGCTGATTCCGGAGATGAGGGGGTTACCTTATGATGATAGATTGAGTAGACTGGGTCTTTACTGATTGGAGTTCAGAAGGATGAGGGGTGATCTGATAGAAACATTTAAAATAATGAAAGGGATAGACAAGATAGAGGCAGAGAGGTTGTTTCCACTGGTCGGGGAGACTAGAACTAGGGGGCACAGCCTCAAAATACAGGGGAGCCAATTTAAAACCGAGTTGAGAAGGAATTTCTTCTCCCAGAGGGTTGTGAATCTGTGGAATTCTCTGCCCAAGGAAGCAGTTGAGGCTAGCTCGTTGAATGTATTCAAGTCACAGATAGATAGATTTTTAACCAATAAGGGAATTAAGGGTTACAGTGAGCTGGCGGGTAAGTGGAGCTGAGTCCACGGCCAGATCAGCCATGATCTTGTTGAATGGCAGAGCAGGCTCGAGGGGCTAGATGGCCTACTCCTGTTCCTAATTCTTATGTTTGTAATGAGGGATGCTCTGAAGTGCAGAGGCATAAATAAAGCATTTCCCATTTGTAAAATAAATCACTAAGCGAGACTTGGGACAACAGGCTGAAATCTCAATATATGAAACAATATGAAATTCCTTTATTCCTTTTCAGCATTCATAGATTTTTTTCACCTCTACTGTGCTGGTGCCACTGCCATCCAGGTCTGAATGGACCCCGCACCGGACCGCTGCCATCCCTAGCCGTAAGGTAACCACCCCACTCCTGGTGTTGTGTCTTCAGCTCCGCTGGAACAATGGCGTCTTCTCTCCGCCGATTTTCTCTCCTCTGCACCGATTTCCTTAAGTGTAGGGAAGGTTTTTCAGAAGTTAACAGTGCGTCATTTTAGAAAAAAATTGTACTTGGCCAAACTCGCTAAAATGGCCAGAAATGGCGCACCCGGCAGGTTTCACCCTCAGTGACGTAAAAAAAATCAGGAACTAAAAAAATTGGACGTACCGACTTTTGAATGGTGCAGAAACTTTGGCGAAACTTGCAGATTTTAGTCTGCTCCAAAAAAAACAGCGTAGGCCAAAAAACGACGCAGAATGGTGTCGAAAATTTAGCCCATTGTCTGTACGACTAATGATTGTGACGTGATCATTATACAGTAAGTTGTTATGATCTGGATCTGGTCTGATTTGGACAGGTGACCAAAAACTTGGTCAAAAAGGTGGGGTTTAAGGTGTCTTAAAGGAGGAGAGAGAGGTGAAGAGATTTAGGTGGGGGGAAATTCCAGAGCTTAGGGCCTAGGCAGCTGGAAGCACGATTGCTAATGGTGAAGCGAAGGAAATCGGGGATACACCAGAGGCCAGAATTGGAGGAACGCAGAGATACTTAAAGGGGAAAAATTTGCAGGGCTATGGGGAAAAAGCAGGGAACTGGGACGAATAGCTGTTTTAAAGAGCACGATGGGCCATATTACCTTCTACTGTATCATGCTATAATTCTATTAGCAGCCCATCCACGATTTAAAAAATACTGCTATTGTATTTATTAATTGTTTCCCTCCCTGACTCCTGATTCCATTCCAAATCCCAGTTCTCCCATATTATCCTCTTCCCCTACCATACTTTAGAATGTTTAATATGTCACGAGTATGAGAACATCCCCCAGTGGAGAGTTTTCAGCCTGGAGTGTTTGGAGGGCATTACCTGACACAGCTGGTTTGTTAGATTATTTATTTGACTCTATAATGGGTGGGGGGGGGGGGGGCAGGGGGGGGAGAGGAATTTTCTGCTGCAGCTTACTCTGTTTCCCAGTCCATTGCTCGCCCAATGCATTTTTCAAATTGCCCTTGAAATGGCCAACCAGCGTTCCCGCTTGAAGGAAGTGGAAGCCTAATTGCCTCGCAAAACGGGGTCCTACGTTGGTTGTACGATCCTGTTTCCAATTTCCCACACCTCTCAATAGGTGGAGCGTGTGGTGTGCACGTCGCAGGTGTGACGCAACCTGGTCTTTAAAGGGACCACTGCAGATCACTCAAAAACAGATAGGTTTCAGGTGTAAAAACAACATTTGAGGGGCCAGGAGGTGCATTAATGCTCCTTCTGACCTCCCAAAAATCGACCCCCATTATGCCCAATCTTGCACAACCCCTCTCACCTACCCGCACCAGCTGGACCCCGTGCTGGAGCTTCTCCAATCGGCGAGATGCTCAAAATACTCCCAAGCAGCTTGTTATTGTGCCTGGTCCTTTGAGCCACTTACTGCGGGCATTTCAATCGTGCAGCAGCATTCTATCTCCAAAATGGGTGAGCTCCCAATATGTAGAGTTTCCACTGCTGGGAGCTCATTCTCAGTGCTGGCTCTGAGGTTCCTCAGTGGTTCCACTAGTCTCCCGCAGTAACTCTGGTGGGAGACTAGTGGAACCCCCGGGTAAATGACAACTGACCTTTGGCTACTTCCTAGATTTTCCATATTGACTTGTAAAAGGTAGAACTTCCCTCCACTCCTTACAGGGCTAAAGATGGGCTGGAGGTGGAGCCTTAGGGCAGGGACTCCCTAACCTGGGACTTCCTGCACCAGGCCCCAGTTGGGAATCTGGCATTGCAGGTGGCAGCCATTGTGCCCAAGGAGGTAAGGCCTACACAAGGGCATGCATGGACCCCACTGACGGACTCCAGGTCAGGAAATGGGTCTGCAACCTGAAAAGCCTAAAAAATATATTAAATTTCTGGATCGGTCCACTTGCGCAGAGATGAGCTGAAGCAGTTTGGTGGTGGGGGTGGTTTGTGGGTATCTGCCCGCTAGGACAGAATTTCCAGCAGTAGGGTGCAAGTGGGTGCCAGAGATGCTAATGAGGTAACCTCCCACTGACGGTCTGCGGGGTCATTGCTGGAGGTCACCTTGGGGCTCGATCCATGCATACTTGCCGGGACCGTGACCCAAGCGAATTCAAGCCTTTATAATTAAGCTGCATCAGATACCTCAACAGCGTCAGGCATCTAATCCAGTGGGGAGCATGCCCATCCAGAAAATCTGGGCCTGACTCTTCTTGACCGTACTTATAAGTAATGCCACATGAACGGTCCAGGTTGCATTCACACTGCCACTTTTGCATGGGCGCAAAGGAGTTTTGGATGCTTATCAATGAACAAGTGGCATTATAACTCAGGAGACTACAGAGGGCAGTAAGGCAAAAAAGTGTTGTATGGATCCAGAATTTAAAATACCTTTATACCAGCAATCCTAAAATAGGCTTCTCAATTACAAATTTGAGAAGTAAAAAAAATTAAGCCCAAAATGACATTAGTCAAGTTAAAAATGTAACCACTTCTTATTTAAAAACACAATAATTTGGAGTATGAATAGTTATTGATAAAATAAATATGATAATAGTAAAAATACACCTTGCGTTAGATGTTTATTAGGCTTCAATCAGTCAGAGAATAATCGCAATTCTAATGAATGCAAGCACACACCTCTTCACAGTCTTCTTAAAGCAACGTGACAAATTAGACTCGATAAATATTAAAATTGTTTACTCATGATACATTGCTTCTATTCATATACATCTTAACAATGCACTTCATCAAAATCAATTTGTAATGGAAGTACTTTTCATGTATATGTAATTTAGTTTTGAATTCTGTGAGTAATGCACAAGAATATTGTTCAGAATATGTAAGGACAGGGAACTTTGTGACTTATCATGTACACATTATGAAAGTAATTGCTGCAGTAAGGAAAATGTATAGTTATGTAAAGAAATGGGGGGAGGAGGGGAGAGACTGTTGAGGTGTGTGCCATATCAGTGGTTCCAAATGGGCACGAGATCAGAGGTGCCAAATGGGTGCGAATTGATGGTGCATCCGCAGCAACAATTAACTTGGCCGTTGGGAGGCACAAACTACTTTCAGGTTCGGGCCTCTTTAACATTTTCTCGCGGGTGCCAAGCGAGCGCCTCGCTGCAGCTTGTCGCTTTCATCAGGAGGAAAATCATCCAGTTACCCGCAGCTGGCTGACAGGCAAGGTCTGTTTGGGGGCGGGGGGTGGGAAATGAATGCAAGAGCGTTGGAGCGAGGTCAGCAGCAGACCTCAAGATTTCTGTGGGCCCGAGAGGAGAATTCCTGCTCCTCCTGGCTACATCATTTTTTTTTAAATATGTAACTGTTGGGAGAGGTCTCCAGCGGCCACTATAAGGATTGCCGGTGAGGCCACTTAACACGGAGAAATGGGATGTCATGCACCATGCATACTTCACCCATTTCTCCTTGAAAGTTCTCCTGTTTTGGGCGGGAGTGCTGGGCGCCCATTTAGAGAACCACCTGAAAGTCAATTCAGACGGGCAAATGGGTGCATAAGGTCCCCACCAGACAATCAACTGCTGGTCGTCCGTTTTTCAGGCTAGAAAGTCTCCCCTGAGTGGCGAAACAATGATTAGCTCACTGTACTTTCATCTTTTGTGATATGGGTTTCAGTCCAGTCTTTACCATCCTCTATGAAATTAATTTAAAACAACTGAAATATGGTTCCTAGTGGACAAAAGTTCACCTGACTGAACATAGTTTTGGATACATTGGTACTAAATTGACAGGCTCAGAGGTCAGAAGGAAAGGTAGTAAAAGAAGATCTAAACCTGGAAATACTTACTGGCAAAGGAAAATTGAGCTGAGGCTGGAAAATTAAAACTTCATCAACTCACTAAGTTTCAGCCCATTCTGCACCTCGCACTGCATTCCTATTCCTGGCTGGCTGTCAGCGCCAAGCCTTCTTACAGAGAATACGCAAGAGCTTCATTATACATTTCAATCTGATACATCAATATTATTGTATCAGATTAAATAAGGAGTCTGTGATTTTCCTGGTTTTCCGTGCCCTTTGCTGAATGCACTAATCGTGCCCATTTCAATGCGGGGTTAAAGGTTGGCCAGGCCTGTTGAGAAATCTTGTCTTGAAACTGCACTATTGATTTTGTTTTGCTGCCAAACAACTGCAAGTTCTGGGGATTGCTTTCAGTGCGCTCCTCTCGCTGCATTTAATGGAAGAGAGAAAGAAGAACGGATACCAGGGATAGCAGATGGCATCTGAGGTGGATTGGCCACACCTGCTGTTATGTCAACTGTAGCTACAGGCCCACACGAGGTTGCCTCTCAATGAGGGAGTTCAATTGCTCTGCTCAGATTCAGCAGGAAAACAGTTACAGAGCAATGTCATGTACTTCAAGGCGTCCTGCAACCAAACTCCACCAGAAGGATGGCACTGCCAGCAGCAGTCAAGGTGACAATGGCACTCAATCTTTATGCCTCTAAGACCATCCAGGCTGGCACAGGGAACATCTATATTATCAGTCCCAAATCGTTGTCCACAGATGTATCAAACAAGTGACTGATTGTTCATCTTGGCCTACATTTTTATAATTTTTCCAACTGACTAGCAACAGCAGCAGGACAGGGCTGCTCAATTAAAGAATACAATTAATCAACTGGATGCATTTTATATGAAAAAATATTTTATATTGAAATCAAGCCAATTTAAATTTGGGCAGAATTCTTATACCTAGTTATCTGTGGAGAGGGTAAGAATTTTTTAAATTATATTTTGACCGTATAATTTTGCAAAATTGCCTGTCTCTGCTGCTCTCTCAGCTCATCTGCTGCTGAAACCCTCATCCACACCTTAGTTACCTCCGGACGTAACTATCCAATGCTCTCTTGGCCGGCCTCCACCTTGCACCCTTCTGTAAATTTGAGCTTATCCAAAACTCTGCTGCCCATATTCTAACTCATATCAAGTCCTGTTCACCCATAGCCCTGTGCTCGCAGACTTACATTGGCTCCTAGTATGGCAACGCCTTGATTTAAAAATTCTCATCCTTATTTTCAAATCCCTCCATGGCTTCACTCTTCCCTATATCTGTAATCTCCTCCAGACCTACCAAGCTTCTGTTCACCTGGCCTAATATATCCTTATATGGTTCAGTTTCAAATTTTGTTTGATAAGGTTCCTGTGAAGCGCTTTGGGGCATTTTACTGCATTGCACGGGATAGCCTTGAGGAGGAATTCATAGAATGCATACGAGATTGTTTCTTAGAACAGTATGTTACAGAACCTACAAGGAAGCAAGCTATCTTAGATCTGGTCCTGTGTAATGAGACAGGAATAATAAACGATCTCCAAGTAAAAGATCCTCTCGGAATGAATGATCACAGTATGATTGAATTTGTAATACAGATTGAGGGTGAGGAAGTAGTGTCTCAAATGAGCGTACTATGCTTAAACAAAGGGGACTAAAGTGGGATGAGGACCGAGTTGGCTAAAGTAGACTGGAAACACAGACTCAACGGTGGCACAACTGAGGAACAGTGGAGGACTTTTAAGGAGCTCTTTCATAGTGCTCAACAAAAATATATTCCAGTGGAAAAGAAGGGCGGTAAGAGAAGGGATAACCAGCTGTGGATAACCAAGGAAATAAAGGAGAGTATCAAATTAAAAACCAATGCGTATAAGGTGGCCAAGGTTAGTGGGAAACTAGAGGATTGGGAAAATTTTAAACAACAGCAAAGAATGACTAAGAAAGCAATAAAGAAAGGAAAGATAGATTACGAAGGTAAACTTGCGCAAAACATAAAAACAGATAGTAAAAGCTTTTACCGATATATAAAACGGAAAAGATTGACTAAAGTAAATGTTGGTCCCTTAGAAGCTGAGAAGGGGGATTTAATAATGGGAAATGTGGAAATGGCTGAGACCTTAAACAATTATTTTGCTTCGGTCTTCACAGTGGAAGACTCAAAAACCATGCCAAAAATTGCTGGTCACGAGAATGTGGGAAGGGAGGACCTTGAGATAATCACTATCATTGGGGGGGTAGTGCTGGACAGACTAATGGGACTAATGCATCCCAGGGTATTAAAAGAGATGTCAGAAGTTATACCAGATGCATTCGTTATAATCTACCAAAATTCTCTGGACTCTGGGGAGGTACCAGCGGATTGGAAAGCAGCTAATGTAATGCCTCTGTTTAAAAAAGGGGGCAGACAAAAGGCAGGTAACTATAGGCCGGTTAGTTTAACATCTGTAGTGGGGAAAATGCTTGAAGCTATCATTAAGGAAGAAATAGCGGGACATCTAGATAGGAATAGTGCAAACAAGCAGACACAACATGGATTCATGAAGGGGAAATCATGTTTCACTAATTTACTGGAATTCTTTGAGGATATAACGAGCATGGTGGATAGAGGTGTACCGATGGATGTGGTGTATTTAGATTTTCAAAAGGCATTCGATAAGGTACCACACAAAAGGTTATTGCAGAAGATAAAGGTACGCGGAGTCAGAGGAAATGTATTAGCATGGATCGAGAATTGGCTGGCTAACAGAAAGCAAAGAGTTGGGATAAATGGGTCCTTTTCGGGTTGGAAATCGGTGGTTAGTGGTGGTTAATCGGTGCTGGGACCCCAACTGTTTACAATATACATAGATGACCTGGAAGAGGGGACAGAGTGTAGTGTAACAAAATTTGCAGATGTCACAAAGATTAGTGGGAAAGCGGGTTGTGTAGAGGACACAGAGAGGCTGCAAAGAGATTTAGATAGGTTAAGCGAATGGGCTAAGATTTGGCAGATGGAATATAATGTCGGAAAATGTGAGGTCATCCACCTTGGAAAAAAAAAACAGTAAAAGGGAATATTATTTGAATGGGGAGAAATTACAACATGCTGCGGTGCAGAGTGACCTGGGGGTCCTTGTGCATGAATCCCAAAAAGTTAGTTTGCAGGTGCAGCAGGTAATCAGGAAGGCGAATGGAATGTTGGCCTTCATTGCGAGAGGGATGGAGTACAAAAGCAGGGAGGTCCTGCTGCAACTGTACAGGGTATTGGTGAGGCCGCACCTGGAGTACTGTGTGCAGTTTTGGTCACCTTACTTAAGGAAGGATATACTAGCTTTGGAGGGGGTACAGAGACAATTCACTAGGCTGTTTCCGGAGATGAGGGGGTTACCTTATGATGATAGATTGAGTAGACTGGGTCCTTACTCGTTGGAGTTCAGAAGGATGAGGGGTGATCTTGTAGAAACATTTAAAATAATGAAAAGGATCAACAAGATAGAGGCAGAGAGGTTGTTTCCACTGGTCGGAGAGACTAGAACTAGGGGGCACAGCCTCAAAATACGGGGGAGCCAATTTAAAACCGAGTTGAGAAGGAATTTCTTCTCCCAGAGGGTTGTGAATCTGTGGAATTCTCTGCCCAAGGAAGCAGTTGAGGCTAGCTCATTGAATGTATTCAAATCACAGATAGATAGATTTTTAACCAATAAGGGAATTAAGGGTTATGGGGAGCGGGTGGGTAAGTGGAGCTGAGTCCACGGTCAGATCATCCATGATCTTTTTGAATGGCGGAGCAGGCTCGAGGGGCTAGATGGCCTACTCCTGTTCCTAATTCTTATGTTCTTATGTTTACCGTACCTAACATTAGTAAGTTCTGAGGACATCTGGTGGTGATTGCTAGAAGTGCACTCTAAAATGTTGCTTTGTGCAACAAAGAATTATCAATGATTAAAAATGAACAACACCCAACAATTACACACATGTAGTGCCTTTAACATAGTAAAACATCCCACGGTGCTTCACAGGAGAGTTATCAAACAAAATTCGACACCGAGCAACATCAGAAGATATTAGGACAGATGTCCAAAACCGTGGTCAAATAGGTACGTTTTAAGGAGTGTCTTAAAGGAGGAAAAAGAGGTAGAGAGGTTTAGGGAGGGAATTCCAGAGCTTAGAGCCTAAGCAGCTGAAGGCACGGCCACCAATGGTGGAACAGGTAAAATCAGGATGCACAAGAGGCCAGAATTAGAGGCGAGCAGAGATCATCACAAGTTTTAAGTATGGGAAATATTCTATATTACCGCATTTCTAATCATGAAATTATCATGTGGCTGCCAATATACTGGACCTGATGGATTGGAAAATCAATTAGAAGAGAAAAATAACTCTAAAGTCATTTGTAAGCAAAAACTGACTAGTTAAAGTGTGATTAACAGGATACCATGTGGGGTAAGGTATGAAACAGAAACAATACTTTAATAATATTGATCAAGCTTATGACTACAATGTTTGAGAGTTATCGTGATACTTCGCTGCTGAAAACATTTTTAATATTGCCCCGTCATACTGTGTTCTCTACTTAGACCACGGAATGACACCAACTCGATTCATGCTCAATTTACATTTCCAGACAGTGGGAATTTTCATTGGTGAAAACAAAATAAAGGTTCTAAATTACAGAAGAATTCCACAGCAGCTGGCCACATCTCAGTGAATCTGGAGAGAAGCTATTTCTCAGCAGCAGCTAGTAATTTACATGGTCACCAAAATGAAACAGACATACGGATACATAATTATTTTTGTATTTTATGCATATTCTGCCGTTTTTCTGTCTCCAATCAATGCCTGAACATCCTCTTTTCCTTAAAAAAATGACTATTCCGTAGCTTGGCCAGACTGTTCCTACTCCCTTTTCAATTCACCTCTTTGTATCTTTTAGGAAAGTAGAAGTCGGAGGAGTATTCTGGTGGAGCGGATTGCTGCCCGTAATAGGAGCACTTTTCTTTCCATTGGAAGCAATGAAGTGAAAATCAGGCAGGTTCTTTACTGGGTGAGTCATCTGTCTTCCTGATTACCACCCAGGTGGTGAAGATAAAAATCTACCCTAAAGTCTTAAGCAGTGAAGAACATTGATAGTCTGATTCCTGGGATGAGAGGGCTGTCTTATGAGGAGAGATTGAGTAGAATGGGCCTAATTTTCTGGAGTTTAGAAGAATGAGACGTTTCTATGTTTCTATCCCATTCAATCTTGACAGGGTAGATGCTGAAAGACTGTTCTCCCTGGCAGGAGAGTCTAGAACTAGGGGTCATAGTCTCCGGTAAGGGGTCGGCCGTTTAGGACTGAGGCAAGGAGAAATTTCTTCACTCAGAGGGTTGTGAATCTTTGGAATTCTCTACCTCAGAGGGCTGCCGATGCTCAGTCGATGAGTATATTTAATTTTGGTCACTAAGGAATTCAAGGGATATGGGGATAGGGCAGGAAAGTGGAGTTGAGGTCGAAGATCAGCCATAATCTTATTGAATGGCGGAGAAGGCTCGATGGGCTGTATGACCTACTCCTCCTCCTATTTTTTTGTGTTCTTACGATGATAAAGACCCAGAATAAAAATTGTAGACAGTAAATATTCAACCAGAAGATCACATCAACACTCATCAAGATGCACCTTTTCCAGGTGTTTGGGTAAGAGATCGTGGTACAGTTTTCTCAGAAAACCTTTATTCCAGTTTTCTGTCAAATTGTTCTGTTAATTTTTTTTAGTTTAGTTATTATTGGCATTTTTGCCAATTTCCATTAAATAATTACTTGATTCTATCTTTTGGTATAACCCTAGGTTTTGTGTGTCGCCCATTATCTTTCCTCAACTGATCATAGAATGATGTAGCACAGAAGGAGGCCACTCTGCCCATTGTGTCCGTGCCGGCTCTTTGGTCGAGCTATCCAATGAATCCCACTTCCCTGCTCTGTCCCCATAGCCCTGTAAGTTTTTCCCCATCAAGTATTTATCCAATTCTCTTTTGAATGTTACTATGACCAAAACAGCGTCAATTGGCTAGAATAGACTGGCAAATGATACTTAAAGGGTTGACGGTGGATAGACAATGGCAAACATTTATAGATCACATGGATGAACTTCAACAATTGTACATTCCTGTCTGGAGTAAAAATAAAACAGGGAAGGTGGCTCAACCATTACTAACAAGGGAAATAAAGGACACTGTTAGATCCAAGGAAGAGGCATATAAATTGGCCAGAAAAAGCAGCAAACCTGAGGACTGGGAGAAATTTAGAATTCAGCAGAGGAGGACAAAGGGTTCAATTAGGAGGGGGAAAATAGTGTACAAGAGGAAACTTGCTGGGAACATAAAAACTGACTGCTAAAGCTTCTATAGATATGTGAAGAGAAAAAGATTAATGAAGACAAACGTAGGTCCCTTGCAGTCGGACTCAGGTGAATTTATAATGGGGAACAAAGAAATGACAGACCAATTGAACAAATACTTTAGTTCTGTCTTCATGAAGGAAGACGTAAATAACCTTCCGGATCTACTAGGGGACCGAGGGTTTAGTGAGAAGGAGGAACTGAAGGATATCCTTATTAGGCGGGAAATTGTGTTGGGGAAATTGATGGGATTGAAGGGCGATAAATCCCCAGGGCCTGATTGTCTGCATCCCAGAGTACTTAAGGAAGTGGCCCTAGAAATAGTGGATGCATTGGTGATCATTTTCCAACAGTCTATCGACTCTGGATCAGTTCCTATGGACTGGAGGGTGGCTAATGTAACACCACTTTCTAAAAAAGGAGGGAGAGAGAAAACGGGTAATTATAGACCAGTTAGCCTGACATCAGTAGTGAGGAAAATGTTGGAATCAATTATTAAGGATGAAATAGCAGCACATTTGGAAAGCAGTGACAGGATCGGTCCAAGTCAGCATGGATTTATGAAAGGTAAATCATGCTTGACAAATTTGCTGGAATTTCTTGAGGATGTAACTAATAGAGTGGGCAAGGGAGAACCAGTGGATGTGGTGTATTTGGACTTTCAAAAGGCCTTTGACCAGGTCCCACGTAAGAGATTGGTGTGCAAAATCAAAGCACATAGTATTGTGAGTAATGTACTGATGTGAATAGAGAACTGGTTGGCAGACAGGAAGCAGAGAGTCGGGATAAACGGGTCCTTTTCGGAATGGGAGGCAGTGACTAGTGGAGTGCCGCAGGGCTCAGTGCTGGGACCCCAGCTCTTTACAATATACATTAATGATTTGGATGAAGGAATTGAGTGTAATATCTCCAAGTTTGCAGATGACACTGAACTGGGTGGCGGTGTGAGCTGTGAGCAGGATGCCAAGAGGCTGCAGGGTGATTTGGACAGGTTAGGTGAGTGGGCAAATGCATGGCAGATGCAGTATAATGTGGATAAATGTGAGGTTATCCACTTTGGTGGCAAAAACACGAAGGCAGAATATTATCTGAATGGCGGCAGATTAGGAAAAGGGGAGGTGCAACGAGACCTGGGTGTCATGGTTCATCAATCATTCAAAGTTGGCATGCAGGTAAAGGAGGCGGTGAAGAAGGCAAATGGCATGTTGGCCTTCATAGCGAGAGGATTTGAGTATAGGAGCAGGGAAGTCTTACTGCAATTGTACAGGGCCTTGGTGAGGCCTCACCTGGAATATTGTGTTCAGTTTTGTCTGAGGAAGGATGTTCTTGCTATTGAGGGAATGCAGCGAAGGTTCACCAGACTGATTCCACGGATGGTTGGACTGACATATGAGGAGAGACTGGATCAACTGGGCCTTTATACACTGTAGCTTTGAAGGATGAGAGGGGATCTTATAGAAACGTATAAGATTCTGACGGGACGGGACAAGTTAGATGCGGGAAGAATGTTCCCGATGTTGGGGAAGTCTAGAACCAAGGGACACAGTCTTAGGATAAGGGGTAGGCCATTTAGGACTGAGATGAAGAGAAATTTCTTCACTCAGAGAGTTGTTAACCTGTGGAATTCCCTGCCGCAGAGAGTTGTTGATGCCAGTTCATTGGATATATTCAAGAGGGAGTTAGATATGGCTCTTACGTCTAAAGGGATCAAGGGGTATGGAAAGAAAGCAGTAAAGGGGTACTGAGGTGAATGATCAGCCATAATCTTATTGAATGGTGGTGCAGCCTCGAAGGGCCGAATGGCCTACTCCTGCACCTATTTTCTATGTTTCTATGTTTCTATGTTGCCGACCTTAGACATCTAGCTGGACTAAGTTCGAAACTGCATTGGCAGACATGCTGCGGGACTTCTTTGTAATCGGCATTAACCACAAGATTATCCTGCGTAAGCTAGTGGCGGCAGAAACGCTAGATTTGAGAAAGGCCATCACGATTGCCCAATCATGCATGACGACGGACAAAAGCTTAAAGCAGATATCATTGAAAAATCGGAACTCGGCACGTACTGTAAACAAGATAGTATTGTTATTTGGCAGAGCTGCATATGGCAGGGCCTACCTGACTGCGTACGCGAAACCTGTGGCAGCTCAAAGTCCGCCAACGGGAATTAATCCGATATCACCGTGTTGGTGTTGTGGGGGAAATCATCGGCATCATCAATATTGGTTTAAACAGTATATTTGTAAAGACTGGTCGAGATTGGGGCATCTCCAGCGCATGTGTCCGCAACTGAGCAAGCGTGCTGCGACACACCACATGGAGGATGATGACCAGTATGGCGCGAATCCGGATATGCAATCCGAGATACCAGAGGAGGAAGCATAAGGACTGTATTCGCTCCTAACAAAGAGCCAACCAATAATGATTAATGTAAAACTTAATGGTGTGCCAGTATCGATGGAATTGGACACGGGTGCGAGTCAATCAATAATGAGCCAGAGGACATTCGACAGGCTGTGGGATACTAAGGCTGTGAGGCCTAAGCTGAGTCCAGTCAATGCCAAGTTGCGTACGTACATTAAAGAACTCATAACGGTGATTGGCAGTGCAGTAATCAAGGTGTTGTATGATGGTGTGCTTCACGATTTATCATTATGGATTGTTTCAGGCAATGGTCCAACGCAGTTCGGCAGGAACTGGTTAGAAAAAATCAAATGGAACTGGATTGAGATCAAAGTGTTGTCATCGGAGGAGGATACGCCATGTGCTCAAGTGCTGAGCAGAGCAAGTTCCCTTCGCTGTTTGAACCAGGCATCGGCAATTTCACGGGAGCCAAGGTGCAGTTCCACGTGGACTCGGATGCAAGATCCATCCATCATAAAGCTCGGGCAGTTCCGTTCATGATGAGAGAGAAGGTTGAAATCGAACTCGACAGATTCCAGCGTGAAGGGATCATATCACCGGTCAAATTTAACGAATGGGCCAGCCCGATTGTTCCCGTGTTAAAAAGTGATGGCACTGTCAGGATTTGTGGAGACTACAAGGTTACGATCAACTGAGTCTCGAAACAGAATCAATACCAGTTACCGAAGACTGATGACCTATTTGCAACGCTAAGCGAGGTCAAGTCGTACACAAAACTGGATATGACGTCGGCCTACATGACACAGGAACTGGTCGACATATCGAAGAAACTTACGTGCATCAACACTCATAAAGAACTGTTTATCTACAACAGGTGCCCTTTTGGAATTCGCTTGGCTGCAGCCATATTTCAGAGGAACATGGAGAGTCTACTGAAGTCAGTTCCCAGAACCGTCATGTTCCAAGATGGCATACTGGTCACAGGTTGTGACTCCGCCGAACATCTGAACAACCTGGAAGAGATTCTACATCATCTGGACAAAGTCGGACTCAGACTGAAACACTCGAAGTGCATCTTCATGGCACCGGAAGTCGAATTCCTGTGAGGAAAATTGCTGCTGACAGTATCAGGCCTACGGACTTGAAAACCAAGGCCATTACAAATGCACCCAAGCCTCAGAATGTGACGGAGCTGCGTTCATTACTTGGTCTACTCAACTACTTCGGTAATTTCTTACCTAGATTGAGCACCTTATTGGAGCCACTGCACATGCTGCTAAGAAAAGGCGACAACTGGGTTTGGGGTGCATCTCAAGATAGAGCTTTTGAGAAAGCTACTAATCCGCTTTGCTCTAACAAGCTGCTGATACAATATGATCCATGTAAGATCTAGTATTGGCCTGTGATGCTTCGTCATATGGAGTTGGTTGCGTACTCCAACAAGCTAATGAGTCGGGCAAATTACAACCTGTTGCGTATGCTTCAAAAAGTTTGTCAAAAGCAGAAAGAGCCTACAGCATGGTAGAGAAAGAAGCACTAGCCTGTGTGTATGGGGTTAAAAAGATGCATCAGTATCTGTTTGGTCTTCGGTTTGAACTGGAAACAGATCACAAGCCACTCATTTCATTGTTTTCGGAAAACAAGGGTATCAATACCAATGCACGTCCCGCATCCAGAGGTGGGCGCTGACATTATCTGCCTATGATTATGTCATTTACCATAGACCTGGCACTGAGAATTGTGCCGATGCATTGAGCCGTCTGCCATTGCCCACACCGGAGGTGGAAACGCCACAACCGGCAGACCTACTGTAAGTCATGGATGCTTTTGAAAGTGAAGGAACCCCTGTCATGGCCCAAATGTTAAGACCTGGATCAGCCAGGACCCGATATTATCGGTTGTGAAACGTTGTATCCTTAGTGGTGATTGGTCTGCCATACCAAAGCAAATGTGTGAGGAGACCAAATCTTACATCCATCGCAAAAACGAACTATCTATTCAATCAGATTATATACTGTGGGGTAATCATGTTGTTATGCCCAAGAAAGGCAGAGAGAAATTTGTGCATGATCTACATAGCACGGATCCCGGTATTGTCATGATGAAAGCCATTACCAGGTCTCATATATGGTGGCCTGGAATTGACTCTGATCTGGAATCATGTGTGCATCAGTGCAACACTTGTATGCAGCTTAGTAAAGCACCAGCAGAATCGCTGCTGAGTCTGTGGTCGTGGCCATCTAAACCATGGTCCAGGATCCACATTGACTTTGCAGGTCCCTTCCTGGGAAAGATATTCTTAATTGTGGTGGATGCTTATTCCAAGTGGATCAAGTATACAATCATGTCATCCAGCACATCCACAGCTACCTATTGAGAGGCTTCGTGTCATGTTTGCTACGCATGGTCTGCCTGGCATCGTTGTAAGCGACAATGGATCTTGCTTTACCAGTATGGAGTTTCAAAAAGTTCATGAAACTCAATGGTATCAAACATGTGAGGTCAGCACCATTCAAACCCACATCCAATGGACAAGCAGAGCGTGCGGTCCAAACAATCAAGCAGAGTTTGAAACGTGTAATTCAAGGTTCACTGCAAACTCGCTTGTCACGCATATTGCTTAGTTACAGGACAAGGGGTTACCGGGGTCTCCCCTGCTGAACTAGTAATGAAGAGAGATCTCAAGACCAGGCTCTCTCTTGTCCACCCTGACTTGAATAATCGTGTCGAATACAGACGTCAAAGTCAGCAAGGGTATCATGATCGCGCTACTGTGTCACACGACATTTCTATCAATGATCCTGTGTATATACTGAATTATGGTCAAGGTTCGAAATGGATCACCGGTACTGTTACAGTCAAGGATGGTAACAGAGAGTTTATTGTTAAGCTCAAGAATGGGCAGACATGCAGGAAACATGTCGATCAGATAAAGCTGCGGCACACGGATGAACCGGAACAGTCTGAGGAAGTCACAATCAGTGACCAACCAACCTACCCTCAGTCATCAGAGGACTCCATTGTCATCAATGAATCTGGACTTTCAATCACTGACATGGTCAATTAATCTGGACTTTCAATCCCTGACGTAGTCATTGCCACTCCCATCAGATCGGCTACCCAGCCCCCAGTCATAATAGACTCAGAACGTTTGTCCAAGGCTGGAGTTAAATTGAGACATTCAACTTGGGAGCGGAAAGCCCATGACCGTCTCAATTTGTAAAAAGACCATTACTAATATCTTAAAGGGGGATATTGTCATGTATGTATGCTTTGGTTTACTAGCCACCAGGTGGCGCCACTGTCGGAGGTCATTGGGCTGTGCACACGTGTGTGCGGCCCAGGTATAAAAGGCTAGCCATCTTGTAATGTAATCACTTTGGGCCTAATAAAGTAGAGCCAGGTTTGTACCTGTTTGGAGTTTACAGTATTCAGTCTATTGAGTTATTGCATACACAATACTAATGCCAGCAAGACTCACAAATAAAAAGGCACCACACATGGCTCAGCGTGACATGAACTGAGCAGGCAATGTGCTAAAGTTTTCAAATCCGCATATGAAATGGTATTGGAAAAGATACAATTGTCACTCTGATATAGCTTGATTTCAGATGGCAGGATGTCAGATGTTGGAGAAACTCTCCAAATAGATAAATCTCAAAGCTCAAAGGTTGATTGCTTTTGGTGGAACAAGACTGCATAAATGTTTTTGATTTTGTAGGCACACTGAGTGAAAAGCTTTCAAGAAACCATTAAATCACCCATTACTAGAGCTGGGAGATGACTATCTAAGAAATATGACCTCTCAATTGCCTGATGATCAACAGGTGGAAAATAAAGTGGAAAATCTGCCTTGACAGTTAAAACAGAAGGGCCGAGAAATTGGATATGGCCCGAAAACAGGCTGTGTTATGGGCCAGTGCTATTTGGCTCCACCCGTTCAAAGTGATGCATCATCATCATAGGTGGTCCCTCGAAACGAGGATTACTTGCTTCCACGCCAAAAAAAAGGATGAGTTCACAAGTGTTTCGAAAGAAGAACCCGAACTACATCCTCAAGGGTGGAAGATGCCTGGATTTTTTTAACGTGTGGTGGCCATTGCACAGCAGCCACCACACGGGCTTGACAGGGCTAGGTCTTGGTCCAGTGGCAAGGATTACCCAAGACAACTGGAGACCTGCTCTGCTGCATGGACCCAGTCACACACATATCACAGTGTGGGTTGGCCCTGAAATCGCGCCTCCCCTGGGCCCCGATCACATCCCTCCGCAGTCTCGAATAGCTCCTTCGCCCAGATCTCGTCGCTTCTGCTGTATCTGCCGACGTTCAAATCACTGACCTGGACCTTGCTGACATCACTCCTCGCTGCCGTTGCTCTTCTCCACCAGCTCGCACCGCACCCCGCAGTAGTACGCCGCCACGCTGCCCATGGCCGCCGCTCGCTGCTCCCTCCAAAATACATACTCTCTGCTCATTTACATAATTGGGGTGATGATCTTTGCATTAAAAATCCAGCTGATTGGCTTAACACGTGAGCCAATATCGGGAGCAGTCTAATGATCAGTAATGTTTAGGCTGAGTCTCTCTCCACTATTTAAAGGGAAGGTGCTTTGATGCAGCAGCACCTCATTGTCATTGCAGTTTGAAGGCATGGATCAGCAGCAAGAACAACAAAACAGCGAAAGAGCTAGAAGGATCTCGGATGCAGCTCTCAAAGTATTGGTTGTGGTAATGGAGAGAAGGCGGGGTGTTAGAAACTTAGAAACATACAAAATAGGTGCAGGAGTAGGCCATTCGGCCCTTTGAGCCTGCACCACCATTCAATAAGATCATGGCTGATCATTCCTCAGCACCCCTTTTCTGCTTTCTCTCCATACCCATTGATCCCTTTAGCCGTAAGGGCCATATCTAACTCCCTCTTGAATATATCCAATGAATTGGCATCAACAACATTCTGCGGTAGGGAATTCCACAGGTTAAAAACTCTCTAAGTGAAGAAGTTTCTCCTCATCTCAGTCCTAAATGGCCTACCCCTTATCATAAGACTGGTTCTGGACTTCCCCAACATCGGGAACATTCTTCCCGCATCTAACCTGTCCCGTCCCGTCAGAATCTTATACATTTCTATGAAGTCCCCTCTCATCCTTCTAAACTCCAATGTATAAAGGCCCAGTTGATCCAGTCTCTCCTCATATGTCAGTCCTGCCATCCCGGGAATCAGTCTGGTGAACCTTTGCTGCACTCCCTCAATAGCAAGAACGTCCTTTCTCAGATTAGGAGACCAAAACTGAACACAATATTCCAGGTGAGGCCTCACCAAGGCCCTGTACAGCTGCAGTAAGACCTCCCTGCTCCTATACTCAAAAACCCTAGCTATGAAGGCCGACATACCATTTGCCTTCTTCACCGCCTGTTTGCCAACTTTCAATGACTGATGAACCATGACACCCAGGTCTCGTTGTACCTCCCCTTTTCTTAATCTGTCACCATTCAGATAATATTCTGTCTTTGCGTTTTTGCCAAGTGGATAACCTCACATTTATCCACATTATACTGCATCTGCCATGCATTTGCCTCCTCACCTAACCTGTCCAAGTCACCCTGCAGCCTTTTAGCGTCCCCCGCACAGCTCACACCACCACCCAGTTTAGTGTCATCTGCAAACTTGGAGATATTACACTCAATTCCTTCATCCAAATCATTGATGTATATTGTAAAGAGCTGGGGTCCCAGCACTGAGCCTTGCGGCACTCCACTAGTCACTGCCTGCCATTCTGAAAAGGACCCATTTATCCCGACTCTCTGCTTCCTGTCTGCCAACAAGTTCTCCATCCACGTCAGTATATTACAAGGGAAATTAAGGATAGTGTTAAATCCATGGAAGAGACATATCAATTGGCCAGAAAAGCAGCAAACCTGAGGACTGGGAGAAATTTAGAATTGAGCAATTCCAGGTGCTTTGATTTTGCACACCAATCTCTTGTGTGGGACCTTGTCAAAAGCCTTTTGAAAGTCCAAATACACCACATCCACTGGTTTTCCCTTATCCACTCGAGTCGTTACATCCTCAAAAAATTCCAGAAGATTTGTCAAGAATGATTTCCCCTTCATAAATCCATGCTGACTTGGACCGATCCTGTCACTGCTTTCCAAATGTGCTGTTATTTCATCCTTAATAATTGATTCCAACATTTTCCCCACTACTGATGTCAGGCTAACTGGTCTATAATTAATCGCTTTCTCTCTCCCTCCCTTTTTAAAAAGTGGTGTTACATTATCTACCCTCCAGTCCATAGGAACTGATCCAGAGTCGATAGACTGTTGGAAAATGATCACCAATGCATCCACTATTTCTAGGGCCACTTCCTTAAGTACTCTGGGATGCAGACTATCAGGCCCCAGGGATTTATCGGCCTTCAATCCCATCAATTTCCCGCCTAATAAGGATATCCTTCAGTTCCTCCTTCTCATTAGATCCTCGGTCCCCTAGTACTTCCGGAAGGTTATTTGTGTCTTCCTTCGTGAAGACAGAACCAAAGTATTTGTTCAATTGGTCTGCCATTTCTTTGTTCCCCATTATAAATTCACCTGAATCCGACTGCAAGGGACCTACATTAGTCTTTACTAATCTTTTTCTCTTCACATATCTATAGGAGCTTTTTCAGTCAGTTTTTATGTTCCCGGCAAGCTTCTTCTTGTACTCTATTTTCCCCCTCTTCATTAAACCCTTTGTCCTCCTCTGCTCAATTCTAAATTTCTCCCAGTCCTCAGGTTTGCTGCTTTTTCTGGCCAATTGATATGTCTCTTCCATGGATTTAACACTATCCTTAATTTCCCTTGTTAGCCACGGTTGAGCCACCTTCCCCGTTTTATTTATTACTGCAGACAGGGATGTACAATTACTGAAATTCATCCATGTGATCTTTAAATGTTTGCCATTGCCTATCCACCGTCAAGCTTTTAAGTATCATTTGCCAGTCTATTCTAGCCAATTCACACCTCAAACCATCGAAGTTAGCTTTCCTTAAGTTCAGGACCGAGTCTCTGAATTAACTGTGTCACTCTCCATCTTAATAAAGAATTCTACCATGTTATGGTCACTCTTCCCCAAGGGGCCTCACACAACAAGATTGTTAATTAGTCCTTTCTCATTACACATCTCCCAGTCTAGGATGGCCAGCTCCCTAGTTGTTTCCTCGATATATTGGTCTAGAAAACCATCCCTAATACATTCCAGGAAATCCTCCTCCACTGCATTGCTACCAGTTTGGTTAGCCCAATCAATATGTAGATTAAAGTTACCCATGATAACTGCTATACCTTTATTGTATGCATCCCTAATTTCTTATTTGATGCTGTCCCCAACCTTACTACTACTGTTTGGTGGTCTGTACACAACTCCTACTAGTGTTTTCTGCCCCTTGGTATTCCGTAGCTCCACCCATACTGATTCCACATCATCCAAGCTAATGTCCTTTCTTACTATTGCATTAATTTCCTCTTTAACCAGCAATGCCACCCCACCTCCTTTTCCTTTCTGTCTATCCTTCCTAAATTTTGAATACCCCTGGATGTTGTGCCTTGGTCACCCTGGAGCCATGTCTCCGTGATGCCAATTACATCATACCCGTTAACTGCTATCTACGCAGTTAATTCGTCCACCTTATTCCGAATATTCCTCGCATTGAGGCACAGAGCCTTCAGGCTTGTTTTTCTAACACACTTTGCCCCTTTAGAATTTTGGTAGAATGTGGCCCTTTTTGCTTTTTGCCTTAGGTTTCTCTGCCCTCCACTTTAACTTTTCTTCTTTTTATCTTTTGCTTCTACCCCCATTCTACTTCCCTCTGTCTCCCTGCATAGGTTCCCATCCCCCTGCCATATTAGTTTAACTCCTCCCCAACAGCACTAGCAAACACTCCCCCTAGGACATTGGTTCCGGTCCTGCCCAGGTGCAGACCGTCCGGTTTGTACTGGTCCCACCTCCCCCAGAACCGGTTCCAATGTCCCAGGAATTTGAATCCCTCCCTTCTGCACCACTCCTCAAGCCACGTATTCATTTGAGCTATCCAGCAATTCCTACTCTGACTAGCACGTGGCACTGGTAGCAATCCTGAGATTACTACTTTTGATGTCTTACTTTTTAATTTAGCTCCGAGCTCCCTAAATTCGTCTTGTAGGACCTCATCCCGTTTTTTACCTATATCGTTGGTACCACGACAACTGGGCTGTTCTGCTCCCGCAGGGCGGCAGGAAGCCATCAAAGCCCACTTGCAGAAGGCTCTGGCAAAAGATAGCTGGGTAAGTCACAGTCAACATTTTCATGCTGAGGACCTGGATGCAGTGCCGAAAGAAGTTTAATGACCTCACATGGCAGTTCAAGGCGAGTGACGGCTTCAGCAATTGCCATCGCCCACTATCTGCACCACAAGCCTCACATACGGCTCAATGCACCCCACCCCCATTACTCACCTACCAACAATCTCTACCTATCACCACTCATACCTCACAATCATAGCTTCACTTGACCCTCACACCCACATCTTTCACACACTGACAACTATGGCAGGCACATCACCCAAAAACATTGCACCACACTCACTCATACACACACTTCTCTTCCTCTTGCAGGCCAAGGTGGATCACAACCGCTGGGAGCAGCGGCAGCCAAGCCACTTTAGAGGCCTTGAGCCAACTGGAGGAGACATCATTGGAGGGGAAGTCACCGAGGTCGTGGCAATGGGTGAAGTTGAAGCCCTCGGGAACAATAGTGCTATGCTCATTCCTAATCCTTTTTCTCACATCTCACTTCCCCCTCATCGCGCAATCTCTTCTCACTTATAAGTTCCTGATGGTGTATGCTTGGATATCTTGCTTTCCCTCCCCAATCCCCCATCCCCTCACCAAAAACTGACTTTTGTGCCTTTCAGCTTTCAGATAACTAAGAATTGCCAGCAGGACAACCTGTCCCCGAAGTCATGGAGGAGAGTAAAGGAGACAAAGGAAAACTATCACTGCATCTGACACTCGCAGACACCAGTTCAGAAACTGGCACTGTGCAGAATTTCAAAGGTAGTATAGATGCGGGATCTGCACATGGTGAGGCACCACGCATGAGTGGATTGCAGTAAGGCCAGGGGGATAGGGTATCTTGAGGGCCTGCTCCCCAGACACACGACTCAGATAATGACCTCGATGGGGCAGCCTTCATAGAATCATAGAATGGTCACAGCACAGGAGGCCATTCGGCCTGTTGAGCCCGTGCCGGCTCTCTGCAAGAGCACTTCAGCTAGTCCCACTGTTCCGCCTTTTCCACGTAGCCCTGTAAATTTTTTTCCTTCAGATTCTTATCCAATCTATGGCCCTTGGTTGTTTACCTGTCTGTTAAGGGAAATACTTCATAGAATCATAGCAGGGAAGTTATGCTTGAACTGTATAAACACTAGTTAGGCCACAGCTAGAGTACTGCATGCAATTCTGGTCACTACATTACAGGAAAGATATGATTGTACTAAAGAGGGTACAGAGAAGATTTACAAGGATGTTGCCTGAACTGAAGAATTTTAGCTATGAGAAAAGATTGGATAGGCTGGGTTTGTTTTCTTTGAAATTGAGGAGGCTGAGAGGAGACCTTATTGAGGTTTATAAAATTATGAGGGGCCTAGATAGAGTGGATAGGAAGTATCTATTTCCCTTAGCAGAGGGGTCAACAACCAGGGGGCATAGATTTAAAGTGATTAGTGGAAGGTTTAGAGGGGATATGAGGGGAAATTTCTTCACCCAGAGGGTGGTGGGGGACTGGAACTCACTGCCTGAAAGGATAGTAGAGGCAAAAACCCTCACCACATTTAAAAAGTACCCGGATATGCACTTGAAGACCTAGAACTGGAAAATGGGATTGGGCTGGATAGCCTCTTGTTGGCTGGCATGGACACGATGGGCTGAAATGGCCTCCTTCCATGTTGTAAATTTCTATGATTCTATGCCTGCCAGAGAGCATCTTGTCAGTATCAAGGAGCATGGAGGAGCCTGGCTCCAGCATTGGATGGGGCTTTACTCAGAACTTGGAGCACATGATGGACAAAGTCAGGAGAGATCTTATGGACTCAGCCATGATGCTGCATGTGATGGGCGATGTCACAGCTTCCATTGCAGCACAGGTGGAAGCAACTTAACTTCTCACTGCTGCAGTGGAAGCTCAGATTTCTGCCATCATGGTTAGGTTTACCAGTCTCAAAAGGAGCTTGCAGGGTGTCACAGCACACCAGCAATCTGTCCTCCAACCGATTGCTAGTAATGGTGAGGCGCTGCCCTGGGGGAGTGGCAGTGGGTCTGTGGAGCAAGGACCTGCTGTCCTCTGCCACTCCACCATTGCACTTACTCAGATTGTTGCTGCTCATGCCGAGATGGTGCAGTCTACAGCCAAGGCTTCTAGGTCCACAGCTGGTTGAGGTCATCCTGCAAGGCCATCTGTAGTCTCCCACATGGGAAGTCAGCAGCATTCCACCAGCCATGCAGCAGCCACTGGGAGAACACTGCGTGGGAGTATGAGAGTAGGAAAGGGCACACGACAACAGGGACTAAGGGTTTGCACAAGAGTGATTTGTTCATATTGCAATGTTAATTGAATACTTAGAAATGTATTAATTTTGTTTGGAATGTTTGTTTTGTGGTGGCTCTCATTTCAGTTTTGTGTGCTGGAAGACGCTGAGTGTTCTGTGACAGAAGGAAGGTTTATGGGGATGTGGTGAGCTATGGGGATCTGGGGTTTCATTCATTAAAATTGGAGTCTGATGAGGCGTTCACGGTCAGCCCGTCCGGAAGGGGGATTTGCTGCCTGCCTCCTCCCTTCCGCCTCGTCTTCCTCCTCTTGCTGTTCTTCACCTTCCACCTTCTCCTCCTCCTGAGGTGATGCTGCAATCCCTGGTGGCAAGGGTTGTGCCCTCATGATATCCAAGTTGTGAAACGTGCAGCAGACCACCACAAAATGGGACACCCATTCAGGCAAGTTCTGGAGGGCTCCTCCCGAGCGGTCAAGGCAATGGAACCTTTGCTTCAGCAGCACGATGGTCTGCTCAATGATGTTCCTGGTGGCAGCATGGTTGTCATTATGAGTGCTGGGCATGAGTGCTGAGATTGCGGAGGGGAGCCATCAGCCAGGTGCAGAGCAGCCACCCTCGGGTTTGACATGGTGGCTGGAAAATTGCTGGCACACAGGATTGATGCAGGAGAAAGTATCATAACTGCTGTCAGGATAGCGGGTATTGACCATCAGGAAGCACTGGGTATGGTCACACAACTGCATATTAAGTGAGTGGTAGCCTTTACAGTTATGGAAGATCTCCGGATTGGTACACGGCATCTGCAAAGCCACATGCGTGCAGTCGATGGCGCTCTGCATCATGAGGAAGCCCGCTATCCTGGCAAAGCCACATGTGCACTCCTCCTGTTTCTCGAGAAGACAACGTAGTCCCCTCTCCTGGTGTAGAGAGCCTCTGTGACCTCCTGGATGCAGCGATGGAAGGCGAACTGGGAGATGTCAGCTATGTCTCCTGCTGCAGACTGGAAGATTCCACTGGTGAAAAAATTGAGGGCAACGGTGACTTTGACTGCCACTGGGAGAGCCATGGTTGCCCTGCTCTGAGGCTGCAGGTCTGGTTGCAGGAGGTGGCAGTTCTGTCACCACCTTCTTGGTGAAGCGGAGCCTCCTCATACACTGCTCCTCGCTTAAGTGGAGATAAGGGAATTGTTCTCCGAAGATCCTAGGTGATACTCAGTAAGATAATGGGACTAAAAGATGGACAAGTTCCCTGGATCTGATGGCTTGCATCCTAGGGTCATAGGAGAAGTAACAGTAGGGATGATGGATGCATTGGTTGTAATTTACCAAAATTTCCTGGATTCTGGGGGTGGTGTCTCTGTTAAGTATTGAATAACTCCACGAGGCTAAGTTCAGGCATGACCTTACTGCAGTTTATTTATTCTCAAAGTGTGGACTCAACATGGCTGCCAACATTATATATACGGCTTGCACGTGTTTGTCAGTGACCATTAGGATTCCAACAGTCGTGCCCTCAGGTGGCAGGTAAAATCTAGTTAACATACATAACATCATTCCCCCCCCAAAGTCCTTGGTACAGGTTGTATTTACAAGTTGAGACGGTCCGGGGCCTTCCATTCCCTGTTTGATCTTCTCAGTTCGAACCCAGGCTTGGGTGAGTTAGTAACACCATTGCTGCATTGCGGAGCAGTCGGTCTGACAGGACTGTCGGGGATGGTAGGTTCGTCTTCGTGAATGACACAAGGGTCAACTGATGGTTGGATGTGAGTTGGTTGGTCGATGATGATGTCATCTTCAATTTGTTCTGGGTTGTCTGTGAATTGCAGTTTGGTTTGGTCAATGTGCCTCTTGCACGTTTGGCCATTTAACAGTTTGACTACAAACACCCTGTTCCCCTCCTTGGCCAAAACCGTGCCAGCAACCCACTTTGAACCATGACCATAATTCAGGACAAACACAGGGTCATGATCAGCAATGTCACGTGATACGGCTGCGCGATCGTGGTACCATTGCTGCCATTGCCTTCTGGTTTCGACGTGATCAATGAGATCCGGGTGTACAAGGGAGAGCCTGGATCTGAGGCCTCTCTTCATTAACAGCTCTGCAGGAGGGACCCCGGTGAGCGAGTGGGGTCTCATCCGGTAACTGAGCAGAATGCGGGACAAGCGGGTCTGTCGGGAGCAGTGTGTCACGCATTTTAGGCTCTGCTTAATGTTTTGGACAGCCCGTTCTGCTTGACCGTTAGAGGCGGGTTTGAAAGGGGCAGACCTGACATGCTTGATGCCATTACCGATCATAAACTCATGGAACTCCGAACTGGTGAAACACGGTCCGTTGTTGCTGACAAGGATGTCGGGCAGGCCATGGGTGGCGAACATGGCCCGGAGGCTTTCAATAGTGGCTGTGAATGTGCTGGATGACATGATTACGCATTCAATCCATTTGGAGTAAGCGTCCACTACCACTAAAAACAGTTTGCCGAGAAAGGGGCCAGCAAAATCTATGTGGATCCTTGACCACGGTTTGGATGGCCATGACCACAGACTCAGCACAGCCTCCACAGGTGCGTTACTCAGTTGCATGCAAGTGTTGCACTGGTGCACGCATGATTCCAAGTCCGAATCAATGCTGGGCCACCAAACGTGAGACCTGGCAATGGCCTTCATCATGACAATGCCTGGGTGGGTACTGTGTAAATCTCACACGAAAGTTTCCCTGCCTTTTTTTGGCATAACAACACGATTACCCCATAACACACAATCAAACTGAATAGACAATTCATCTTTGCGTCGGCTATAAGGCTTAATTTCATCCTGCATTTCCCTGGGAATGGCAGACCAATTTCCATTTAGGACACACCTTTTTACGCTTGACAGTACAGGATCCTGGCTGATCCAGGTCCTAATTTGGCGAGCCGTGATGGGTGACCCCTCACTCTCGAAGGCATCCATGACCAACAGCAAGTCTGCAGGCTGCGGCATCTCGATTTGGTTGTGCACATCAGCACAGTTTTCAGTGCCTGGTCTGTGGTGGATGACATAATCATAAGCAGATAATGTCAGTGCCCATCTTTGGATGTGGGATGAGGCATTAGTGTTTATATCTTTGCTCTCAGAAAACAGTGAAATGAGCGGCTTGTGGTCTGTTTCAAGCTCAAACCGAAGCCCAAACAGGTATTGGTACATTTTCCTAACCCCACATACGCATGCTAAAGCCTCTTTCTCTACCATACTATAGGCTCTTTCAACCTTAGACAGACTTCTTAACGCATATGCAACTGGTTGGAGTTTGCCTGATACATTGGCTTGCTGGAGCACACAACCGACCCCGTATGATGAGGCATCGCAGGCCAGCACTAACAGCTTATATGGGTCATAGTATACCAGTAATTTATTGGAACATAGCAGGTTCCCAGCCTTCTCAAAGGCTCTGTCTTGAGATTTGCCCCAAACCCAGTTGTTACCCTTTCTCATGTGCAAGGGCTCTAGCAATGTGCTCAAACTAGGTAGGAAGCTACCGAAATAGTTGAGAAGACCCAGGAGCGAACGCAGCTCTGTCACACCATGGGGTCTGGGTGTATTCTTGATGGCCTCTGTTTTCAAGTCCGTAGGCCTGATGCCATCTGCTGCAATCTTTCTCCCCAGGAATTCAACTTCTGGTGCCATGAAAACTCACATCGAGCGTTTTAGCCTGAGTCCTACTCTGTCCAGACAACATAGAAACTCTTCCAGGTTGTGCAGGTGTTCGGTGGCGTTGCGACCGATGATCAGGATGTCATCTTGAAGATTGGCGGTTCTCAGGATGGACTTCAGCAAACTCTCCATGTTTCTCTGAAATATGGCTGCCACTGAGCGAATTCCGAAAGGGCATCTGTGGTATATAAACAGTCCTTTGTGCGTGTTGATGCACATCAGTTTTTTCGATGATTCGACCAGCTCCTATATCATGTAAGCGGTGGTCAAGTCCAATTTGGTGAATGTCTTCCCTCCCCCCCCCCCCCCCCCCCCCCCCCCGCTAGCGTTGCAAACAGGTCATCAGCCTTGGGTAACAGGTACTGATCCTGTATCGAGACTCGGTTGATCGTTACCTTGTAGTCACCGCAGATTTTGACCGTGCCATTACTTTTCAAGACTTGGACTGGCCCATTCGCTGAACTCGACTGGTGATATGATTCCTTCCCGTTGAAGTCTGTCCAGTTCGATCTCGACCTTCTCTCTCATCATGTACGGGTCTTGCATCCGGGCCTAGGTGGATCAGCACCTTGGCTCCCATGAAGTTGCCAATGCCTGGTTCGAACAACGAGGGAAACTTGCTCAGCACTTGAGCACACGAAGCGTCATCCACTGATGATAAAGCTTTAATATCATTCCAGTTCCATTTAATTTTCTCAAGCCAACTTCTGCCGAACAGCGTTGGGCCATTGCCTAGAACAATCCACAAAGATAAATCATGCACAGCTCTATCGTACGATACCTTTACTGCCACGCTGCCAATGACTGGTATGAGCTCTTTGGTGTAGGTACGCAACTTCGCATTGATTGGGCACAGTTTTGGTCTTTTTGCCTTAGTGTCCCACAGCTTTTCGAAAGCCCTCTGGGTCATTATTAACTGACTTGCACCTGTGTCCAATTCCATGGATACTGGAACCTCATTTAATTTCACTTCCAGCATTATCGGAGGACTTTTGGTAAAAGAATGTACCCCATACACTTCTTCATCCTGCACCACGGGTTGAGTTGCTTGTGCCGCTTGATCTACGCTAGATCGATCATCCACAGCCACGTGGTGTGACGCAGCACACTTGCTCAGTTTACGGACACATTTGCTGAAGATGCCCCATTGTTGCACAGCCTTTGCACAGGTATTGCTTGAATCGGTATTGATAGCCCCCCGCATTGTAAATCTGTGGAATTCGCTGCTTCAGAGAGCTGTGGAAGCTGGGGTATTGAATAAATTTAAGACAGAGGTAGACAGCTTCTTAACCGATAAGGGCATAAGGGGTTATGGGGAGCGGGCAGGGAACGGGACCTGAGTCCATGATCGGATCAGCATGATTGTATTAAATGGCAGAGCAGGCTCGAGGGGCCGTATGGCCTACTCCTGCTCCTATTTTTTATATTCTTATGTAAGGCCTCCTGTTGAGAGCCCTCCTCCTCCTCCCTCTGTGCACATCTTCTCCTCTTCTTTGCTGCCTCTGCTCCCTCTCCTGAAGATACTCAAGTGCGAGGGAGACTGCGAATAGAACTGCCATGACTGTGAGCAAGTGGTGTGAGCAGAAGCCTTTAAATAAGAATGAATGCATTCTCCATTTGCTCCAATATTTCCGGTCACCTGAGGAAGTTGAAACAAGTTTAGAAAGCTGCAAGTGTTACAGAAAGTTACACGGAGCCAGTCAAACTGAAAAAGTACGTCAGCTGCAAGTTGTTGCTGATGATCCCTTTAAATAGTGCTGCTGGAGGCCTCTTCCAGTTTGTGAACCCTTGGTCAGCTGGTCATTAATTAACACAGGTTGGTAAGTGGAGCAGCGAATACAAAAGTGGCAGATTGAGCATCAGTGAATGCTTCACAGTCACTGGGAACCTGAGAATAGATTCAGTAGGGAAGGGAGTAAAGCTGGAATTAGAAAGCAAAAATGTAGAAAGTGAGTTTGAAGGACAGAGGAAACTGATATATCCTTACTATACAGTATAAATGCACACGAGGCCCATACTTGAGAGGAGGTCACTCTGTGACCAGTTACCTTAATTACCAAGAACTCAAGTGATGAAGGTGGGTGGAGCTTCCCCTTTTAATACCTGAAAGTCCAGGTGAGGAGTGTCTCCCACAAGTTCACCTCTTGGTGGTCAATGTTCTCAAGGTGTACAACTTAGGTCAGCTTATATATGGGTGACAATGATAGTTGAATACATGACATCACCTCCCCCGCAAAGTCTTATTGGTATCACAGGTTAAGTATCTCTGGTGGTTTACGCTCCCTTGTAGAGCGCCTGAGTTGGGGCTCCGATTGTTGGGCGCTGGCCTGAGTGTCTGCTGTTTGCGGTGCCTCAGGCCTGTCCGGACTGCCCACAGTGACTGGGCTCTCTTCCACTTAGTTCCAGTGTTCGGTCACCTGTGGTGGAGTAAACTTTACATCGTGCTCTTGCTCTGCTTCTTCTATGGGGTTGCTGAATCTCCTTTTATTTTGATTCACGTGTTTGCGGCAGATTTGTCCATTGGTAAGTTTAACTACCAAAACCCTATTCCCCTCTTTGGCAATCACAGTGCCTGCAAGCCAATTGGGCCCTGCAGTGTAATTAACAACAAAAACAGGGTCATTGACATCAATACATCACGTCCTCGCATTCCTGTCATGGCAGTCACATTGTGACTGATGCCTGCTCGCAATAATTTATTTCATAGTAGGGTATATAAGGGATAACCTGGTTTTGAGTGTCCTTTTCATTAGCAGCTCTGCGGGTGGAACCCCTGTGAGCGAGTGTGGTCGGGACCTATTGGCCAACAGGAGGCTTGATAAGCGGCTTTGTAGGGAACCCCCTTGGATTCTGAGTATCCCCTGTTTGATTATCTGCACTGCTTGTTCCGTCTGCTGTTTGAGATTGGCTTGCACGGTGCCGTTCTGACATGGTTGATTCCATTGCCTGCCATGAAGTCCTGGAATTCAGTGCTTGTGAAGCACGGGCTATTGTCGCTGACCAAGACATCCAGTAGACCATGGGCAGCGAACATTGCCTGTAGACTTTCTACCATGGCAGAGGATGTGCTTGAATTTAAAATGGCACACTCAACCATTTGGAGTAGGCGTCTACTACAACCAAAAACATTTTTCCCATGAAAGGACCTGCGTAGTCCACATGGATGCGTGACCATGGCTTGGCGGGCCAGGACCAGGGGCTAAGGGGAGCTTCTATGGGTGCGTTGCCCAGCTCAGCACACGTGTTGCACTTGCGAACACAAAGTTCCAGGTCTGCATCTATCCCTGGCCACCAAACTTGTGACCTGGCAATTGCCTTCATCATGACAATGCCCGGGTGCTCATTGTGAAGTTCTCTGATAAACATTTCTCTGCCTATCTGGGGCAGGACTTCTCGGTTTCCCCACAGTAGGCATTCGGCCTGAATCGAGAGTTCATCCTTGGCCTATAAAACGGTTTAAATTCCTCAGGGCATGCGCCGTATGTGGCTGCCCAGTCCCCATTCAGGACACATTTCGAACTAAAGACAGTAGTGGGTCTTTATTTGTCCAGATTTTAATCTGACGGGCTGTCACAGGTGAGCCTTCGCTTTCGAAAGCTTCAACAGCCATGACCATCTCAGCATCATGCTCAGTTGTCCCCTCAGTGGTGGCTAGTGGGAGCCTGCTGAGTGCATCGGCACAGTTTTCAGTGCCCGGTCTGTGCCGAATTGTGTAGTCATAGGCGGCTAACGCAAGTGCCCACCTCTGTATGCGGGCTGATGCATTCGCATTTATGGCCTTGTTGTCGGCCAAAAGGGACGTTAGGGGTTTGTGATCTGTCTCCAGCTCAAATTTCCTGCCAAACAGGTACTGGTGCATTTTTTTACTGTATATACATATGCTAGCGCTTCCTTTTGGATCATCCCGTAGCCCCTTTCTGCCTGGGACAGACTTCTGGAGGCATAAGCTACCGGCTGTAACCGACCATTGGCATTCACATGCTGCAACACACACCCGACCCCATAGGACGACGCATCGCATGTTGAAACTAGTTTCTTCCACGGGTGATATAATGTTAACAAGTTTGTTGGAGCATAACAAATTGCGTGCTCTATCAAAAGCCCTTTCCTGGCTGTCCCCCCAGACCCACTCGCGACCTTTGCGTAGGAGCACGTAGCGGCTCTAACAGCGTGCTCAATTTGGGAAGAAAGTTACCAAAATAGTTCAGGAGCCCCAGGAAAGAACACAGCTCGGTTGTGTTACGGGGTCTGGGTGCTCTCTGGATCACTTCCGTTTTGGACGCAGTAGGTCTGATTCCATCTGCTGATACCCTCTATCCCCAGGAATTCTACCGCTGGAGTTAAGAAGACGCACTTCGCCTTTTTCAGTCGCGGCCCTACCCAGTCCAGTCTGCGCGCACCTCCTCCAGGTTGTGGAGATGTTCTTCAGTATCACGACCCGTGATGAGGATGTCGTCTTGAAAAACCACGTCCTTGGAATCAACTTGAGGAGGCTTTCCATATTTCGCTGAAAGATCGCGGCGGCCGAACGAATCCCGAACGGACATCTGTTATACTCAAACAACCCCTTGTGTGTCGTGATGGTGGTCAGTTTCTTCGACTCACTCGCCAGCTCCTGGATCATGTAAGCTGAGGTCAGGTCCAATTTTGAACAAAGTTTGCCACCGGATAGTGTTGCAAAGTGGTCCTCCGCTCTCGGTAGCAGGTACTGGTCTTGGAGTGACACCCGATTGATGGTGGCCTTGTAATCGCCACATATCCTGACCGACCCATCCGCCTTGAGCACCGGCACGATCGGGCTCGCCCAGTCACTGAATTCGACTGGCGAGATGATGCCTTCCCTCAGCAGGTGGTCCAATTCGCATTCTATCTTTTCCCGCATCACGTACGGCACTGCTCTGGTCTTGTGGTGAACTGGCCTGGCATCCGGGTTTATGTGAATCACTACCTTGGCCCCCATGAAAGTGCTGATGCCGGGTTGAAATAATGAGTCAAATTTGTCCAGGACCTGTGAGCATATCTCGCTCCACAGAAGAAATTGCATTGACATTGCCCCATTTCCAGTTCATGACAGCAAGCCAACTCCTCCCCAGTAGTGCGGGACAGTCCCCCGGGACAATCCAGAGTGGCAACCTGTTCTCCGAATCTTTGTGGGTCACGACTACCGTGGCGCTGCCTATCACCGGAATGATCTCCTTTGTATATGTCCATAGTTGTGCGTCAATCGGTAATAATTTTGGCCTCCTGGCCTTGGACACCCACAACCTTTCGAACTGTTTGATACTCATCAGGGACTGGCTGGCCCCCGTGTCTAGCTGCATTAATATTGGGATGCCATTGAGGAGCACTTTCATCATTATCGGTGGCGTCCTGGTATATGAACTGTATATGTGCTCCACATGATCTCGCTGAACTTCAGCTTCCAGCGATTTCCCCAGTATTCATTTGGCCTTGTTGGGCTTACATTGGGCCCGTCCTCCTCGTACATCAACCTGGCTGCAGGCTTCCTGCATATATGCGCCAAGTGACCGCTGATGTTGCAGTTTCTGCAGGTATATTGCTGATACCTGCAAGCTCTGGCTGGGTGTTTGCCTCCACACCTCCAGCATGAGTTGGAGGCCCCGTTGTTGGAAACAAAAGGTCCATTACCAGTCGATCGTCTCTGACTGTCTCTGTAACTGTCCTTAAGTGCACCATTAACAGGTGCTGATGGCCGCATTGTCCATTGCGATGGCATTAATCGCCGTTCAGCTAGACATTGTCTCTGTTGAATTCCTCCTTTGGGTTCGACTACATGCTGGGGCATGTCCGATTGCCCTTGTCTGCCCATAGAACTGTGTGCTGCATTAACAATGTTGACTCCCTGGTCGTTTGCCGCATTTGAGCCATGATTTTTATCATACATCTTTCTGGTCTCTTCCTCCCCTGAGATAAACGTCTGGCCTATCAGAACCGCCGCTTCCAAGGTCAAGTCTTTGGTCTCAATCAGTTTCCTGAAAACCCCAGCGTGCCCGATGCCCTCAATAAAAAAGTCTCGTAGCATCTCCACTCTGAATGCATCCGGGAACTTACATGGGCTCGCCAGTCGCCGGAAATCTGCCACGAAGTCTGGAACGCTTTGCCCTTCTCGCCGCCGGTGCGTGTAAAACCGTTGTCTTGCCATGTGCATGCTGCTTGCCGGTTTAAGGTGTTCCCAGATTAACTTACTGAGTTCTTCGAATGTCTTATCCACCAGCTTCTCTGGCGCTAGAAGGTCCTTCATCAGGGAGTACGTTCTGGATCCACAAACCGTCAGATGAGCCCTGCGTTTGTCAGCCGAATCCTGTCCCAACCATTCCTTAGTGACAAAACTTTGCTGTAGTCTCTCAATAAAGTCATCCCAATCATCACCAACACAGTACCTCTCTTCTTTGCTGTTAGTGGCCATGCTCGCGTGGTTTAAATCTCAGTTTCTCGTCGCCAATGATATGTCCTTACTATACAATATAAATGCACACGAGGCCCATACTTGAGAGAAGGTCACTCTGTGACCAGTTACCTTTATTACCAAGACCTCAAGTGATGAAGGTAGGTGGAGCTTTCCCTTTTATACCTGAAAGTCCAGGTTAGGAGTGTCTCCCACAAGTTCACCCCTTGTGGTCAATGTTCTCAAGGTGTACAACTTAGGTCAGCTTATACATGGGTTACAATGTTAGTTGAATACATGACAGAAACAAGCAGGAAAAAAGGGTAAAAAAACAAATTTAAAAGTTCTTTGACTAAATGCACGTAGCATTCGTAACAAAATAGATGAGTTAACGGCACAAATAGATACAAATGGGTATGATCCGATAGTCATTACAGAGACGTGGTTGCAAAGTGACCAGGAAGGGAACTAAATATTCAGGGGTATTTTACAATTCGGAAGGACAGACAGAAAGGAAAAGGAGTGGGGTAGTACTGTTAATAAAGAATGGGATCAGTGCATTAGTGAGAAACGATATTGGCTCAAAGGATCAAGATGTTGAATTAGTTTGGGTGGAGATAAGGACTAATAATGGGAAAAAGTTGCAGGTGGGCTTAGTCTATAGGCCCCCTAACAGTAGCTACACTGGAGTATAAATCAAGAAATAATGGAGGCTTGTAATAAAGGAACGGCAATAATCATGGGTGATTTTAACCTTCATATTGATTGGACAAAGCAAATTGGCGAGGGTAGCTTTGAGGAGGAGTTCAAAGCATGTATCCGGGATAGTTTCCTTGAACAGTACATTGCGGAACCAACCAGGGAGCAGATTATCTTAGATGTAGTACTGTGTAATGAGGCAGGATTAATAAATAATCTCGTAGTAAAAGATCCTCTGGGAATGACTGACCATAATATGGTTGAATTTCAAATTCAGTTGGAGGGTGAGAAAGTTGGTTCTAAAACCACGGTCCTTATCTTAAATAAAGGAGATATTTCATTACTCGCAACAAAAATATATCCCGATGAGAAGGAAAGATTTTAAGAGAAAGGATAACCATCCGTGGCTAACTAAGGAAATAAGGGAGGGTATCAAATTGAAAACAAAGGCATACAATGTGGCCAAGACTAGTGGGAAGCCAGAGGATTGGGACATTTTTAAAAGCCAGCAGAGAATAACTAAAAAATTGATTGAGAGGGAAGATAGATTATGAAAGTAAACTTGCACGAAATATAAAAACAGATAGTAAGAGTTTCTACAGGTACATAAAAAGGATTAGAGTGGCTAAAGTAAATTGGTCCCCTGGAAGATGAGACTGGGGAATTAATAATGAAGAACAGGGAAATGGCAGAGACGTTGAACAAATATTTTGTATCGGTCTTCACGGTAGAAGACACTAAAAACATCCCAATAGTGGATAATCAAGGGGCTATAGGGAGGTAGGAACTTAATACAATCACAAATGAAGTAGTACTAGGTAAAATAATGGGACTAAAGGCGGACAAGTCCCCTGGACCTGATGCCTTAGATCCTGGGGTCTTAAGAAAAGTGGCTGCAGAGATAGGGGATGCATTGGTTGTCCATGCCTCAGATCCATACAGAGGGGGCGGGTATTACTACAGCCCTGTAGACCATGAGCTTGGTGGTAGATTTGAGGGCCTGGTCTTCAAACACTCTTTTCCTCAGGTGGCCGAAGGCTGCACTGGCGCACTGGAAGCGATGCTGAATCTGAATCTCCGCATCATTGTCTGCCTTTGTTGATAAGAGACTCCCGAGATATGGGAAATGGTCCACCTCAAGTCGCTGAAGATATATCACCAACGATGTCTCCGCAAGATCCTGCAAATCCCCTGGGAGGATAGGTGCACCAACATCAGTGTCCTTGACCAGGCTAACATTCCCAGTATTGAAGCACTGACCATACTCGATCAGCTTTGCTGGGCAGGCCACATAGTTCGTATTCCAGATACGAGACATAGAAACATAGAAAATAGGTGCAAGAGTAGGCCATTCGGCCCTTTGAGCCTGCACCGCCATTCAATGAGTTCATGGCTGAACATGCAACTTCAGTACCCCATTCCTGCTTTCTCGCCATACCCCTTGATCCCCCTAGTAGTAGGGACTACATCTCCCTTGGTATTCCGTAGCTCCACCCATACCGATTCCACATCATCCAGGCTAATGTCTTTCCTTACAATTGCATTAATTTCCTCTTTAACCAGCAACGCCACCCTGGCTCCTTTTCCTTTCTGTCTATCCTTCCTAAATGTTGAATACCCTTGGATGTTGAGCTCCTAGCCTTGGTCACCCTGGAACCATGTCTCCGTGATACCAACCACATCGTATCCATGAACTGCTATCTGCACAGTTAATTCGTCCACCTTATTCCAAATACTCCTCGCGTTGAGGCACAGAGCCTTCAGTCTTGCCTTTTTAACACACTTAGACCCTTTAGAATGTTGCTGCAAAATGGCCCTTTTTGTTTTTTGCCTTGGGTTTCTCTGCCCTCCACTTTTACTCATTTCCTTTCTGTCTTTTTCTTCTGTCTCCATTTTGTTTCCTTCTGTCTCCCTGCATTGGTTCCCATCCCCCTGCCATATTAGTTCAACTCCTCCCCAACAGCACTAGCAAACACTCCTCCTAGGACATTGGTTCCAGTCCTGCCTAGGTGCAGATCGTCCGGTTTGTACCAGTCCCACCTCCCCCAGAACCGGTTCCAATGCCCCAGGAATTTGAATCCCTCCCTGCTGCACCACTGCTCAAGCCACGTATTCATCTGAGCTATCCTGCAATTCCCTCTGACTACACGTGGCACTGGTAGCAATCCCGAGATTACTACTTTTGAGGTCCTACTTCTTAATTTAGCTCCTAGCTCCTTAAATTTGTCTGGTAGGACCTCATCCCGTTTTTTACCTATATCGTTGGTACCAATGTGCACGACAACTGGCTGTTCACCCTCCCTTTTCAGAATGTCCTGCACCTGCTCCGAGACATCCTTGACCCTTGCACCAGGGAGGCAACATACCATCCTGGAGTCTCGGTTGCGGCCGCAGAAACGCCTATCTAGTCCCCTTACAATTGAATCCCCTATCACTATAGCTCTCCCACTCTTTTTCCTGCCCTCCTGTGCAGCAGAGCCAGCCATGGTGCCATGAACTTGGCTGCTGCTGCTCCCCCATGATGAGTCATCCCCCTCAACAGTACTCAAAGCGGTGTATCTGTTTGGCAGCGGGATGACCGCAGGGGATCCTTGCACTGCTCTTCCTGTTGGGCTTCCATTCCCTATCTGGCTGTGGACCCTTTACCTGCAGTAAGACCAACTCACTAAACGTGCTACTCACGTCATTCTCAGCATCGTGGATACTCCAGAGTGAATCCACCTTCAGCTCCAATTCCGCAACGCGGTCTGTCAGGAGCTGGAGGCGGATACACTTCCCGCACATGTAGTCGTCGCGGCACCGGAGGCGTCCCTGATTTCCCACATAGTACAGGAGGAGCATGACACGTGTCCGAGGTCTCCTGCCATGACTTAACCCTTAGATTAACTTAAATTGGCAACAACAATGCTAAAAGTTACTCGCTGATATAGAAGAGAAAAAAGAAAAACTACTTACCAATCACCAGCCAATCACTTATCCCCTTGGCTGTGACGTCACCTTTCTATTTCTTTCTACTTCTTTTTTGCCTTCTCTCTGTAGCTGCACCGGCACGCCTCTCGCCGACCCCGGACTCACGCCACTCCACGCACCTCCTCGACTGCCACCGCGTTGGGCCTTTTATAGGTCTCTCGCCGACCTCGGACTCACGCCTCTCCACGCAGACTCCCTAAGCAAATGCTTTATGCGGAGCTCCTTTGGTAAACAAGCCAAAGGAGGGCGGTGGAAACGTTATAAGGACACTCTCAAAGCCTCCCTGGTAAAGTGCGACATCACCACTGACACCTGGGAGACCCTGGCCGAAGATCGCCCAAGGTGGAGAAAGTACATCTGGGAGGGCGTTGAGCTCTTCGAGTCTCAACGCAAAGAGCATGAAGAGGCCTAGCGCAGGCAGCGGAAGGAGCGTACGGCAAACCAGCCCCACCGACCCCTTCCCTCGACGAATGTCTGTCCCACCTGTAACAGGGTCTGTGGCTCGCATATCAGACTGTTCAGCCATCAAAGAACGAATATTGAGAATAGAAGCAAGTCCTCCTCGATTCCGAGGGATTCCCTATGATGATGATTGGTTGTAATCTACCAAAATTCCCTAGATTCTGGGGCGGTCCCAGCAGATTGGAAAACCGCAAATGTAACGCCCCTATTTAAAGAAGGAGACAGACAAAAAGCAGGAAACTATAGACCTGTTAGCCTAACATCTGTCATTGAGAAAATGCTGGAGTCCATTATTAAGGAAGCAATAGCGGGACATTTGGAAAAGTATCATTCAATCAAGCAGAGTCAGCATGGTTTTATGAAAGGGAAATCGTGTTTGACAAATTTGCTGGCGTTCTTTGAGGATGTAACGAGCAGGGTGGATAAGGGGGAACCAGTGGATGTGGTGTATTTGGATTTCCAGAAGGCATTCGATAAGGTGCCACATAAGGTTACTGCACAAGATAAAAGCTCACAGGTTTGGGGGTAATATATTAGCATGGATAGAGAATTGGCTACCTAACAGAAAACAGAGTCGGGATAAATGGGTCATTTTCCAGTTGTAAAACAGTGACTAGTGGGGTGTCACAGGGATCGGTGCTGGGTCCTCAACTATTTACAATCTACATTAATGACTTGGATGAAGGGACTGAGTGTAATGTAGCTAAGTTTGCTGATGATACAAAGATGGATGGGAAAGCAAATTGTAAGGAGGACACAAAAAATCTGCAAAGGGATATAGACAGGCTAAGTGAGTGGGCAAAAATTTGGCAGATGGAGTATAATGTGGGAAAATGTGAGGTTATCCACTTTGGCAGAAATAATAGAAAAGCAAATTATAATTTAAATGGAAAAAAAATTGCAAAGTGCAGCAGTACAGAGGGACCCGGGGGTCCTTGTGCATGAAACAAATAGTATGCAGGTACAGCAAGTAATCAGGAAAGCAAATGGAATGTTAGCCTTTATTGCAATGGGGATAGAGTATAAAAGCAGAGAATTCCTGCTACAACTGTACAGGATATTTGTGAGGCCACACCTGGAGTACTGCATACAGTTTTGGTCTCCGTATTTAAGGAAGTTTATACTTCCATTGGAGGCTGTTCAGAGAAAGTTCACTAGATTGATTCTGGAGATGAGGTGGTTGACTTATGAGGACAGGTTGGACCAATGCACATTGGAGTTCAGAAGAATGAGAGATGATCGTATTGAAACTTGGGGATAATGAGGGGGCTCGACAAGGTGGATGCAGAGAGGATATTTCCACTCATAGTGGAAACTAAATCTAGGGGACATAGTAGAATAAGGGGCCACCCATTTAAAACTGAGATGAGGAGAAATTTCTTCTCTGAGGGTTGTAAATGCATGGAATTCTCTGTCCCAGAGAGCTGTGGAGGCTGGGTCATTGAATATATTTAAGGCGGAGATACAGATTTTTGAGCAATAAGGGAGTAAATGGTTATGGGGAGCGGGCAGGGAAGTGGAGCTGAGTCCATGATCAGATCAGCCATTATCTTATTGAATGGCGGAGCAGGCTCGAGGGGCCAAATGGCCTACTCCTGCTCCTATTTCTTATGTTCTTTTGCCTTGCACCATCATCCTTTTTAATCTCTTCTGCCTTCGACCCTATCACAGACCCTTTTGTTCTTTCCTCCCCTCCCCTCCCCCTGCACTTGCTTAAAAACCTGTTACATCGCTAACTTTTTCCAGTTCTGTCGAGAAGTCATCGACCTGAAACGTTAACTCGGTTTCTCTCCACAAATGCTGCCCGGCCTGCTGAGCAGTTTCTGTTTTTATTTCAGATCTCCAGCATCCGCAGTATTTTGCTTTTGTATATAAATGCTCGTCTTTCTTCCTTTTTGCCAAGATTGACTATCTGATCCTCCACAGATGCTGGCCCGGCCTGCTGAATGTTTGAGCCGTTTCCCGATGATGTATGCATTCAGACTTGCAGCATGTATGCTCGCTCCCGGCCGGCCTCTTGTCTCTGTTGTTGCCCATATTGTGGGCCGGGGGTGGAAAGACTGCAACTCCCAGCAGGCCATTCCCCACCGCGCATGCTCATTGAGCTGCAGGGCCTGGCGGAGCTCGGAGCGCTGGCTGGCCCCGCGCTGGAGTGAGCGGCGAGCCCGGCCTTTGTGTGGAGACCAAACCCCGGGAGGGTCCTTCCCCCTCCCCGGCCCCCTGGAATATAACTGAAGGCGCTGCGGAAGAGGCCAGAAATGTTGAACGCCCCGGCTCAGTTCCCCGCGCCCGCTTCTCAGCAGCGGGTGTCGGCGGCGGCCGGCAGGAAGAAGGTGAGAGGATGGGGAGCGGGGGGCCGGGACCCGCCAACCGTCAGTCCAGCGCAGCCGCGCGCTCACGTGACGCCCGTTCCGGGGGCTCGCGCGCGCAGGTTTGCAAAACTCTGCCTGGCTGGCCAGAAAGTTGTTGCTCTATTCACAGGAGCTTGCTTACAGCCGTCGGTCGGCACGGCTGATGTCAACGCGAAATTCAAAATGCTACAACACATTTGAACAGCAAGATCCCATCAAGGCAGCGATCTCCACTTAAGGAGTGTGTGGTCTTGCTGTGTGTGTAAATTCGGGCGGTTAAACTGCGCACTGCTCAACACCGGGCAAACTGCTGCAGGTTTCACTTGACATCCTAGGGCAGCGTCATGCTTAAAATATGCACGCCTCTTTCAGGAGTATGAAAATTTTTTCATCGCCTCTGTTTTAAGAACATACATAAGAAATAGGAGCAGGAATAGGCCATTTGGCCTCGAGCCTGCTCCGCCATTCAATAAGATCATGGCTGATCTGATCATGGAATCAGCTCCACTTCCCTGCCCACTCCCCATAACCCTTTAATCCCTTATCGCTCAAAAATCTGTCAATTTTCTTTTAAAGCTGAAAAAATGTGCAGATACAATGAATAATGTGCTGACGTTACAAATTTTAATTCTCTACCCCACTCACTGTTCCAATGAAACTCAACGTAAACTCGAGGAACAGCATCTCATCTTTCGATTTGGCACTTTACAACCTTCCAGACTCAACATGGAGTTGAACAATTTCCGATCATAACCACTGCCCCCAATTTTTTGGATCGCAGCTGTTGGGAATGATTCTCCCATTCCCACTTACAGCTCTAGATCCATCTTTTGTTCCTTTGTTTGTTTCTTTGCTATCATTACTTTTCCTTTGCATCATCATCCCTTTTGTCAATTTTACTCTCTCCTGCCTTCTACCCTATCACAGACTTTCCCTTTTCTTTCCTCCCCTCACCTTCCCTGTCTCTGTACTTGCTTAAAATCCAACACAACTCTTAACTATTTCCGGTTCTGACTAAATGTCATTGACCTGAAACATTAACTCTATTTCTCTCACCGCAGATGTTGCCTGACCTGTTGAGCATTTCCAGCATTTTCTGTTTTTATTGGTTACAAATTTGATGTTTTGCAAGTCAGTTAGCCAAGTGACACTGCCTCTTTAAGGTGGTTGTGCATAATAGCCCTGATTTTGCTATCAGGACTGCAAAGTAAATATGATGCTGCTGTTTCCACTGATGCCAAAACCAAGTTGAAGTGGTTTTCATTGATATTTCCAGAGGCAGCAGTGCTCAGTGACAATTGGGAATGCTGCTGGCTGATAGCTTTTCTGGATTCTGTTGAGATAAACTGCATGAGAGCAGCAATGGGAAAAAGAGCGTTGTGTGTACTTTCTCTTTGTTGGAAATCTGAATATTTTGCTGTGTATTTGTGACCGGATGTCCAGCTTGTATCGTGTTTAGAATCCCATTGATCACTGTTTGTGTGAGTAAGACATTTCCTGACTTCAGTCCCAAGTTTACCTTTCACTAATATGAACGATACCACCTTATCTAAATGGTACAGCCAAGATAAGTCCAGCAATTGTTCCAATTTAATTTGAAGTAGCTGGACTTACCTTGGCTATACCATTTATTTATGATATCTTTATGAAGTTCCCTCTCACCTGCCTCCTTTTAAGGCTGTAAGCTTCAGTTTCTCCTGTCTTTTCTTAGAACTCAATCTCTTTACACTAGGGATCAATTTATTGATTCTTCTCTGCATTGCATCAGGGATTTACAAGCATATAAAATTGACAGGCAGGAAAAGGCCAACTGAATCATCAATCCTGACCCACACCATGGTGTCTGGAGTACCATGACTAAACACTTCCTTTACCCTCCGTCTCCCTGAAGCCATATAATCTGCTGGGAGAGGTAAAAATCTCAGGGCCAGTAAGGGGAAAAATACGCTGGAAAATTCCTCTCCGACCCCCTCAGGCGATCAAACCCAGTCCGGGGGATCATTTGGACCAAGTGTTATCCATAAAGACACTTGCCTTCTATATGATGTGATCTCTGCTCCAGTCAATACCCGGTCCAGCTCCCTCTTGAAGGCATGCAGAGAGTCAGCACCCACCACACCAGCCAACAATGTATTCCAGTGATAAAAACAGAAAATGCTGGAAATACTCAGCGGGCCAGGTAGCATCTGTGGAGAGAGAAACCGAATTAACGTTTCAGGATGACTACCTTTTGTCAGAACTGGAAAACGTTCGAGATGTCAGTTATTCCAGAAGCTCACTATCTGGGAAAAGAAGAACCACCTAACATCCAGTCTATTCCTACTCTTACATAGTTTAAATTCATGTCCCCTGGCCCTCCCCAATCTGTTAAACTGGAATAATCTTATCAATAGGCATGCTATCCAGCCATTCTAAGTTTATGCTGCCCTAGTGACCAAGGCCCTTGAGCCTATCTGAGTAACTGATGTTATTTAATCTTGGAATCATTCTCATAGCTCTCCTGTGGACCTTTCCCAAGGCCACTATATCACCCATGTGGAGGGACCAAAACTAGGCACAGCTGCAGTCCGGACCAACGATCTGTATAAGGACAAACTGGTGTCTTTTGGTTTGTACTGAGTGGTTCTATTATTACAACCCAAATTCCTGTTCGCTTTAACTTCAGCATCTTTACATTGGTAATGATTTGAATGTCTCTGAGATCTGTGAGCTCCTCAATTTCTGGCCTCTTCGTAGCCCCGATTTTAATTGTTCCACCATGAGTGCCCATGCTTCCAGTTGTCAAGGCCCTAAATCCTGAAATTCCCTCCCGACATCTCTCCGCTTCTCTATCTCTCTTTCTTTCCTTCTTTAAGCCGCTCCTTAAAAAAATACCTCTGACCAAGGTTGGTCATCTGCTCTAATATCTCCTTATGTGGCTCGGTGTCAAATTTTGTTTGATAATGCTCCTGTGAAACATTTTGGGATGGTTAATACGTTAAAGGCGCTATATAAATACAAGTTGTTAAACCTGCTATATAAATGCAAGTTGTTGTTGTGTCCATACATAGAAACATAGAAAATAGGTGCAGGAGTAGGCCATTCGGCCCTTCGAGCCTGCACCACCATTCAATAAGATCATGGCTGATCATTCTCTCAGTACCCCTTTCCTGCTTTCTTTCCATACCCCTTAATCCCTTTAGCCGTAAGGGCCGTATCTAACTCCCTCTTGAATATATTCAATGAACTGGCATCAACAACTCTCTGCGGTAGGGAATTCCACAGGTTAACAACTCTGAGTGAAGAAGTTTCTCCTCATCTCAGTCCTAAATGGCCTACCCTTTATCCTAAGACTGTGTCCCCTAGTTCTGGACTTCCCCAACATCGGGAACATTCTTCCTGCACCTAACCTGTCCCGTCCCGTCAGAATCTGATATGTTTCTATGAGATCCCCTTTCATCCTTCTAAACTCCAATGTACAAAGGCCCAGTTGATCCAGTCTCTCCTCATATGTCAGTCCAGCCATCCCGGGAATCAGTCTGGTGAACCTTCGCTGCAAGAAGGTTCCTTCCTCAGATTAGGAGACCAAGACTGAACACAATATTCCAGGTGAGGCCTCACCAAGGCCCTGAACTGCAGCAAGACCTCCCTCCTCCTATACTCAAATTCCCTAGCTATGAAGGCCAACATACCATTTGCTGCCTTCACCGCCTGCTGTACCTGTATGCCAACTTTCAATGACTGATGAACCATGACACCCAGGTCTCGTTGCACCTCGCCTTTTCCTAATCTGCCGCCACTCAGATAATATTCTGTCTTCGCATTTTTGCCCCCCAAAGTGGATAACCTCACATTTATCCACATTATACTGCATCTGCCATGCATTTGCCCACTCACCCAACCTGTACAAGTCACCCTACAGCCTCTTAGCGTCCCCCTCACAGTTCACACCGCCACCCAATTTAGTGTCATCTGCAAACTTGGAGATATTACACTCAATTCCTTCATCCAAATCATTGATGTATATTGTAAAGAGCTGGGGTCCCAGCACTGAGCCCTGCGGCACTCCACTAGTCACTGCCTGCCATTCTGAAAAGGACCCATTTATCCCGACTCTCTGCTTCCTGCCTGCCAACCAGTTCTCTATCCATGTCAGTATATTACCCCCAATACCATGTGCTTTGATTTTGCACACCAATCTCTTGTCAAAAGCCTTTTGAAAGTCCAAATACACCACATCCCACTGGTTCTCCCTTGTCCACTCTGCTAGTTACATCCTCAAAAAATTCCAGAAGATTTGTCAAGCATGATTTCCCCATCACAAATCCATGCTGACTTGGACCGATCCTGTCACTGCTTTCCAAATGCGCTGCTATTTCATCCTTAATAATTGATTCCAACATTTTCCCCACTACTGATGTAAGGCTAACCGGTCTATAATTACCTGTTTTCTCTCTTCCCTCCCTTTTTAAAAAGTGGCGTTACATTAGCTACCCTCCGCATCGATAGACTGTTGGAAAATGATCACCAATGCATCCACTATTTCTAGGGCCACTTCCTTAATACTCTGGGATGCAGTGTATCAGGCCCCGGGGATTTATCGCCCTTCAATCCCATCGATTTCCCTAACATAATTTCCCGCCTAATAAGGATATCCTTCACATCCTCCTTCTCACTAGACCCTCGGTCCCTTAGTACTTCCGAAAGGTTATTTGTGTCTTCCTTCGTGAAGACACAACCAAAGTATTTGTTCAATTGGTCTGCCATTTCTTTGTTCCCCATTATAAATTCACCTGAATTCGACTGCAAGGCATCTACGTTTGCCTTCACTAATCTTTTTCTCTTCACTTTTCTATAGAAGCTTTTTCAGTAGAATGGGGGCAGAAGCAAAAGATAGAAAGAAGAAAAGTAAAAGTGGAGGACGGAGAAACCTAAAGCAAAAAGGGCCACATTACAGCAAAATTCTAAAGGGGCAAAGTGTGTTAGAAAGACAAGCCTGGAGGCTCTGTGCCTCAATGCGAGGAGTATTCGGAATAAGGAGGACGAATTAACTGCGCAGATAGCACTTAGCGGCAATGATGTAATTGGCATCACAGAGACATGGCTCCAGGGTGACCAAGGCTGGGAACTCAACATCCAGGGTTATTCAACATTTAGTAAGGATAGACAGAAAGGAAAAGAAGGCGAGGTGGCATTGCTGGTTAAAGAGAAAATTAATGCAATAGTCAGAAAGGACATTAGCTTGGATGATGTGGAATCGGTATGGGTGGAGCTACGGAATACCAAGGGGCAGAAAACGCTAGTGGGAGTTGTGTACAGACCACCAAACAGTAGTGGTAAGGTTGGGGACAGCATCAAACAAGAAATTAGGGATGCATGCAATAAAGGTACAGCAGTTATCATGGGTGACTTTAATCTACATATTGATTGGGCTAACCAAACTGGTAGCAATGCAGTGGAGGAGGATTTCCTGGAATGTATTAGGGATGGTTTTCTAGACCAATATGTCGAGGATCCAACTTGGGAGCTGGCCATCCTAGACTGGGAGATGTGTAATGAGAAAGGACTAATTAGCAATCTTGTTGTGCGAGGCCCCTTGGGGAAGAGTGACCATAACATGGTAGAATTCTTTATTAAGATGGAGAGTGACACAGTTAATTCAGAAACTAAGGTCCTGAGCAGAACACTATACATGGTTCAAAGTGATTTTGTGAAAGGGAAATCATGTTTGACAAAATTATTAGAGTTCTTTGAGGATGTAACAAGCAGGGTCGATAAAGGGGAACCAGTAGATGTAGTGTATTTGGATTTCCAAAAGACATTTGATGAGGTACCACATAAAAGGTTACTGCATAAGATAAGAGCTCATGGTGTTGGGGGTAATATATTAACATGGATAGGGGATTGGCTAACTAACAGGGAATCAGGATAAATGGATCATTCTCAGGTTGGCAAACTGTAACTAGTGTGGTGCCACAGGGATCAGTGCTGGGGCCTCAATTATTTACAATCTATATTCATGACTTGGATGAATACCGAGTGTATTGTAGCCAAATTTGCTGACAATACAAAGATGGGTGGGAAAGCAAGTTGCGAGGAGGACACAAAGAGTCTGCAAAGGGATATAGACAGGTTAAGTGAGTCGGCGAAAATGTGAGGTTATTCACTTTGGTAGAAAGAATAGAAAGTTAAAATATTATTTAAATGGAGCCTACAGAATGCTGAGATACAAAGGGATCTGGGTGTCCTTGTACCTGAAACACAAAAGGTTCGCATGCAGGTACAGCAAGTTATTAGCCAAATGGAATGTTGGCCTTTATTGCAAGGGGGATGGAGTATAAAAGTAGGGAAGTCTTGCTACAACTGTACAAGGCATTGGTGAGATCACACCTAGAGTACTGCGTATAGTTGTGATCTCCTTATTTAAAGAGGGATATACTTGCATTGGAGGCAGTTCAGAGAAGGTTCACTCGGTTGATTCCTGCGATAAAGGGGATGTCTTATGAGAAATGGTTGAGCAGGTTGGGTCTGTAGTCATTGGAGTTTGGAAGAATGAGAGGTGATCTTATTGAAACATATAAGATTCTGAGAGGGCTTTACAGAGTAGATGCAGAGAGGATAAGAACATAAGAAATGGGTCATTTGGCCCATCGAGCCTGCTCCGCCATTCAATAAGATCATGGCTGATCTGAAGGGGGAATCTAAAATTAGGGGGCATAGTTTCAGAGTAAGTGGTTGCCCATTTAAGAAGGAGATGCAGAGAAATTTCTTCTCTCAGAGGGTCGTGAACCTCTGGAATTCTCTACCCCAGAGAGCTGTGGAAGCTGAGTCATTGAATATATTCAAGGCTGAGATAGACAGATTCTTCATCGATAGGGAAGTCAAGGGTTATGGGGAACAGGCAGGAAAGTGGTGTTGAGGCCAAATTCAGATCAGCCATGATCTTATTGAATGGCGGAGCAGGCTCGAGGGGTTGTATGGCCTACTATTCCTATTTCTTACGTTCTTATGCAGTGTAACCTTGATTTACCTCTGTCGTCGAACTACAGTACACGGACAATGCTTGTGTCTGCGCCCATTCAGAGACTGAACTCCAAGTCATAGTCAACATCTTCACTGAGGCGTACGAAAGCATAGGCCTGACACTAAACATCCGTAAGGCAAAGGACCTCTACCAACCTGACCCCACCACATAACACTGCCCCCCCCCAGTCATCAAGATCCACGGCGCGGCCCTGGACAACATGGACCACTTTCCATACCTCGGGAGCCTATTATCAGCAAGGGCAGACATCGACGACAAGGTTCAACACCGCCTCTAGTGCACCAATGCAGCCTTCGGCCACCTGAGGAAGAGAGTGTTCGAAGATCAGGCCCTCAAATCTGGCACCAAGCTCATGGATCTACAGGGCTGTAGTGATACCCGCCCTCCTGTATGACTCCGAGACATGGACCATATACAGTAGACACCTCAAATCGCTGGAGAAATACCACCAACGACGCCTCCGCAAGAACTTACAAATCCCCTGGGAGGACAGACACACCAAAGTTAGAGTCCTTGATCAGCCCAACATCCCCAGCATCGAAGCACTGACCACACTCGACCAGTTCCGTTGGGAGGGCCACATTGTTCGCATGTCTGACAGAAGACTCCCAAAGCAAGCGCTCATCTCGGAACTCCATCAGGAGAGCTGGCCATCCTAGACTAGGTGTTGTGTAATGAGAGAGGATTAATTAGCAATCTTGTTGTGCGAGGCCCCTTGGGGAAGAGTGACCATAATATGGTAGAATTTTTCATTAAAATGGAGAGTGACACAGTTAATTCAGAGACTAGAGTCCTGAATTTAAGGAAAGGTAACTTCGACGGTATGAGATGTGATTTGGCTAGGATAGACCGGCGAATGATACTTAAAGGGTTGACGGTGGATAGAAACATAGAAAATAGGTGCAGGAGTAGGCCATTCGGCCCTTTGAGCCTGCACCACCATTCAATAAGATCATGGCTGATCATTCACCTCAGTACCCCTTTCCCACTTTCTCTCCATACCCCTTGATCCCTTTAGCCATAAGGGCCATATCTAATTCCCTCTTGAATATATCCAATGAACTGGCATCAACAACTCTCTGCGGTAGAGAATTCCACAGGTTAACAACACTCTGAGTGAAGAAGTTTCTCCCCATCTCAGTCCCAAATGGCCTACCCCCCCCATCCCCAGATTATGTCCCCTGGTTCTGGACTTCCCCAACATCGAGAACATTCTTCCTTCATCTAACCTGTCCAGTCCTGTCAGAATTTTATATGTTTCCATGAGATCCCCTCTCATCCTTCCAAACTCCAGTGAATACAGGCCCAGTTAATCCAGTCTCTCCTCGTATGTTAGTCCGGCCATCCCGGGAATCAGTCTGGTGAACCTTCGCTGCACTCCCTCAATAGCAAGAACATCCTTCCTCAGATTAGGAGACCAAAACTGAACACAATATTCCAGGTGAGGCCTCACTAAGGCCCTGTACAACTGCAGTAAGACCTCCCTGCTCCTATACTCAAATCCCCTAGCTATGAAGGCCAACATACCATTTGCCTTCTTCACCACATGCTGTACCTGCATGCCAACTTTCAATGACTGATGTACCATGAAACCCAAGTCTCGTTGCACCTACCCTTTTCCTAATCAGCTGCCATTCAGATAATATTCTGCCTTCGTATTTTTGCCACCAAAGTGGATGACCTCACATTTATCCACATTATACTGTATCTGCCATGCGTTTGTCCCCTCACCTGTCAAGTCACCCTGCAGCCTTTTAGCGTCCTCCTCACAGCTCACACCAGCTTAGTGTCATCTGCAAACTTGGAGATATTACACTCAATTCCTTCATCTAAATCATTAATGTATATTGTAAATAGCTGAGGTCCCAGCAATCGGCAATGGCAGACTTTTAAAGATCACATGGATGAACTTCAACAATTGTACATCCCTGTTCTCGCATAAAAATAAAACGGGGAAGTTGGCTCAACCGTGGCTTACAAGGGAAATTAGGGATAGTGTTAAATCCAAGGAAGAGGCATAAAATTGGCCAAAAAATGCAGCAAACCTGAGGACTGGAGAAATTTAGAATTCAGCAGAGGATTTAATTAGGAGGGGGAGAAAAGAATATGAGAGTAAGCTTGCAGGGAACATAAAAACTGATTGCAAAAGCTTCGACAGATACATGAAAAGAAAAAGATTAGTGAAGACAAATGCAGGTACCTTACAGTCAGAATTAGGTGAATTTATAATGGGGAACAAAGAAATGGCAGACCAATTGAACAAATACTTTGGTTCTGTCTTCACTAAGGAAGAGACAAATAACCTTCCGGAAATACTAGGGGACCGAGGGTCTAGCGAGAAGGAGGAACTAAAGGAAATCCTTATTAGTCAGCAAATTGTGTTAGGAAAATTGATGGGATTGAAGGCCGATAAATCCCCAGGGCCTGATAGTCTGCATCCCAGAGTACTTAAGGAAGTGGCCCTAGAAATACTGGATGCATTGGTGGTCATTTTCCAACATTCTATAGACTCTGGCTCAGTTCCTATGGACTGGAGGGTAGCTAATGTAACCCCAAAAAAGGAGGGAGAGAGAAAACAGGGAATTATAGACCGGTTAGCCTGACATCAGTAGTGGGGAAAATATTGGAATCAATTATTAAAAATGTAATAGCACTGCATTTGGAAAGCAGTGACAGGATCAGTCCAAGTCAGCATGGATTTATGAAAGGGAAATCAGGCTTGACAAATTTTCTAGAATTTCTTGAGGATGTAACTAGTAGAGTGGACAAGGGGGAGCCAGTGAGTGTGGTGTATTTAGACTTTCAAAAGGTTTTGACAAGGTCCCACACAAGAGATTGGTGTGCAAAATTAACGCACATGGTATTGGGAGTAATGTATTGACGTAGATAGAGAATTGGTTGGCAGACAGGAAGCAAAGAGTAGGAATAAATGTATCCTTTTCAGATTGGCAGGCAGTGACTAGTGGGGTACTGCAAGGTTCAGTGCTGGGACCCCAGTTCTTTACAATATACATCAATGATTTGGATGAAGGAATTGAGTGTAATATCTCCAAGTTTGCAGATGAAACTAAGCCGGGTGGCAGTGTGAGCTGTGAGTAGGATGCTAAGAGGCTGCAGGGTGACTTGGACAGGTTAGGTGCGTGGGCAAATACATGGGCGATGCGGTATAATGTGGATAAATGTGAGGTTATCCACTTTGGTGGTAAAAACAGGAAGGCAGATTATTATCTGAATGGTGACAGATTAGGGAAAGGGAAGGTGCAATGAGACCTAAGTGTCATGGTACATCAGTCATTGAAAGTTGGCATGCAGATACAGCAGGCAGTGAAGAAGGCAAATGGCATGTTGGCCTTCATAGCGAGAGGATTTGAGTACAGGAGCAGGGAGGTCTTACTGCAGTTGTACAGGGCCTTGGTGAGGCCACACCTTGAATATTGTGTGCAGTTTTGGTCTCCTAATCTGAGGAAGAACATTCTTGCTATTGAGGGAGTGTAGCGAAGGCTCACCAGACTGATGCTCGGGATGACAGGACTGACATATGAAGAAAGACTGGATTGACTAGCTTATATTCAATTGAATTTAGAAGAATGAGAGGGGATCTCATAGAAACATATAAAATTCTGACAGGATTGGACAGGTTAGATGCAGGAAGAATGTTCCCGATGTTGGGAAAGTCCAGAACCAGGGGTCACAGTCTAAGGATAAGGGGTAAGCCATTTAGGACCGAGATGAGGTGAAACCTCTTCACTCAGAGAGTTGTGAGCATGTGCAATTCTCTACCACAGAAAGTTGTTGAGGCCATTTCATTAGATGTATTCAAAAGGGAGTTAGATGTGGCCCTTACGGCTAAAGGGATCAAGGGGTATGGAGAGAAACCAGGAATGGGGTACTGAAGTGCATGATCAGCCATGATTTTATTGAATGGTGGTGCAGGCTTGAAGGGCTGAATGGCCTACTCCTGCACCTATTTTCTATATTTCTATGTTTACACGGCAAGCGAGCCTAAGGTGGGCAGAGGAAACGTTTCATGGACACCCTCAAAGCCTCCTTGATAAAATGCAACATCCCCACCAACACCTGGGAGTCCCTGGCCAAAGACTGCCCTAAGTAGAGGAAGTGCATCCGGAAGGGCGCTGAGCACCTCGAGTCTCATCAGCGAGAGCTTGCAGAAACCAAGCGCAGGCAGCGGAACGAGGGCGCGGCCAATCAGTCTTCCCACTTACCTACCCTTTCCTTCAACGACTATGTCCCACCTGTGACAGAGACTGTAATTCCCGTATTGGACTGTTCAGTCACCTAAGAAATTACTTTTAGAGTGGAAGCAAGTCTTCCTCAATTTTGAGGGACTGCCTATGATGATGAACCTTGGTTTCCTCAGGTTTGCATGCCACTGATTTGAGTACATAGTAACCAAACATGTGTCCAGGGAATAAATGTAAAGGTTTTTATTAAATCATAGTTGTAGTATAAGTGCAGACTCTTAACTGTATGAACAATATATTCCCAAGGTTTACATGTATAAAATGATCTATGTAATTCACCAAAAGAGCTGTAACATGTTTGCAGTATCTTTATTGCAGATTTTTTGAGAAACTGCAGCTGTTTACGAAATTATATCCCAGTAAATATCACAGTAATTACATCCCATGGGGCTATGCTGTCTTCCAGTTATTAAATCTCTTTATAACGATCAAAATTATAATGTGATACAATGTGCTGTTTCTAAACTGACTTCATTAAATGGTTCTTTCTATCCCCTAAAGGTACAGCTAAAACCAGGTCGAAGTCTGATGGATTGGATCCGTCTAACAAAGAGCGGAAAGGATATGACTGGGCTGAGGGGAAGGTATATTGAAGTAACAGAAGAAGAACTTGCTAAACACAATAAGAAGACTGACTGCTGGATGTGCATCAGAGGTAGAACAGACCTTTTTATATTGTAGGCTTGGCTTCTTGAGTATTAACAGCAAAATGAATTGGACACCACTAAAAGTAGTGATTTGAGAGTTGTGGAACATGACTTCTGTGAAACAGAAATGATTTAACAATCATGCAAATAGTTTCACTTAAAGAAAGAAAAATGTGGGGGCAACAAATACTTTTGAGGAGAAATTCTCAGTTTTAATCCTGGGCCAATTTCACTGAGTGGCGATCCATCATGTTGGGATTGGGTCTCTTGGCAGGACAGTGACTGTCCTGGTATGCAGTAGGTCCAAAAGCTGGCAGGGTTCACTGTACTAAGTGGGTATTGACACCAGATTTTGGATGTTGATCTGAATATTTCAATGCCATTATAAAGTTCTTGATTAACCCATGCATTGCTAAGTATCCACAAATTTTATTTTGGATTATGGATTCTAAGGGCTAGAAATTCGGCTCCATGCTACAGGTGTCCTCCCGTGATGAAAATGGCACCGGCACCAACGCCACACGTTCACGCTTCTTATGCGTGCCCCATTGAGAGGTAGGGCGGACGTCAGCAGTGTTCGATCTCTTAATTTACAATGAAATACGAACTCCGATTGTAGTTTTAATGTTACTTTATTTTGGCCGCAGTAATAAGCTCTTGGCTTTAAGCCAGGTCTTTGTCCTTCTGAGACCACATGGTCAAAATGGCTGTATTTATACCGGGTTCAATTTACAGAAAAGAACTCGCCTTCTTTGACCTTATTGGTTCAATTAATAGTCTTTTAACCTTTTAATTGGTTCGCTACCCAAAGTCCTGAAATGACACGTTGATTGATGACTTAATGCAACATGTTCCCACTCACGTAGCATCTCTGACTTGGTGTCTGTGAATTTTCACAGCCTGTCTAAATGCAGCCTGTTTGAATTCTCTATCAGCAGTATGCGCCGGAAGTATGTTGAGTAGGCAGATTGTATCATTAATCAGCTTGCAACGCTGATTTGGCGCCAGTAATGCCATTTTCGTCCTCAAAGTTGGAGCTAATACCCTGTGTTAACCTCGCACAGCTGAACATATGTTCAACAGCAGCAAGGACCTCTTTACGATGGAGGTGCAACCAGATCTGCAGCCTCACACCAGGGCAAGGACAGCGTTGCCAGTGGCTGTGACGGTGACTGTGGTCCAGGCTCTGAATTTCCTCGCATCAAGATTCTTCCAGGCTGGAGCACGTAGCTCCAGTTCGCTCTCCACTGCTGCATAAGACATAAGAACATAAGAAATAGGAGTAGGAATAGGCCCTACGGCCCCTCGAGCCTGCTCCATCACTCAATAAGATCATGGCTGATCATCAACCTCAACTCCACTTTCCCGCCCGATCTCCATATCCCTTGATTCCTCTAGACTCCAAAAATCTATCTATCTCAGCCTTGAATATATTCAGAGACTCAGCATCCACAGCCCTCTGAGGCAGAGAATTCCAAAGATTCCAGAAGCAAAAGATAGAAAGAAGAAAAGTAAAATTGGAGGGCAGAGAAACCTAAGGCAAAAAGCAAAAAGGGCCACATTACAGCAAAATTCTAAAGGGGCAAAGTGTGTTAGAAAGACAAGTCTGAAGGTTCTGCCTCAATGCGAGGAGTATTCGGAATAAGGTGGACGAATTAACTGCGCAGATAGCAGTTAACGGATATGATGTAATTGACAGCATAGAGACATGGCTCCTGGGTGACCAAGGCTGGGAACTCAACATCCAGGGGTATTCAACATTTAGGAAGGATAGACAGAAAGGAAAATGAAGCGGGGTGGCATTGCTGGTTAAAGAGGAAATTAATGTAATAGTAAGAAAGGACATTAGCTTGGATGATGTGGAATCGGTATGGGTGGAGCTACGGAATACCAAAGGGCATAAAGTGCTAGTGGGAGTTGTGTACAGACCACCAAACAGTAGTTGTGAGGTTGGGGACAGAATCAAACAAGAAATAAAGGATGCATGCAATAAAGGTACAGCAGTTATCATGGGTGATTTTAATCTACATATTGATTGGGCTAACCAAACTGGTAGCAATGCGGTGGAGGAGGATTTCCTGGAGTGTATTAGGGATGGTTTTCTCGAACAATATGTCGAGGAACCAACTACAAAGCTGGCCATCCTAGACTGGGTGATGTATAATGAGAAAGGACTAATTGGCAATCTTGTTATGCGAGGCCCCTTGGGGAAGAGTGACCGTAATATGGTAGAATTCTTTATTAAGATGGAGAGTGACACAGTTAATTCAGAAACTAGCGTCCTGAACTTAAGGAAAGCTAACTTCGATGGTATGAGGCGTCAATTGGCTAGAATAGACTGGCAAATGATACTTAAAGGGTTGACGGTGGATAGGCAATGACAAACATTTATAGATCACATGGAGGAACTTCAACAATTGTACATCCCTGTCTGGAGTAAAAAAAAACGGGGAAGGTGGATCAACCGTCGCTAACAAGGGAAATTAAGGATAGTGTTAAATCCAAGGAAGAGGCATATAAATTGGCTAGAAAAAGCAGCAAACCGATGGACTGGGAGAAATTTAAAATTCAGCAGAGGAGGACAAAGGATTTAATTAAAGGGGGATACTAGAGTACGAGAGGAAGCTTGCCAGGAACATAAAAACTGACTACAAAAGCTTCTATAGATATGTGAAGAGAAAAAGATTAGTGAAGACAAACATAGGTCCCTTGCAGTCAGATTCAGGTGAATTTATAATGGGGAACAAAGAAATGGCAGACCAATTGAATAAATACTTTGGTTCTATCTTCACGAAGGAAGACACAAATAACCTTCCAAAAGTACTCGGCGACCGAGAGCCTAGTGAGAAGGAGGAACTGAAGGATATCCTTATTAGGCGGGAAATTGATGGGATTCAAGGCCGATAAATCCCCGGGGCCTGATAGTCTGCATCCCAGAGTACTTAAGGAAGTGGCCTTAGAAATAGTGAATGCATTGGTGATCATTTTCCAACAGTCTAATCGACTCTGGATCAGTTCCTATGGACTGGAAGGTAGCTAATATAACACCACTTTTTAAAAAGGGAGGGAGAGAGAAAACGGGTAATTATAGACCAGTTAGCCTGACATCAGTAGTGGGGAAAATATTGGAATCAATTATTAAGGATGAAATAGCAGCGCATTTGGAAAGCAGTGACAGGATCGGTCCAAGTCAGCATGGATTTATGAAGGGGAAATCATGCTTGACAAATCTTCTGGAATTTTTTGAGGATGTAACTAATAGAGTGGACAAGGGAGAACCAGTGGATGTGGTGTATTTGGACTTTGAAAAAGGCTTTTGACAAGGTCCCACACAAGAGATTGGTGTGCAAAATCAAAGCACATGGTATTGGGGGTAATGACGTGGATAGAGAACTGGTTGGCAGACAGGAAGCAAAGAGTCGGGATAAACGGGTCCATTTCAGAATGGCAGGCAGTGACTAGTGGAGTGCCGCAGGACTCAGTGCTGGGACCCCAGCTCTTTACAATATACATTAATGATTTAGATGAAGGAACTGAGTGTAATATCTCCAAGTTTGCAGATGACACTAAACTGGGTGGCGGTGTGAGCTGTGAGGAGGACACTAAGAGGCTGCAGGGTGACTTGGTCAGGTTAGGTGAGTGAGCAAATGCATGGCAGATGCAGTATAATGTGGATAAATGTGAGGTTATCCACTTTGGGGGAAAAAACACGAAGGCAGAATATTATCTGAATGGCGGCAGATTAGAAAAAGGGGAGGTACAACGAGACCTGGGTGTCATGGTTCATCAGTCATTGAAATTTGGCATGCAGGTACAGCAGGTGGTGAAGAAGGCAAATGGTACGTTGGCCTTCATAGCTAGGAGATTTGAGTATAGGAGCACGGAAGTCTTACTGCAGTTGTACAGGGCCTTGGTGAGGCCTCACCTGGAATATTGTGTTCAGTTTTGGTCTCCTAATCTGAGGAAGGATGTTCTTGCTATTGAGGGAGTGCAGCGAAGGTTCACCAGACTGATTCCCGGGATGGCTGGACTGACAAATGAGGAGAGACTGGATCAACTAGGCCTTTATACACTGGAGTTTAGAAGGATGAGAGGGGATCTCATCGAAACATATAAGATTCTGACGGGACTGGACAAGTTAGATGCGGGAGGAATGTTCCCGCTGTTAGGGAAGTCCAGCACCAGGGGACACAGTCTTAGGATAAGGGATAGGCCATTTAGGACTGAGATAAGGAGAAACTTCTTCACTCAGAGAGTTGTTAACCTATGGAATTCCCTGCCGCAGAGAGTTGTTGATGCCAGTTCATTGGATATATTCAAGAGGGAATTAAATATAGCCCTTACAGCTAAGGGGATCAGGAGATATGGAGAGAAAACAGGAAAGGGGTACTGAGGGAATGATCAGCCATGATCTTATTGAATGGTGGTGCAGGCTCGAAGGGCCAAATGGCCCACTCCTGCACCTATTTTCTTTGTTTCTATGTTTCAACCCTCTGAGTGAAGAAATTCCTACTCACCTCTGTGTTACATGGCCTACCCCTTATCCTGAGACTGTGCCCCCTAGTTCAAAACACTCCAGGCAGGGGAAGCAATCTCTCAGTTCCCTTCAGAAATTTGTATGTTTCAATGAGATCACCTCTCAATCTTCTAAACTCCAGAGAGTATAGGTCTATTCTACACAATCTCTCATCATAAGACAGCCCTCTCATCCCAGGAATCAATCTAGTCAACGTCTGTTGTACTGCCTCCAAGGCAAGCATATCCTTCCTTAGATAAGGAGATCAAAACTGTGTGCAGTACTTCAGGTGTGGTCTCACCAAGGCCCTGTAGAACTGTAGCAATATTTCCTTACTCTTATACTCCAACTCCTTTGCAATAAAGGACAACATGCCATTTGCCTTCCTTTTTGCTGTACCTGCATGTTAGCTTTCTGTGTTTCTTGCACAAGAACACCCAAATCGCTCTGAACACCAACAATTAAAAGTTTCTCACTATTTAAAAATTGTCTCACCATTCTGTTTTTCTATTCTTTCTACCAAAGTGAATAACTTTACATTTCCCTACATTATACTCCATCTGCCACCTTACTGCCCACTCACTTTATCTATAATCCTTTGCAGATGCTTTGTGTTCTCTTCACAGCTTACTGTCCCACCTATCTTTGTATCGTCAGCAAACATGGATACATTACACTCAATCCCTTCATCTAGGTCATTATTAAAGATTGTAAATAGCTGAGACCCCCAGCACTGATCCTTGCGGCACCTCACGAGTTACAGCCTGCCAACCTGAAAAAGACCCGTTTATCCCTACTCTCTGATTTCTGTCCGTTAACCAATTCTCTATCCATGCTAATACATTACCTCCAACCCATGAGCCCTTATCATGTGTAACAACCTTTTTATATGACACCTTATCGAATGCCTTTTGGAAATCCAAATATACTACATCCACTTGTTCCCCATTATCTACCCTGCTAGTTACAGCCTCAAAAAACTCTAATAAATTTGTCAAACATGACTTCCCTTTCATAAAAGCATGTTGACTGTCTAATCATGTTATGATTAAGTGTTCTGATACCACTTCATTAGCAATGGATTCCAGCATTTTCCCGACGACTGATGTCAGGCTAACTGGCCTGTAGTTCCTGTTTTCTATCTTCCTCCTTTCTTGAATAGTGGTGTTACATTTGTTACCTTCCAATTTGCTGGGACTGTTCTAGAATCTAGGAAATTTTCAAAGATCAAGACCAGTGCATCCACTATCTCTGCAGCCACCTATTTTAGAACCCTAGGATGTCGACCGTCAGATCAAGAGGATTTGTCGGCTTTTAGTCCCATTAGTTTCACCAGTAATTTTTCTCTACTTATATTAATTACATTAAGTTCCTCACCCTCACTGGACCCTTGGTTCCCCACCATTTTAGAATGACAAACGCTCATTATGCCAGGAGAGGGGAGTTCATTGTCTCCTCTCTGATCAGAGAGAAGCAGGGAGAATGTGTATGTGGAATTTCCAGGATAGCAATCTTCCCCATGGTGCAGGGCGCCATCGATTGCATGCACGTGGCTTTGTGGATACTGTATCTAATTGCGGAGATGTCTCGCAACCGCAAATGTTACCATTCACTGAATGTGCAGTTGGTGTGCGATCATGCTCAGCACATCATGATGGTGAATGCACGGTATCCTGACAGCAGTCATGATTCTTTTATTCTGCGCCAGTCCGCTGTTCCTTCAGTCTTTGAGGCACCAAAACAAACCATAGGGTGGCTACTGGGCAACAAGGGCTATCTGCTGACCATCTGGCTCATGACTCTGCTCTGCAACCCAGCCACATGTGAGCAGCATGTGTACAATGAGAGCCATGCTGCTGCCACACGGAATCTAATGGAGTCGACCATCAGCGTGCTGAAACAATGCTTCTGTTGCCTGGATTGTTCAGGAGGAGCCATGTAGTACTCACCATAATGCGTCTCAAGTTTCGTCGTTGTCTGCTGCAGATGGACCTGGGGGTCCTTGTGCATGAAACAGGTAAAGCAAGTAATCAGGAAGGCAAATGGAATGTTGGCCTTTATTACAAGGGGGATAGAGTATAAAAGCAGAGAAGTCCTGCTACAACTGTACAGGATATTGGTGAGGCCACACCTGGTGTATTGTGTACAGTTTTGGTCTCCATATTTAAGGAAGGATATACTTGCATTGGAGGCTGTTCAGAGAAGGTTCACTAGGTTGATTCTGGAAATGAGGGGTTGACTTATGAGGATAGAAACATAGAAACATAGAAAATAGGTGCAGGAGTAGGCCATTCGGCCCTTCTAGCCTGCACCGCCATTCAATGAGTTCATGGCTGAACATTCAACTTCAGTACCCCATTCCTGCTTTCTCGCCATACCCCTTGATCCCCCTAGTAGTAAGGACCTCATCTAACTCCTTTTTGAATATATTTAGTGAATTGGCCTCAACAACTTTCTGTGGTAGAGAATTCCACAGGTTCACCACTCTCTGGGTGAAGAAGTTCCTCCGCATCTCGGTCCTAAATGGCTTACCCCTTATCCTTAGACTGTGACCTCTGGTTCTGGACTTCCCCAACATTGGGAACATTCTTCCTGTATCTAACCTGTCTAACCCCGTCAGAATTTTAAATGTTTCTATGAGGTCCTCTCTCATTCTTCTGAACTCCAGTGAATACAAGCCCAGTTGATCCAGTTTTTCTTGATAGGTCAGTCCCGCCATCCCGGGAATCAGTCTGGTGAACCTTCGCTGCACTCCCTCAATAGCAAGAATGTCCTTCCTCAGGTTAGGAGACCAAAACTGTACACAATACTCCAGGTGTGGCCTCACCAATGCCCTGTACAACTGTAGCAACACCTCCCTGCCCCTGTACTCAAATCCCCTTGCTATGAAGGCCAACATGCCATTTGCTTTCTTAACCGCCTGCTGCACCTGCATGCCAACCTTCAATGACTGATGTACCATGACACCCAGGTCTCTTTGCACCTCCCCTTTTCCTAATCTGTCACTATTCAGATAATAGTCTGTCTCTCTGTTTTTACCACCAAAGTGGATAACCTCACATTTATCCACATTATACTTCATCTGCCATGCATTTGCCCACTCACCTAACCTATCCAAGTCGCTCTGCAGCCTCACAGCATCCTCCTCGCAGCTCACACTGCCACCCAACTTAGTGTCATCCGCAAATTTGGAGATACTACATTTAATCCCCTCATCTAGGTTGGAGTTCAGAAGAATGAGAGGTGATCTTATTGAAACTTGTAAGATAATGAGGGGGCTCGACAAGGTGGATGCAGAGAGAATATTTCCACTCATAGGAGAAACTAAAACTAGGAGACATAGTCTCAAAATAAGAGGCTGCCCATTTAAAACTGAGATGAGGAGGTATTTCCTCTCTGAGCGTTGTAACTCTATGGAATTCTCTGCTCCAGCAAGCTGTGGAGGCAGGGTCATTGAATATATTTAAGGCGGAAATAGACAGATTTTTGAGCGATAAGGGAATAAAGGGTTATGGGGAGCGGGCATGGAAGTGGAGCTGAGTCCATGATCAGATCAGCCTACTCCTGCTCCTGTTTCTTGTGTTCTTATATATGCTCCACAACCCCACCGTCATGAGGGCACAGCCCTTGCCACCAGGCATACGCTGACCAGCTGATGAGGAAGAGGAGGAGAAACCAGAAGAAAAGGAGGAGGAGGAAGTGGAGGAGGGAACCCAGGAGCCCCTTTCTGCCTGGGCTGTCCGTGAGTGACTCATCCGACTGTGGTACCATTGAATGCAGCACTAATTATACATTGAACAATAGTCCCACACCTTACCTTCTCTCTGTTACTGACCATCACAGTGCCCCTTTGGTCACAATGCTGAAATAAAAGCCACCACAAAAGAAACCTGCCAATCCAACTTTATACATCAATCCATCCAATATTACATAACAAAGACAACTAATAACCCTTGTGCATTTCCTTAGTGCCTGTCTTAAGTGTGCCTTTGCCTGTCCTAGTGCTGCTACAAAGGGCTACCCCAGTGGCTGCAGCATGGCTGGTAGAAGGCCGCTGACTTTCAGTGGGGGAGACTGCATATGACCTTGCAGAATGAACAAGAGCAGTTCTGGGCATGAGCGGCAGCAGTCTGGGCTGGCTGGCAAGAGCAACGCACTGACAGAGTGGCAGTGGTGGGAGGATGAATGCTGTTATCCTGAGAGAGAACAGCAGGTTCATCCTCCATGGAGCCATTACTACTCCCCCGGAGTGGTGCCTCAGCAATCCTAGCCATCTGTTGGAGGTCAAATTGCTGGACTGCTGTGACACCCTGCAAGTCCCTTTCCATACTGGTAAACACGGCCACAATGGCAGCAAGCTGAGCCTGCATGAGAGCAGTCTGAGTTTGCATGACAGAAGTCTGAGCTTCCACTGCAGCATTCAGACATTGGGTGGCTTCTGCTTGTGCGACAATGGAAGCTGAGACATCGGCCATCATACGTTGCACGTGTTGTAGTGAGGGGAGGGGGAAAGCAAGAGGTGCATGTTGGAAAGGATGGGCTCCCAAGCTCTGCACAAAGTCGGTGCAAAGTTGGTACCTGACTCCTCCATGCTCCTTGACAGGCTTTCTGGTAGGCCTGCCAATGCACCAAGCATTTAGTTGTGCATACCCATCAGCCTTTTTTTGTAGATTGTTCCATCAAATTCCTCATCTGAAGCCTCTGTGGGTGACCTCGCCCTCCGGGGAGCTGGTACCTGCACTACCCTTTTCCCTGCCCTGTCTACAGTCCACTTATGCCCGGTGACTCGCCACATGCAGATCCCGCCTCAAAGCTACACCCTAAACTCCGCGTAGTGCCAGTATCTGAGCTGGTGGCTGCGAGTGTCAGTTTGAGTGACGGTGTTTCTTCTTCATCACTCTCCTTTCTTGTTGCATTACTGGCTGAGTAGATTGGATTTCTTGGGTCTCTAAAATGAGAAAGGCACAAGGTAGGGTTGTCGTAAGGGGAGAGGGAGGAAAGCAAAAGGTGCATGCTTACACCATGTGCAACTTGTAAATCAGAAGTGATTATGGGTTGAGGGGATAGTATTGATTTATTTATCATTTATTATTGATGATGGCCCTTTATTTGTAAAAGTGAATTATTTAAAATGTTTGTAAACCCCCCCCCCCCCCACCCCCCCATCTTTCGTTCCCTACACCTGATTTGTAAGTGTAGGCAAGGTTTTTCTGAGCATACAAAAATCTACACTTACTCCATTTTAAGTTCATTTGGAGTAAGTTTTCGCTGCCTAAACTTGCAAAACAGTTGTAAGTGGCTGGACACCCCCCCCCTTTTGAAAAGAAAATCTGTTCTAAAATGAAACTATTCTAACTCACTAGAACTGGAGCAAACTAAATGCCGAAAATTGCAATTTCTAAGATGCTCCATTCTAAACTAGTTGCTCCAAAAAAATAGGAGCAACTCAGGCCGAAACTTGAGCTATTTTTCTCAACTCTTGGATGAAACCCTCCTCTTCACATCCTCCCAAGGTTGGTGTCAGACATGCCATTCTTGGCTTTCAATGTTTGGAATAAAAACAGAAAATGCTGGAAATCCTAGCAGGTCAGGCAGCATCTGCGGAGAGAAAGCAGAGTTAACGTTTCGGGTCGTCAGAACTTCAATGTTTGGAGCTGCCTGTTATCAGTTATTTATGTTCATGCTGTTCAAGTTGCTTTAGCTATTGTACCATGGAATGAATCCTTCAATTCTAACACCACTCTGAAGAGGCTTTTTGGTCTTGGTTATTTCTTCCAATCCATGATTTCTTGGTGCTTTGTCAATATGTACCTGTATTCTTTGTTTTGAACACAAGAGGGCATTTACGGTCTGCATTATAATTTGCTGGTACTTTTTTTTTACTTCATTATTTACAATTGGTTTACAAGATGATGGCAGAAGAGTTCAAACAACATGTCCATGTTGTTACTGAGAGACAGACCACAGACAATATAGCAGTGTTATTTAGCAGTGAATATGTAGTTTTGTTAGAGCCTTCTTGCGGGGAAATGCCTCCAATCCGTAAATAAAATGCCCGTGTACCTGGTAGTCCAGGAGGTACGGAGATCCGCGGTCCTTGGCCTCTCCGGATACCCGCGGGAAGAGGCCCACGTATCTCAGGGATGCAAGCACCCCTGGGATGACGTGGACCAGCCCAACGAATGAAAGAAGGGAATTCCCATTCAGGCTTATGGGGATTCCGTGTGTACAGATTGCCCATAAGCATGAATGGGAATACCCCCCAAAATACGTATACACATCAAATAAATAAATAAAAATTAAATACTGAAAATTAATTAAAGTGCCATTTCATTAAATATTTAAAACAAAAAAATTGTGAAAACTAAATCTAAATATTTTAAAGGGGCTAAAAATAACCTTTCCTTATTACACAGGCTTTTAAATGTTTTAATGATTGAAAAAATATATATTTATAATGTTATTTCAACCTCTTACGCTGTTAAAAGTGTAAGAATATTACGGGCATTTGCCTCTTTCCCAGGGATTGACAGATCGTAAGTTCCGGGTTTTCGTGCATGCTTTTCGAGCGGTGAAACCTGGAACTTGTGCGGCCCTTACAGGCATGTGCGCACCTCGTACGCACCCGTAGGGGCCGCAAATTACGGGCCACTGTCTCAGTAACTTTTCAGTTGAACAACAAGGTCTCTGAAAAAGTGGGCAAAATAAATGGCTTGAAATATTTTTATGTGTGAGAAAAATGTTTGAAAGGAGAAAAATATTTTTAAATGAATTAGAAAGTGAGGCCCCAAGTTTCGCCATGATTTGCTCCTGATTTTTAGGAGCAACTGGTGTAGAACGGAGTATCTTCGAAATCGGAATTCTCGCCATTTAGTTTGCTCCAGTTCTAGTCAGTTAGAACAGTTTCACTTTGGAACAGAATTTTTTTTTCAAAAGGGGGCGTGTCCGGCCACTTATGCCTGTTTTCAAAGTTTCGTCAGTGAAAACTTACTCCAAACTAACTTAGAATGGAGTAAGTGAAGATTTTTGTATGCTCGAATAAACCTTGTCTACACTTTAGAAAATCAGGCATAGGGTTACAAATTAGGCGTAGGGAACGAGGTGGGGGGAAGGGAAGTCATTAAATTCTACAATCAATCCTTAGTTATACTTATACAAATATTATACAAATAAATCTAACCTGAATAAAAATTTATAAGAAAAGAAAAGATTAAATAAACCATGTTCCTACCTGTGTGAAATAGCATCAGCCTTTGAGCTGCTGTGCTTCAGGCAGGCCTTTCATGTTGGAGACAGGCAGAAGTGTGGCGTCAGTGTCTCGACGGCAGCGGCAGCAAGCTTCGAGCTGAGCTGCGGTGCTTGAGGCAGGCCTTCATTCTCTTCGTGGCTGGCCGCGAAGAAGCAACACCCGGACGGACTTGAGGCCATTCGGCCATGGGATAGCAGCGGCGTCAGTGGCTGGCCGGCAGCCAGCCGACGAATCAGCAGCGGACCGACGTGAGGCCATTCGGCCATGAGATAGCAGCGGCATCAGTGGCTGGCCGGCAGCTGAAGAATCAACACCTGACACACGCAGCTCTTTATGGTGCTTGAGGCCATTCGGCCACGCTTTAGGGGCGCGCCAGTGGCTCGACGGCAGCCGAAGATACAGCAGCAGCCTTCGAGCTGTGAGGGGGACTGAGGCCATTTGGACAGGGAGAGGCAGCCACATCGACAGTTTTATATTTAAATTTGCAGAATGGGTGCTGCATTGTCAACACCACGTATTATGCAATGGTGGACGTTGATCCATTGCAAAGTTGAATTGGCACTCTTATTTCTCCAAACACACAGTCCTTAATTTGCATGCATCATTGCAGCACCGGTTCTGCAAGTTTAGCAGTGAAAAGCTGAACTCACTGATTTCAGCAGGTGATTTATTCAGCACTGCTGCTAAAAGCACTCCCTCACACACAGAATTAAAAAAAAAAAATTAAATTACAAGCCTTTGCAGGGGTCCAAGAAACAAATCTTCACTTTTTCTGCAGTCCTTTTAAAAATGGCCGAGTGCCAATGTTTGTTTGAGACTGCGCATGTGCGCACGCTCCAACGCGCACGCGCAGGGTTGCCGGCACCACGAAGGCTAATTTAAATTGTACCCGCCCCCTGCTACTTAGAAAATCGGCGCGAGTGTTAGGCTCCGCCCCCTGCTGCGAAGAGCGCGCCGCGCCAAGCAGACAACAAGCTCCAAGGAGCTCGAGAATATCGGAGTTTTTTTTAAGCGCAGTTTTCGGCGCGAAAAACAGGCGCCCAGCTCGGAGGTGCGCCATTTTCGCCGCGGGACGAAACTTGGGGCCCATATGTGAGCAGGATCTGGCATGTTTGTCAAATCACTTCCGAAGAGTGGCAGCATTTATTGTCTAGTTTCAGATTTGCTTCTTAGAAGCCATCAATAGGAGAGAAAACTCACTGTACAGTGAAAACAAGTTGATGCACATGTTGCAGATTTGAGTAGCATGTTTTGTTCCAGTGGGTGATTTTGTTTGTCTGAAGTTGAAAAATACAATGTACTGTATGTAACATGTTGTTGATCATCACTGCTGGTTTCAGTAATAGTCGAGTTGAGTCCTGTTCATCATCGCCTGCAGTTTGGAACATTCTGTGCTGATTTCAAGCAACGCATACCTTACACATACAGAATAGCTTTGCTTCCTCTCTGCACCTTTCTTTGCAAAGTATTTTAGTTGAAGTTGGGTCAAATGTTGTCGATACATGTTTGTGAAAGCTGAAATAATTTTTTTAATGATTGATGACAGCCACTCGCAATGAGTGTCGATTTTTCTCTGATAATGCTCCTGTGGAGCGCGTTGGATGTTTTACTACGTTAATGGCGCTATATAAATGCAGGTTGAGTAAAGTCTTATTTTGATTTTTAATTTTAGGAAGTATTTTGAAATATAATTCTATAATATTGAAATATAATTCTATAATATTTTAAATATTTGTTTAGCATTTACCCTGCTGAACATCTATTTATGTGCCGAGTATAAATACATAGAGCAGCATTCAAAAATCACCAAGACATAGAAATGATGATCTGAAATGCACTGACTGAAAGAGTGGTGGAAGCAGATTCAGTATAACTTTTGAAGGAGAATTGGATATATAATTGAATAGGAAAAATTGGCAGAGCTATGGGGAAAGAGCAGGGAACTGGGACGAATTAGACAGCTCTTCCAAAGGCATGGTGGGCTGAATGGCCTCCTTCTGTATTGTATGATTCTATACCTTAACACTTGATGAAAAATAAAACCCTTTTGTTGATTTTTATGTAATAGAAGGGCGATGGCGAATGCATGATAAATTGCGAAAAATAAGTACGGTAAAAAGATTAAAGAATCAACTAAAAGAAAGAGGGGGTGAAGAAAGAAAGGCCTAATGGGGGCAAATTTGCCTCTTTCACTCCCTTTCTAAAAATACTGACAACCTTAAAAATGGATTCCAATGTTAAACTTCTATAATGTCTAGGCTCAAAAGTGATTTCCACACTTGGCCCTGTATCTGATAAATGTTATTGTAATATATAATAGCTGGAATCCTGCATATGTCTATAATCTGCTTACATCAGTAATTCATCGAATGTGGACGCCTAAAGAATTTGCTCATCAAGAATCTAATAAAACATGTTTTAAGAATTTTTATGGAATGATAGCTACAGTATTTTTGTATTCAGTTCTTCAAATAGCTCCCCATTCAACCTATTTCTCTGCAGTTGGGAAATACCATAAGACCAGAAATGTATTTTGTACTTCAACCCCCATTCTCCATGGGTCACTAAGGGGTGATGATTTCAAATGTTTTCTGACAGCTAGACATGTTTTGTTCCCATGCTTGAGATGAGAAGCTCTGCAATGTTAGATTGGTTCTTTTAAAAGGTTATTTGAATATCAAGTGTTCAAAATGTTGGACAGCTTTGACAAATAGTGGGTTTGCTTTCTTTGGAACAGAGGAAACTGAGGGGGGACCTTATTGAGGTGTATAAAATTATGTGGGGCCCAGATAGAGTGGCTAGGAAAGACCTATTTCCCTTAGCAGAGGGGTCAACAACCAGGGGGGCATAGTTTTAAAGTAATTGGCAGGAGGTTTAGAGGAGATATGAGGGGAAATTTCTTCACACAGAGGCTGGTGGGGGCCTGGAACTCACTGCCTAAAAGGGTGGTAGAGGCAGAAACCCTCAACATTTAAAAAGTACTTGGATGTGCACTTGAAGTGCCGTAACCTACAAGGCTACGGACCAAGAGCTGGAAAGTGGGATTAGGCTGGATAGCGCTTTGTCGGCCAGCGCGGACACGATGGACCAAAATGGCCTCCTGCCGTGCTGTAAATGTCTATGATTCTATGAAATCAGTATCTTGTAGAAAACCCACTTGCTTTCTTTGATCTGTTTGTAGACGAGCATCAGTTTGTGATAGCTTACTTGCAAATATTGCTTTGCAAGAAGCAATCACCAACAGAGTAATATGTGTCTCATGTACATAAGTCGTAACAGTTCACTATATTTGTCTTTGTAGGCATGGTTTACAATGTGACACCTTATTTGGAATATCACCCTGGAGGAGAGGAAGAACTTATGAGAGGTGCCGGAGCTGATGGGACGGAATTATTTGATCAGGTGACTTTGTCAACTAGAAGATTATTTCAGTCATTTCTCAGATTTTTGGACTAAAGTAGAACGTGAGTAATTTTTTTCTCACTCTTTAGAACCATTTGTTGAAATCAGAATTTGAAATCTCATCCTTCAAGGGAGCTTTTCCTACCTGGCGGGTGAGCAGTCAAAATCGCCCTGGCTTTTACCTGTCCGAAAGCCGCCATGATTGCAACATCAGCAATTTTGACCTGCTGTCCTGAGCAGGTAGCAAGGACATGTGCCCAGCGCCAACAGGATCCTTCTTTACATATGTATGTTGTGGCCCGATGACATCATTGAGACCCAACTGTAATTTTAACCTGGGCCTGAGCGAGGAATTCATCTGGCATTAAAATTAGAGCCTTGTATGAATCTGGTATAGTTAACCTGTCTGAGCCTTTTTCTTAAGTTTTGTCATTCTTCTAGTAATACAATTACAGTTGCTGAGCGAGCTTTTGACTTAGTGATAGCATTACAGTCTCTGATTAGAAGGTGCAGAGATCAGACCCTGCTCCAGGCAGTCCTGGCAAATGGAGCTCTAAGTTCCGGCTTTACATTTTGGGTTGGCATCCAGCATGATACACGCGCTCGGAGGGTTTGGGTAGCCCACCCATCATTGTATGAGTTGTGATAGGCCATACAACCCTCCTGTCGTGTAGGACTAACCACTATGGTAGTTGGTGTAAAGACGGTTATGGCAATGGAAGGAGCATTCACGTTGCAGCTTGTCAGACTGTTAATCAGCCTGCAAAACCTTCCACTGATTCAGGCTGTTCTCCAAAAGAAGAGTGTGCAGATACAAATACAACAAATTTTGCCCAATTTGAAATGTTTAAAACAATTTTTTCTCTCTCAATTTAACAGCAGTGTGACAAAATCAGTCTTTCTGTACTATATTTTTATGACTTTAGATATGGTAAATTTTGATTTAAAATATAACGTTTATTGTGTCTGTAGCAAAGATTACAGTACAAATAGGTAATTGCAGTCAATCAATGGAAATGGAAGATACCTGTCTCAAATGGGTACTCCGTGTCTTTGCTGCTCCCCAGAAAGTAATTACGTTATCCTTGATGGCGCGGACTGACTGTTTTGCAATGCAAATGTGTGTGTGAACAGACCAGGGGATAGTCAAATGCAGTTATTCTGATGGCTGAAACATTAATGACAGCAGCATCCTTGTAAATCTTATTTTTACCCTCTCCAGGGCCTCTATATCCTTTTTATGATATGACGTCCAGAAGTGTACACAGTACTCCAAGTGTAGCTTAACCAAGGTTTGATACAAGTTTAGCATAATTTTTCCACTTTTCAGTTCTATCCCTCCAGAAATAAACCCTAATGCTTGGTTTGCTTTTTTATGGCCTTAACAACCTGCATCACTACTTTAGTGATTTGTGCATCTGTACTCCCAGAACCCTTTGTTCCTCTACCCCATTTCTATTCCTATTTTTGAAGTAATATGTGACCTCCTTAGCAACATGTAATACCTCACATTTATCTGTGTTGAATTTCATTTGCCAATTATATGCCCAGTCTGCAAGTTTATTAATGTCTTGTAATTTGTTGCAGTCCTCCTCAGTATTGACACTCCCACCCTCACAATTTGGTGTCATGTGCAAATTTAGAAATAGTGCTTTTGATTCCAAAGTCTAAATCATTAATATAAATAGTTAACCAAAGTGGTCCCAGCACTGATCCTTGTGGGACCCCACTTTCCACCACCTGCCACACTGAATACCTACCCTTTACCCCTACTCTCTGCTTTCTGTCTTGAAGCCAGCTAGATCCCATTCTGCGACTTGTCCCCTGACTCTGCATTCTCTGACCTTATTCATTAATCTATAATGTGGCACCTTATTGAAGGCCTTTTGGAAAGCTAGATGAATGACATCTACTGTACTACCTTTGTCTACTCTCTCTGTAACCTCTTCAAATAATTCAAAGAGGTTGGTTAAGCAAGAATTTCCCTTTTGAAATCTATGCTGACTATTCATTATTACATTTTTGGTTTCTAGATGTTTTTCTATTTTCTCCGGATTCCATTATTTTTCTTAACATCAATGTTAAGGTGACTGGTCTATAGTTCTATCCCCCTTCTTAAATATAGGTATTACATTAGCTATCTGCCAGTCCTCTTTTTCTAATTAATTATTAAATATGTTTAATTAAACTCCCACGGGTATAGTCCAGGAATGGACGGTAACTCTAGAAAAGTTTGAGATTCAGCGCCAGGCACTACTGAATCACACTGCACGCAAAATTAAGTCTCGTTGCTCAAATAAAAGATTGGAGCGCTAAATCAAGCGCTACTGGCCTAGCTCAGTGGTGTTACACTCAAAGCTCTGAGCAATATCAGAGACCATCTAATCGAAAGTCATCATTGCCACAGGTTCTTTCCAGTTCTTAAGGGGGAGGTTCGTTGATGCTGCAGAACCTCATTCTCAGCATTTCTGGCCATGAAACTGTGTTAGCAAGCAGGAGCAGACCAAGTCCAAGGAGCCGGACGAATCATGCAGGTGTCTTGATGGCAGATCCACGCCCCAGGGAGAGAGCCCGCAGATTCTCCAACCAAGCATTGGAGGAGTTGGCGTACGCTGTGGAGAGATGGAGGGTGATGCTCTACCAGGCAAGTATCCCTCGCTGCAAATCTTCTGTGCCATGTGGAGGGAGGTTGTCCAGCATATCTCGGGCAGCACTGTGGTCCCCAGGACCCCCACACAATTCAGGAAAACATTTAATGACCTCACTCAGGTGGTCAGGGTGAGTCAATGCCTCAACAAATGCTACATACCACCATCTGAACCACAGTCTGCACACACTGCCCAAACCACCACACCCCCACCAGCAATCTCTACCTACCTACACTCACACCCACATCTCACACCTTGCACACAATGACAGCTAGTCAACTATGACAGGCACATTATCCAAACACATTGCTCCACAATCACACTCACACTTTCTTTTCTCTTGCAGGCCAAGGTGACTCACTGCAGGAGGGAGCAGGAGCGCATAGGCGTGGGACAAATTGACACACAAGCACAGTTTGCGCTGGAAAATAGAGTACTGCAGATTATTGGGTGCCAGTTGGTGGGCGCCGTGGCCACCGGTGATGTTGATCCCCCTTGGGTACAACAACGGTATGTTCATCCCTACTCCTTCTCACATCCCACTTCCTCTTCACCCCACAAGCCTCTTGCACCTTCCAGCTAATCATGCTGTATGCATGCATTTCTCCCTTCCCCCCCCTTCCCTCACCTTAAACCGACTCTTGTGCCTTTATGCTTTCAGATAATGAGCAAGCACCTGAGCAGCCTATCCCTGAGGGCACCGTTGAGAGCGAGGCAGGAGAAGAGGGGGAGGAAGAACGCACCGCATCACTGCACGTCTCACCCACAGGCACCAGCTCAGATACTGGCACTAAGAATTCTTTAGAGATTAATATTGGAGTGGAATCTGCAAATGGTAATGCACCGAGAACGAGCGGGCTGCAGCAAGGCCAAGGGGAAAGGGTAGCACGAGGGCCAGCTCCCCAGAGAGCAAGTTCACCCTTGAGTTCAGCTGCACAGAACTCAGATGAGAACCTTGATGGGGAGGCCGTTAGAAGAAGGGTGATGAGCATGCACACCGAGATCATAGGTGCAATGGCAAGGGTGCCCGAGAGCTTCTTGGCAATGGTAAGGAGCTTCTCGGCAGTGGAGGAGTCCACCTCTATCATTGCACAAAGCTCTGCGCATACCCATGGAACCCATCATTTCCAGTTTGGAAAGGATGATAGACTTCCAGAGATCGTGGTGACCCAGACCTGACGCCGCATGTGATGGCCGATCTGGCAGCTTCCATTGCAGTACAGGCGATAATGCAGTCTGTGCTTGGTGCCGATCACTCTCAGATTGCTCTCATACAGTCTTGGCTTGATGCCATGCAAGCTCTGACTGCTGCCATTGTGACTGGGTCTACCACTGTCAACTGGAGCTTTCACAATGTCGCAGCAGGCCAGCAAACTGTGCTGCAACAGATTGCTAGGGATGCTGAGGCGCTGCCTTGCGGGGGTGGCAGTAGGTCAGTAGAGCAGGAAGCTGCTGTTCTCTCAGGGTGACAGCATTCCTGCTTCCACTGCTGGCACTCCGCCATTGCCCTTGTCGCTGCCTGTCACCCAGCCAGCCCAGCTTCCGCGCCCATGCTAAGGTGGTGCAGTCTACAGCTGGGCCTTCCAGGCCCAGAGCTGGTCGAGGGTGTCCAGCAAAGCCATTTAGAATCTCCCGCATGGACGCAAAACAGCCTTCCACTACCTGTGCTGCAACCACGGAGCAAACACTTTGTAGGAGCAGTCAAGTAGGCAAAGGCACAGCAACGAGAGGCACTAAGGGATTGCACAAGCGTGAATAGTTAATATTGTTGTTGTAAATATGTGTCAACTGATTATTGATAAATTTATTCAGTTTGGATAATTTTGTGGTGTGTCTCATTTCAGCTTTGCGCTGTGAAATGGCCTGCGACAGGGATGGAATGATGGGGATGTGGTGAGCAATGGGAATCAAGGGTTTAATTTATTGGACCTGCAGTCTGATGAGGCAGTCAGGGTCTGCCTTTCCAGAAGGCTGATTGAATGACTGCCACCTCCCTTGCTCCTGTTCCTCCTGATCCTCCTCCTCATCCTCCTCTCCCACTTCCTTCTCCTGAGGTGGTCCCGCAATCCCTGGTGGCAAGGGCTGGGTCCTCATGATGGCTAAATTGTGAAGCATGCAGCAGACCACGATGAAATGGGACACTTGCTCTGCCAAGTACTGGAGGGCTCCTCCCGAGCGGTCAAGGCAGCGGAACCTTTGCTTAAGCACCCCGATGGTCTGCTCAGTGATGTTCCTGGTGAGAGCATGGCTCTCATTATATGAGTGCTGGCCAGGAATGTTGGGATTGCGGAGGGAAGTCATGAGCCATGTGGAGAGCGGATACCCCTTGTCTCCGACCAGCCAGCCGCGAGCTTGATGTGATGGCTGGATGAGTGCTGGCATGCCCATCTGGTGCAGGATGAAGGCATTGTGGCTGATGCCAGGATAGCGGGCATTCACATTGAGTATTCACTATCTGTGGTCACACAGCAACTGCACAATAAGTGAGTGGTAGCTTTGTGGTTACGGAAGATTTCAGGATTGTTATGCAGTGCCTGCAAAGCCACATGGGTGCAATCTGTGGCACCCTGCACCATGGGGAAGCCTGCTATCCTGGCAAAGGCACATGCATGTTCATTCTGCTTCTCTCTGGTGATGGGGAAGGAAATGTAGTTCATTTTCCGACTATGGAGAGCTTCTGTGACCTCCCTGATGCAGTGATGGATGACGAACAGCGAGATGTTAGCTGTATCTCCTGTTGCAGACTGGAAGGATCCATTGGCGAAGAAATTGAAGGCAATGGTAACCTTGACTGCCACTAAGGGAGTAGTGGTCGCCTTGATCTGAGGCTCAAGGCCAGTTGCAGGAGGTGGCAAGAGTTCTGTGACCACCTCCTAAATGAAGCAGAGCCTTCTGATACACTAATACAAAAGCAAAATACTCTGGATGCTGGAATCTGAAAAAAAACAGAAAATGCTAGAAATCTCAGCGGGCCAGACAGCATCTGTGGAGAGAAAAACAGAGATAACGTTTTGGGTTGACGACATTTAAGGAGATATTTCATAACTCTCGACAAAAATATATTCCAGTGAGAAGGAAAGATTTTAAGAGAAGGGATAACCGTCCGTGGCTAACTAAGGAAGTAAAGGATGGTATCAAACTGAAAACAGTGGCATACAAAGTGGCCAAGTGGGAGGTTAGAGGATTGGAATTTTAAAAACACCTAGCAAAGGATGACTAAAAAAATAATGAGAGGGAAGATAGATTATGAGAGTAAACTAGCACGAAATATAAAAACAGATAGTAAGAGCTTCTACAGGTATATAAAAAGGAAGGGAGTAGCTAAAGGAAACCCTTAGAGGATGAGACTGGGGAATTAATAATGGGGCACAGGCAGAGACTTTGAACAAATATTTTGTAACAGTCTTCACGGTAGAAGACAGTAAAAACATCCCAATTATGGATAATCTAGGGGCTATAGGGAGGTAGGAACTTAAAACAATCACTATCACTAAAAAAGTAGTACTTGGTAAAATAATGGGTCTAAAGGTGGACAAGTTCTCTGGACCTGATGGCTTACACCCTAGGATTTTAAAATAAGTGGCTGCAGAGATAGTGGATGCATTGGTTATAATCTACCAAAATTCCCTGGATTCTGGGGAGGTCTCAGCGGATTAGAAAATCGCAAATGTAAAGTCCCTATTTTTTTTTTAAAAAGAGGCAGACAGAAAGCAGGAAACTATAAACCAGTTAGCCTAACATCTGTCGTTGGGAAAATATTGGAAATCATTATTAAGGAAGCAGTAGCCGGATATTTGGAAAAGCATAATACAGTCAAGCAGAGTAAGCATGGTTTTATGAAAGGGATATCATGTTTGACAAATTTGCTGGAGTTCTTTTGAGGATGTAACGAGCAGAGTGGATAAGGGGGAACCAGTGGATGTGGTGTATTTGAATTTCCAGAAGGCAGTCGATAAGGTGCCACGTAAAAGGTTACTGCACAAGCTAAAAGTTCACGGGGTTGGGGGTAATATTAGTGAGCTTGTATTGCAGATTGGCTAACTAACAGAAAACAGAGTCGGGATAAATGGGTCATTTTCCGGTTGGCAAACGGTAACTAGTGTGGTGCCACAGGGATTGGTGCTGGGGCCTCAACTATTTACAGTTTATATTAATAACTTGGATGAAGGGACCGAGTGTAATGTAGCCAAGTTTGCTGATGATACAAAGATGGGTGGGAAAGCAAGTTGTGAGAAGGACACACAAAATCTGCAAAGGGATATAGACAGGCTAAGTGGGTGGGCAAACATTTGGCAGATGGAGTAAAATGTGGAAAAGTGTGAAGTTATCCACTTGGCAGGAAAAATAAAAAAGCAAATTATTATTTAAATGGAGTTAAATTACAAAAGGCTGCAGTACAGAGGGACCTGGGGGTCCTTGTGCATGAAACACAAAAAGTTAGTATGCAGGTACAGCAAGTAATCAGGAAGGCAAATGGAATGTTGACCTTTATTGCAAAGGGGATGGAGTATAAAAGCAGAGAATTCCTGCTCCAACTGTACAGGGTACTGCGTGCAGTTTTGGTCTCCTTATTTAAGGAAGGATATACTTGCATTGGAGGCAGTTCAGAGAAGGTTCACTCGGTTGATTCCTGAGAAGAAGAGGTTAACTTATGAGGAAAGGTTGAGCAGGTTGGGCCTATACTCAGTGGCGTTTAAAAGAAATGAGAGGTGATCTTATTGAAACATAAGATACTGAGGGGGCTCGACAAGGTAGATGCAGAGAGGATGTTTCCCCTCGAGGAGGAATCTAGAATTAAGGGCCATAGTTTCAGAATAAGCGGTCGCCATTTAAAACTGAGATGAGGAGGAATTTCTTCTCTGAGGGTTGTAAACCTGTGGAATTCTCTGCCCCAGAGAGCTGTGGAGGCTGGGTCACTGAACATATTTAAGGTGGAGATTAACAGATTTTTGAACGATAAGGGAGTGAAGGATTATGGGGAGCGGGTAGGGAAGTGGAGCTGATCCCAAGACCAGATCAACCATGATCTTATTGAATGGCGGAATGAACTCGAGGGGCCAAATGGCCTACTCCTGCTCCTATTTTTTATGTTCTTCTGATACACTGCTCCTCGCTTAATTGAAGGTGGGAGAAGTGCTATCGGAATACCCTTAAAGGGTAAGGCCTCCTGTTGAGAGCCCTTGGACCTCCTCCCTCTTGTAAGATTTGGATCACAGGTCACACACACATTACCCAAAGGGGTCTTAGGAGTTATACGCCACTTTTTTAAGGAGCGGTAGTTCAAATATAGTCAAATACAACACATAATCAGGATAGACATACAACCGTAGCAAGAAGCTGGTGTCAGTCCTGATCGGACAGACGACTGGAGTGCGCTAACAGCTCTCCTCTCCACCGTTTGTGCTAAAGGCTCTTTAGATATCTCTTTTATTCTCTTTTTGGGGTGGCTACCTGGGATAGATTATGAACAGGGATATCTAACCTGTAGGGGCTGTTCCTGAACCAAGTTGCCCAATGGTTTGTCGAGTTCTTTGTCTCAACTTTCAGATTTACACCCTCCCCTGTTGCTTTGCTTATCTCTTGTTTGGACCTCTGGTTACCTTCGCTGGGACAGTTTATCACTTGTGAAAGTCTACTCATGCGTTATAGAAACATAGAAAATAGACGCAGGAGTAGGTCATTCGGCCCTTCGAGCCTGCATCATCATTCAATAAGATCATGGCTGATCATTCCCTCGGTATCCCTTTCCTGCTTTCTCTCCATACCCCTTGATCTCTTTAACCGTAAGGGCCATATCAACTCCCTCTTGAATATATCCAATGAACTGCCATCAACAACTCTCTGTGGTTGGGAATTCCACAGGTTAACAACTCTCTGTGTGAAGAAGTTTCTCCTCATCTCAGTCCTAAATGGCCTACACCTTATCCTAAGATTGTGTCCCCTAGTTCTGGACTTCCCCAACATCGGGAACATTATTCCTGCATCTAACCCCCTGTCCAGTCCTGTCAGAATCTTATAGGTTTCTATGAGATCACCTCTCATCCTTCTAAACTCCAGTGTATAAAGGCCCAGATGATCCAGTCTTTCCTTATACCCTTGTAAATGAGCTCTCTGTGAAAGTATTTATCTGAAATGATTAGAATTGTTCTGTGCCATCAGTGCATCCTGGCTGCCTGAGCTCGGCAAACCCATTCCTTTTTATAAAACCACTTTCTTTCACAATTTCTTCCAATTCATCATTTCTTACACTCTAGCCACATGTTCCAATCTTTCTCGCTGCCTGCGCTCCCTCCGCTGTAGATCCTGGAGGGTGAGGTCGACTGCGAGTACAGCCCCCATTAAAGTAACCAAGTGTAGAATGTTGATATGTTGTGAGAATAAAAATGGCACTAATTTTTAGTAGCCACAACACTCTGGAGACTAAACAACCTTTAAATGACTGAATTCAACTGTTCCACAATATCAAACTTACAAGGAAGCAGTGAAACAGCACTAACCTGACAGCTGCGACTCATTACTCATCATCTCTTTAAGTAGCGCCTCTGGAATCGGCATCCGCCTGTTTGACCCCTCCTCTCCCTGTCGCTGTTTGGCGGGGTGCTAAAGCAGGGGGTGACAATGTAGGCACGCTATGGGGGGCCTAATTTGGCGTGGGTCGCTGGATTCACCTCGCTAGGAGGTGCTAAGGTACTGAATTTCCCCCCCACCCGCTCCCCAGGTTTTAGATATAATGCCTTTTATGACCTCAGGACATCCCAAAGTATCTCATAGCCAATTAAATACTTTTAAATTATGGTCAACTGTTGTTAGTTCCTTAATCTGATGACTGTTGGATGGACCACCGCCTAATCCGATCCATCATTGACATCAACATAGCTCCAAAGCGAAGGGGGCAGCAGAAGCAGTGTCACAAAAAAGTCAATGCCGGGCACTTAAGGACCCAGCTAAGAGAGTTCTCTACAGTCAGCGCCTCACAGCTAACCTGGCGTGCCTTGATGACCCCCAAGGCTCAATGTCCACAGCGCTTGGTCTGCCCTCCAGGTCTCCATAACCAGTGCCTGCAAAGACACGCTCGGTCACTCAACCAGGAAACACCAGGACTGGTTTGATGAGAATGATCCGGAGATTCAAGAACTAATAGATTGCAAGCGCAGGGCATTTCTGAGCCTTAAACAACAACCCAACTCTGGAGCAGCAAAGCAGCATTACAGATGTCTCCAGGCTTAAGGTCCAACAAAAAACCCGGGACCTAAAGTACAGGTGGTGGATGGAGAAAGCACAGGAGATACAGCAGCTGGCCGACAGCTATGATGTGCGAGGATTCTTCACAGCAGTCAAGGCCACATACGGACCAAACTCCCAAGGCCCCACCCCACTCCTGGCCAAGAACAGGGAAAACACTCATCAAGGACACCAAGGCAGTCAGGGCCGGCTGGAAGGAACACTTAGAAGATCTCCACAATCGAGACTCCGCCTTTGACTCGAGTGTTTTCGACTCCATTCCGCAGTATGCTATCTCAGTGAGACCCCAAAACTGCACGAGGTAGATAAAGCCATAAGACAGCTAAAAAACAACAAGGCTACGGGAGCGGATGGAATCGCTGCTGAGGCGCTGAAGTATGGCGGAGAGGCACCACTGGCATGAATACACGACTTCATCTCTCTCATCCGGAGGGAGGAGAGCATGCCAGGAGATCTTAGAGATGCAGTGAGCGTGACCATCTTTAAAAAAGGGGAGAAGTCCGACTGCGGCAACTACAGAGATTCCTCTCTGCTATCAACCACTGGGAAAGTCGTCGCTCGAGTCCTCCTCAACCGTCTTCTCCCCTTGGCCGAGGAGCTCCTCCCGGAGTCGCACTGCGGATTTCGTCCCCTCCGGGGCACAACGGACATGATTTTTGCAGCGCAACAGCTACAGGAAAAATGCAGGGAACTGTGCCAGACCTTATACATGGCCTTCTTCGACCTTACAAAGGCCTTTGACACTGTCAACCGCGAGGGTCTATGGAGCTTCCTCCTCCGTTTCGGATGCCCCCGAAAGTACGTCACCATCCTCCACCTGCTCCACGACGACATGCAGGCCATGATCCTTACCATTGGATCCATCACAGACCCAATTCACGTTCGGACCGTGGTCAAACAGGGCTGCATCATCGCCCCAACCCACTTCTCGATCTTCCTCGCTGCCATGCTTCACCTTACAGTTGACAAGCTCCCCACTGGAGTGGAACTAAACTACAGAACCAGTGGGAAGCTGTTCAACCTTTGCCGTCTCCAGGCCAGGTCCAAGACCACACCAACCTCTGTCGTCGAACTACAGTACGCGGACGATGCCTGCGTTTGTGCACACACAGAGGCTGAACTCCAGGACATAGTCGACGTATTTACCAAGGCTGAAAGCATGGGCTTTACGCTAAACATCAGTAAGACAAAGGTCCTCCACCAGCCTGTCCTCGCCGCACAGCACTGTCCCCCAGACATCAAGATCCACGGCGTGGCCCTGGACAACGTGGACCACTTTCCTTATCTTGGGAGCCTCCTAACAACAAGAGCAGGCATTGACATTGAGATCCAACACCGCCTCCAGTGCACCAGTGCAGCCTTCGGCCGCCTGCGGAAAAGAGTGTTTGAAGACCAGGCCCTCAAAACTATCACCAAGCTCATGGTCTACAGGGCCGTAGTAATACCCGCCCTCCTGTATGGCTCAGAGACGTGGACCATGTACAGTAGACACCTCATGTCATAGAAACATAGAAAATAGGTGCAGGAGTAGGCCATTCGACCCTTCTAGCCTGCACCGCCATTCAATGAGTTCATGGCTGAACATTCAACTTCAGTACCCCATTCCTGCTTTCTCACCATACCCCTTGATCCCCCTAGTAGTAAGGACCTCATCTAACTCCTTTTTGAATATATTTAGTGAATTGACCTCAACAACTTTCTGTGGTAGAGAATTCCACAGGTTCACCACTCTCTGGGTGAAGAAGTTCCTCCGCATCTCGGTCCTAAATGGCTTACCCCTTATCCTTAGACTGTGACCTCTGGTTCTGGACTTCCCCAACATTGGGAACATTCTTCCTGCATCTAACCTGTCTAACCCCGTCAGAATTTTAAATGTTTCTATGAGGTCCCCTCTCATTCTTCTGAACTCCAATGTCACTGGAGAAATACCACCAGCGATGTCTCCGCAAGATCTTACAAATCCCCTGGGAGGACAGACGCACAAACATTAGCATCCTCGACCAGGCCAACATCCCCAGCATTGAAGCACTGACCACACTTGATCAGCTCCGCTGGGCAGGCCACATAGTTCGCATGCCAGACACGAGACTCCCAAAGCAAGCGCTCTACTCTGAACTCGTCCACGGCAAACGAGCCAAAGGTGGGCAGAGAAAACTTTACAAGGACACCCTCAAAGCCTCCCTGATAAAGTGCGACAACCCCACTGACACCTGGGAGTCCCTGGCCATAGACTGCCCTAAATAAAGGAAGTGCATCCAGGAGGGCGCTGAGCTCCTCGAGTATCGTTGCTGAGAGCATGCAGAAATCAAGCGCAGGCAGCGGAAGGAGTGTGCGGCAAACCAGGCTCCCTGCCCACCCTTTCCCCCAATGACTATCTGTCCCACCTGTGACAGCGACTGTGGTTCTCGTATTGGACTGTACAGCCACCTAAGAACTCATGCTAAGAGTGGAAGCAAGTCTTCCTCGATTCCGAGGGACTGCCTATGATGATAATGAATTATCAAAAAGATTTGTGGAGGTAACCGGAAAGCAAATACGTCTTCGATAAATCCCTTTAACAATAGGGACTTGTGATTGTGTCAAACATTTAAATCTTTACAATGGGATCTCACACTTTTTACTCAACAAACTGCTACTAATGAACTTAAAACAATACCTTCGACAATTACAATTTCTCCTGTGAGAAAGCTGCTTAAATCCTAGCTGTGAAGTGGTTCCTGGGAAAGGAAGCAGTGATTGGTTCTTTCTGACCGAGTTCAGGTTAAAAGTTAAGTTTGCCTTTCATCTTCGTGTAGTGTGCTGTAGCAATGTTGGTTCATTTTTTATTATGGATCTTATAGAATCATAGAACAGTTACAGCACAAAAGGAAGCCATTCAGCCCGTAGAGCCTGTGCCGGCTCTCTGCAAGAGCACTTCAGCTAGTCCCACTCTCCTGTCCTTTTCCCGTAGCCCTGCAAATTATACATTACAATTGCGCTGTGAATTACTCGGATACTGTTTCAGGTTACCAGGGCTAGGAATTGCACCCTTCACTATGGACACTATGGTTAAAATGGGCCACAACAGTCCAGGGCTTTCTAATCCACCTGCAGCATCTCTACATAAGAACATAAGAATCAGGAGCAGGAGTAAGCCATTCAGCCCTTCGAGCCTGCTCTGCCATTCAATAAGATCATGGCTGATCTTCTACCTCAACTTCACCTTCCCGCACTATCCTCATATCTCTTGATTCCCTTAGTATCCAAAATTCTATTGATTTCTGTCCTGAATATACTCAACAACTGAGCATTCACAGCCCTCTAGGGTAGATAATGCCAAAGATTCAGAATCCTCTGAGTGAAGAAATTTCTCCTCATCTCAATCCTAAATGGCTGACCCCTTATTCTGAGACTGTGACCCCTAGTTCTCGACTCCCCAGCCAGGGGAAACATCCTCCCAGCATCTGCCCTGTCAAGCCCCTTAAGAATTTTATACGTTTCAATGAGATCGCCTCTCATTCGTCTAAATCCCAGGAAATATAGATCGGGTCTACACTATTGTGTTCCTAACACAGATGAGACTGCACACAGGGAGGTTAAAGTAACAGTGACCTCAGTCTTTATTAAGACACTCCAGAATGCTCACAGTTTGCCACTTATTTGCGTTGGATTTGTATACTCGTCGCCAGTTATTGTGTTCCTAACACAGATGAGACTGCACACAGGGAGGTTAAAGTAACAGTGACCTCAGTCTTTATTAAGACACTCCAGAGTGAGGAACAGGCCTTAGGGGCCGGCTTATATACAGTGCTCCCAAGGGATGCTGGGATCTCTTGGGACTTCAGGGAATGCACTCCCTGGTGGCGGAACATGGGAGTGCATGCTTTACAGATACTCAACATACACAATCTCTCCTCCTAGGACAATCCCCCCATCCGAGGAATCAATCCAGTGAACCTTTTTTGCGCACCATCTATCCTTCTTTGGGTAAGGAAACCAAAACTGTCACAGTACTCTAGGTGTGGTCTCGGCAAGGCCCTACATAATTGCAGTAAGACTTCTTGGGGCTGAAATTCAGGGTCCCTACAAGGCCCGTTTCCGCCGATTTGCGGCGGCCATGCGGCGGCGGAATCGAGTGGCCGCCACGTTGCAGTCCATTGGCCGCTCCGACCCAAATTCAGGTTGGGGATTTTTCCGCCTGTCCCCACTTCCGCCCTGCTGCTGCCGACCACCACAAGCTCGTCATCAAAGCGCGCACCACCACTATCCCGCACCTCCATTTTAATCCATCACAAATTTAGTTGAAGAAATCCATGAGCCGCTGGACGGTTTCCCCGACAGCTCTTTCTGTCAGTGCACCTTGTCTGCTCTCTCTCTAACACTTGGATTAGAATTTTAAATTAGAAACACTGGGGGATTGGGGGCAAAGGTCAGAGAGGGCAGGATTTGATGCAGGATAGGTATGCGGACAGCCGAATTATATGGATGAACTGAAGTTTACGGAGGGTGGAAGATGGAAGGTCGGCCAGAAAAGCATCAGAATACTCGAGGTGATGGAGGCATGAATGAGAATTTCAGCAGCAAATGGGCTAAGGTAGGATGAGTCTGCCGATATTGTGGAGGTGAAAGTAGGCGGTCTTTGTGATGTAGAGAGCATAAGGGAGCAGAAGCTCAGCTTGGGGTTGAGTAGGATGCTAAGATTGCAAACAGAGAATTTGGAAAAAGAAACTCTCATACTATTGTAGTCTGAGATTATTTTAAAAATAATTTGAAAATCAACCTCGGGGTCGAAATTGTCCCTATTTTTAAGAGCCGCTCAGTCGGGGCGGAGGTACTGTCATTTGAAAAATTGCCCTCTATTTTCGTGGCGGTGCACGCTACCGCCCCATCCGTATTACCATCCCACGCGCTGACCCCTTTCTGCCCCATGTGGGAAATTACCCTGCGGTAATTTGCCCCGCGGGAGTGGATCGGGTGCCGCTCGGTGCTCCCGACAGCTTTCCCCGGACGGGAAGTTGCTAATATCTGGGTGGCGCGTCTGCCCTCAAAGGGGAGGACGCACTACCGTGGCCGCCATTTTATTTTAATAGTTGGCCAATTCCGAAGTAGGCCAGGTAATAGCGGCCATGGGTTTTGCCCAGTGGGCCCAACAAACTCTGCAGAGCTCGCAGCGGCCCTCCCCTTTAACTGAAGGGGAGGGACATTGTGAAGCGTCAGTGCGATGCGGCACGTCAGCGTCACCATGCTGACCTTCCGTCCCGCTCCCGACCAACTTCCGCCTCTCAGCCACCCTAAATGCTATGGATTGGGGCAGAAAATACTCATTTAATTCTGAAGGTGCGCCCCATTTGGGGCGGAGGGCAATTTCGGCCCCCTCAAATAACGTAGCCTGAACAAAGACATAATTCAACATTTGTACCTTGAAAATTACATTTTCAATAAACAGTAATTGTTTGTAGAATCATAGTACAGCACAGTGTAAACAAAAGAAAGAACAAGTGATATAATTTCGCACTCTGCATTAGACTGTTTCTTTGAAGTAAAAATTCAGCATTTTAAAATGGATCAATTAACCTTAACCCAAAAAATCTTTTAAGATTCAAATTCATTCTAAAGCTGGTTGTCAAGTCATTTAGAAAAACAAATAAACTCAGAAATAACGTTATTATAGGAGGAAAGGCATTTGCACTGATAGAATCACATTGACGTACCCTTATTAATACTCTGCACTGCATATGCTCAGTGAAGCTTCCTGGAAATTGAATGCACGGGTCTCGTTGGTAACCAACTCCAAGTCTCGGCTTTTGAGTATAATGAAAGCCAGACTGTTTTTGCTTTCTAAATTTTTTTACTTGCAATGACCTGTTCCAATTATGAAATATACATTTAAACCAAGTTGTAGCATTCACTGATCTTGCTCATCATATAAATTTTCAAATGGCCATTTTCACCGTCTGGAATATATAGATAATAGTGCAGCTGCGACAGACAATGGGCTCAATTTTCCCCAAAGCTGTTTTTTTGGCATACCTGAAGAGTTCTGCCCTTTTTTTAGGGCCCAAGTACGGCATAAAAAAATAATCTCAGTTTCCTGGTTTGAATTCTTCATTTTGTCGTTTAGTTTTGGGGGTGGAGCCCAAGATCTGCGTTAAAAAGATCGGGTTGCCACAGTAACCAGGAAACGTAAAGCCAGCTCACAGCAACCTGCACAAGCACATTACAGCAATTTACCAAGCACATTAAACATTGTAGCAACTTACCTCCATTAAATTATTGTGTAAAGACAAAAGTCTATCTCTTCCCGCTCCCCCACCCCGCCTCCCAATGGCGGCCCCAGTCCCCACTCCGGCCCTCCTGGTGCTGGTCCTGATCCCCACACCTATCTCAGGCCGAATGGCCTCCCGGACCCCGCACCTATCCCTGGCCAAATGGCCTCCCAGACCCCATTCCTATTCCTGACAGAATAGCTTCCCAGTCCCCGCTCCTATCCCTGGCTGAGTGGCCTCCCCCATCCCGGCCCCCGCTCTTATTCCTGGCCAAATGGCCTCCCGGTCCCCGCACCTATCCCAGGCCGAATGGCCTCCTCCTTCCCAGTCTCTGCACCTAACTATGCCCGAAAGGCTTCCCCCGCACCCCCCCCCCCCCCCCTTACCTCTTTGCTGCTGCTGTCCAGGCATCTGCTGTGCTGATTTACTTACCTGCGCCAATTTTCTTAACTCATCTGAAGGTTTTTCCACAGAGGCTACATACACCGTCCTAAGAAGAATTGGAGTAAATCGGAGCTGGCCAAACTTGCTTAACTGGCTAGAATTGGCACGGGTAGCAGGTTACGCCCCCTATGATTAAAAAAAAATGAACCTAAAAAAATCATAACTATCTGAGTTACGCTAGCGCATGTTGATTGGGAAAACTTGTATTTTTTAACTTCGGCCAATAAAATGGCGCAAATCACACGGGAAAATTGAGCCCAATGTCTCTCCATTAGTCTCTTATTCAAAACGATGATTTCCTTGAAACTGCACTCTCCAAATTACATCACCATTAACACTTACTATTTTTTGTCAGACTACTCAACTGTAGAACCTTTTACCACCTCTGAGAAATGTAATGAATCCTTTCTACAGTCAATGCCTCTCAAGCTCCTTTTGCAGTTTGTCCAGAATGAGTAAAATAAGGATTTGTGAAATGTGCTGGTTTCACCCTGCTCTCTGCATTAAACTCTCAACATGTGTTCCAGAAAGAGTACCACTTGAAAAAGCAGCAAACCTGAGGACTAGGAGAAATTTAGAATTCAACAGAGGACAAAGGGTTTAATTAGGAGGGGAAAATAGAGTATGACAAGAAGCTTGCTGGGAACATAAAAACTGACTGCAAAAGCTTCTATCGATATGTGAAGAAAAAAGATTAGTGAAAACAAATGTAGGTCCCATGCAATCAGATTCAGGTGAATTTATAATGGGGAACAAGGAAATGGCAGACCAATTGAACAAATAATTTGGTTCTGTCTTCAATAAGAAAGACAAAAATAACCTTCCGGAAATACTAGGGAACTGAGGGTCTAGCGAGGAGGAGGAACTGAAGGAAATCCTTATTAGTCAGGAAATTGTGTTAGGGAAATTGATGGGATTGAAGGCTGATAAATCCCCAGGGCCTGATAGTCTGCATCCCAGAGTACTTAAGGAAGTGGCCCTAGAAATAGTCGATGCATTGGTGGTCATTTTCCAACATTCTATAGACTCTGGATCAGTTCCTATGGATTGGAAGGTAGCTAATGTAACCCCACTTTTAAAAAAAAGTTAGCCTGACATCGGTAGTGGGGAAAATGTTGAAATCAATTATTAAAGATGAAATAGCAGCGCATTTGGAAAGCAGTGACAGGATCGGTCCAAGTCAGCATGGATTTATGAAAGGGAAATCATGCTCGACAAATCGTCTAGAATATTTTGAGGATGTAACTAGTAGGGCCCAAGTTTCCACAAGAAAAAAAACGGGCGCCCCTCCGAGCTGGGCGCCCGTTTTTCGCGCCTAAAACGGCGCCTAAAAAAATCCTCGGTATTCTCCACTGACTTACAGGTCCTGTGGCACTCGGCGCAGCCGGCACGAGCTGTGGGGGGGGGGCGGAGTCAGGTCCCTGCGCTGAAAACAGTGCCGGGACCTCTGCACATGCGCGCTACAGTCGGCACGCAAGTGCAGTAGCTCCAGGCGCCGAACTGTGTGGGAGGGGCCCGAAGCACGCAGCCCCTGGCCCAATGGCCTCACTGGGGCTGCGTGAATGAGGCTCCTCCCACGGCCAGCTCCTGCTCCCCGCCCGACCAGACCCGACACTCGCTCCGCCCCTCCCCCCCGACCAGACCCGACCCGAGACCTGCTCCCCCCCTTCCCCCCCCCCCCGCCCCGACCGAGACCCGCTCCCCCACCCCCGCCCCGACCCGAGACCCGCTCCCCCGCCCCGACCCGACACCCGACACCCGCTCTTCCCCCCCCCCCCGACCCGACCCGACACCCGCTCCCCGCCCCGACCCGACACCCGCTCTCTTCTCCCCCCCCCCCGACCTGACACCCGCTCTTCCCCCCACCCCCGACCCGACCCGACATCCGCTCTCTTTCCCCCCCCCCCTCCCCCGACCCGACACCCGCTCTCTCTTCCCCCCCCCCCCCACCCCGACCCAACACCCGCTCTCCCCCCCCCCCCTCCCCCGACCCGACACCCGCTCCTGTTCCCCGACTTCCCCGACCCCCCCCTCTCTTCTCCCTCCCCTCCTCCCCCCCCCCTTCCCCTCTCTCCCTCTCCCTCTCTCCCTCTCCCTCTCCCTCTCCCTCTCCCTCTCCCTCTCCCTCTCCCTCCTTCTCTCTCTCTCTCCCTCTCCCTCTCTCCCCGCTCTCCCTCCCTCTCTCCCTCTCTCTCTCCCTCCCTCTCTCGCTCAGCGGCACGAACGCTGCAGAATTCTCCCTGGCTGAAGCACTTTCACACAGGTAGGAAGATGGTTTATTTAATCTTTTCTTGGCTTATAAATGTTCATTCAGGTTGGATTTATTTGTATAATATTTGTAGAAGTATAAATAAGGATTTATTGTCAAATTTAATGAGTTCCCTTCCCCTCCACCTCGTTCTGGGCGCCTAATTTGTAACCTGCGCCTGATTTTTTAATGTGTAGAACAGGTTTTTTCAGTTCTACAAAAATCTTCACTGGCGCCATTCTACTTTAGTTTGGAGTACATTTTCACTGTGGAAACTTTCAAATCAGGCGTCAGTGGCCGGACACGCCCCCTTTTGAAGAAAAAATTCAGTTCTAAACTAGAACTGTTCTACCTGACTAGAACTGCAGAAAAAAAAATGTGGAGAATTGCGATTTCTAAAATAGTCCGTTCTCCACCAGTTGCTCCTAAAAATCAGGCGCGAATCATGTGGAAACTTGGGCCCGTAGAGTGGACAAGGGAGAACCAGTAGATGTGGTGTATTTGGACTTTCAAAAGGCTTTTGACAAGGTCCCACACAAGAGATTAGTAAAATTAAAGCACATGGTATTGGGGGTAATGTATTGACGTGGATAGAGAACTGGTTGACAGACAGGAAGCAAAGAGTAGGAATAAACGGGTCCTTTTCAGAATGGCAGTGACTAGTGGGGTACCGCAAGGTTCAGTGCTGGGACCCCAGCTATTTACAATATACATTAATTATTTATACAAAAGAATTGAATGTAATATCTTCAAGTTTGCAGATGACACTAAGCTGGGTGGCAGTCTGAGCTGTGAGGAGGATACTAAGAGGCTACAGAGTGACTTGGACAGGTTAGGTGAGTGGGTAAATGCATGGCAGATGCAGTATAATGTCGATAAATTTGAGGTTATCCACTTTGGTGGCAAAAACAGGAAGGTAGAATATTATCTGAATGGTGACAGATTAGGAAAAGGGGAGGTGCAACGAGACCTGGGTGTTATGGTACATCAGTCATTGAAAGTTGGCATGCAGGTACAGCAGGCGGTGAAGAAGGCAAATGGCATGTTGGCCTTCATAGGGAGAGGATGTGAATATAGGAGCAGGGAGGTCTTACTGCAGTTGTACAGGGCCTTGGTGAGGCCACACCTGGAATATTGTGTTCATCTTTGGTCTCCTAATTTGCGGAAGGACATTCTTGCTATTGAGGGAGTGCAGAGAAGGTTCACCAGACTGATTCCCGGGATGGCAGGACTGACATATGAAGAAAGACTGGATCGACTAGGCTTATATTTACTGGAATTTAGAAGAATGAGAGGGGATCTCATCGAAACATATAAAATTCTGATGGGATTAGACAGGTTAGATGCAGGAAGAATGTTCCCGATGTTGGAGAAGTCCAGAATCAGGGGTCACAGTCTAAGGATAGGGAGTAAGCCATTTAGGACCGAGATGAGGAGAAACTTCTTCACTCAGAGAATTGTGAACCTGTGGAATTCTCTACCACAGAAAGATTTTGAGGGCCGTTCGTCAGATTTATTCAAAAGGGAGTTAGATGTGGCCCTTATGGCTAAAGGGATCAAGGGGTATGGAAATAAATCAGGAATGGGGTACTGAAGCTGCATGGTCAGCCATGATCATATTGAATGGTGGTGCAGGCTCGAAGGGCCGAATGGCCTACTCCTGCACCTATTCTCTATGTTTCTATGTTTCCACTGTGAAATCAATTTTGGAATATTCGGGTTCATTGAATCATAGAATGATACAGCACAGAAGGAGTCCATTCAGCCCATCCTGCCTGTGACGGCTGTTTGGTAGCGCTATTCAATTAATCCCACTCCCCTGCTCATTCCCCATAGCCTATATATTTTCCCTTCAAGTATATATCCCATCTTCTTTTGAAAGTTACTATTGAATCTGTGTCCACCACCCTTTCAGGCAGTGCACTCCAGATCACAATAACCCATGTTTTTAAAAAAAAGTTGTCTCTCTTTTGCCATTCACCTTGAATCTGTGCCCTCTGGTTAACTACCCTTCTGCTAACCTACCCTCCTGCCACTGGAAACAGTTTCTCCTTATTTCCTTTATCAAAGTCTTTCATGATTTTGATCAATTCCACCAAATCTCCAATTAACCTTCTCTGATCTAAGGAAAACAATGCTAGCTTCTCGAGTCTCTCCACATCTCTGAAGTTCCTCATTCATCCCTCATCTGGTACCAGTCATAGTCAATTTCTTCACTGAGGCATACGAAAGCATGGGCCTTACACTAAACATCCGTAAGACAAAGGTCTTCCACCAGCCTGACCCCGCCACACTGCACTACCCCCTAGTCGTCAAGATCCACGGCGCGGCCCTGGACAACGTGGACCACTTTCCATACCTCGGGAGCCTCTTATCAACAAGGGCAGACATAAACAACGAGATTCAACACTGCCTCCAGTGTGCCAGCGCAGCCTTTGTTCGCTTGAGGAAAACAGTGTTCGAAGATCACGCCCTCAAATCTGCCACCAAGCTCTACAGGGCTGTAGTGATACCCGCCCTCCTATATGGCTCAGAGATGTGGACCATATATAGTAGACACCTCAAATTGCTGGAGAAATACCACCAACGATGTCTCTGCAAGATCCTGCAAATCCCCTGGGACAGCAGACGCATCAACATATTAGCGTCCTCGACCAGGCCAACATCCCCAGCATCGAAGCATTGACCACACTCGACCAGCCCCGCTGGGCGGGCCACATTGTTTGCATGCCTGACACAAGACTCCCAAAGCAGGCGCTCTACTCTGAACTCCTACACGGCAAGCGAGCCCAAGATGGGCAGAGGAAACATTTCAAGGACACCCTCAAAGTCTCCTTGATAAAACGCAACTTCCCCACCGACACCTGGGAGTCCCTGGCCAAAGACCGCCCTAAGTAGAGGAAATACATCCGCGAGGGTGCTGAGCACCTCGAGTCTCATCGGCGAGAGCATGCAAAAACCAAGCGCAGGCAGCGGAAGGAGCGTGCGACAAACCAGTCCCACCCACCCTTTCCTTCAATGACTGTCTGTCCCACCTAAGACAGAGACTGTAATTCCCAATTTAGACTGTTCAGTCACCTAAGAACTCATTTTTAGAGTGGAAGCAAGTCTTCCTTGATTTCAAGGGACTGTCTATGATGATGATGGTACCATTCTAGTAAATCTATTCTGCACTCTCTCCAAGGCCTCAACATCCTAAAGTTTGGTGCCCAGAATTGAACACAATACTACAGCTGAGGACTAGCCAGTATTTTATAAAGATTTACAAAAGCAAAATACTGCGGATGCTGGAAATCTGAAATAAAAACAGAAAATGCTGGAAATACTCAGCAAATCAGGCAGCACCTGTGGAGAGAGGAATAGAGCTAACGTTTCAGGTCGATGACCCTTCATCAGCACTGTTGATTTTGTTCTCTATGCCTCTCTTAATAAAGCCAAGGATCCCAAATGCTTTCTTAATAGCCTTCTCAACTTGTCCTGCCACCTTCAAAGATTTGTTTACATACACCCCAGGTTTCTCTTTTCCTGCACCCCCTTTAAAATGATACCATTTAGTTCATATTGCCTCTCCTCACTCTTCCTATCAAAATGTATAATTTCACACTTTTCTGTTAAATTTCATCTGCCATGTATCTGCCCATTTCACCAGTCTGTCTAAGTCCTCATGAAGTCTGTTACTAGCCTCCCCATTGTTTGTTACATTTCTGAGTTTCGTATCATCTGCAAATTTTAAAATTATACCTGTCCAGGTCATTAATTTGTATCAATAAGAGCAATGGTCCTAATACTGACCCCTGGAGGACATTACTGTATACTTCCCTCCAGTATGAAAAAGAACCATTTACCATTACTCTGCTTTCTATCCCTTAGATAATTTTGTATCCACACTGCCACTGTCCCTTTAATCCCATGGGCTTTAATTTTGCTAACAAGATTATTATGTGGTACTTTATCAAACGCCTTTTGAACGTCCAGAAACACAACATCAACCACACTACCCTCATCAATCCTTTCCAGTGCTTCATCTAGGAACTCGATCAATTTAGTCAAACACGATTTACCTTTAACAAATCCGTGCTGACTTTCATTTATTAGCTCGTACTTTTCCAACGGTGAATTAATTTTGTCCCGGATTATTGTCTCTGACTGTCCTGTAGTTGCCGGGTTTATCCCTCTTCCCTTATTTAAACAGGGGTATAATATTTACATAGAAATTGAAACATTTGACACCAGATACTTTTTTGATTAACAATAAGAGAATTTTCATAAAAGGTGTGAAGATTGGCCCTTCTTTTAGTAAACCCCTCTCCTTAGGTACTGTCTCCCTCTCTTTCAAAACCCCCAGCATCACCCCTCTGCACAAAAATCCCATGCTTAACTCCTTTGACTTGCAAACTACTGTCCTGTCTCTTTCTTCTAAACAGTCCTTCAACATGTTGGCACCTCCAAAATCCTAGCCCATGTTTCCATTAATTCCATGTTTGAATCGCTCCGATTCGATTTCCAACCCCGCCACCAAAACGGCCCTGATCAGAGTCACAAATTATATCCTCTGTGACTGTGACAGTGGCACATTATCCCTAATTGTCCTGCTTGACCTCTGCTTCCTTTGAAACATTGAAACATAGAAACATAGAGAATAGGTGCAGCAGTAGGCCATTCGGCCCTTCGAGCCTGCACCACCATTCAATAAGATTATGGCTGATCATTCACCTCAGTACCCCTTTCCTGCTTTCTCTCCATACCCCTTGATCCCTTTAGCCGTAAGGTCCATATCGAACTCCCTCTTGAATATATCCAATGAACTGGCATCTACAACTCTCTGCGGTAGAGAATTCCACAGGTTAACAACTCTCTGGGTGAAGAAGTTTCTCCTCATCTCAGTCCTAAATGGCTTACCCCTTATCCTTCAACTATGTCCCCTGGTTCTGGACTTCCCCAACATCGGGAACATTCTTCCTGCATCTAACCTGTCCAGTCCCGTCAGAATTTTATATGTTTCTATGAGATCCCCTCTCATCCTTCTAAACTCCAGTGAATACATGCCCAGTCGATCCAGTCTCTCCTCATATGTCAGTCCTGCCATCCTGGGAATCAGTCTGGTGAACCTTCGCTGCACTCCCTCAATAGCAAGAACGTCCTTCCTCAGATTAGGAGACCAAAACTGAAAACAATATTCCAGGTGAGGCCTCACTAAGGCCCTGTACAACTGCAGTAAGACCTATCTGCTCCTACACTCAAATCCCCTCGCTATGAAGGCCAACATACCATCTTCACTGCCTGCTGAGCCTGCATGCCAACTTTCAATGACTGATGTACCATGACACCCAGGTCTCGCTGTACCTCCCCTTTTCCTAATCTGCCGCCATTCAGATAATAATTTGCCTTCGTGTTTTTGCCACCAAAGTGGATAACCTCACATTTATCCACATTATACTGCATCTGCCATGCGTTTGCCCACTCACCTAACCTGTCCAAGTCACTTTGCAGCCTTTTAGCAACCTCCCCACAGCTCACACTGCGACCCAGCTTAGTGTCATCTGCAAACTTGGAGATATTACACTCAATTTCCCTCATCCAAGTCATTAATGTATATTGTAAATACCCCACTAGTCACTGCCTGCCATTCTGAAAAGGACCTGTTTATCCCGACTCTCTGTTTCCTGTCTGCCAACCAGTTCTCTATGCACGTCAGTACATTACCCCCAATACCATGTGCTTTAATTTTGCACACCAATCTCTTGTGTGGGACCTTGTCAAAAAGGCTTTTGAAAGTCCAAATACATCACATACACTGGTTTTCCCTTGTCCACTCTACCAGTTACATGCTCAAAAGATTTTAGAAGATTTGTCAAGCAGGATTTCCCTTTCATAAAGCCATGCTGACTTGGACCAATCCCGTCACTTTTTTCCAAATGTGCTGCTATTTCATCTTTACTAATTGATTCCAACATTTCCCCCACTACTGATGTCAGGCTAACCAGTCTATAATTACCTGTTTTCTCTCTCCCTCCTTTCTCAAAAAGTGGTGTTACATTAGCTACCCTCCAGTCCATAGGAAACGATCCAGACTCGATAAGACTGTTGAAGAATGATCACCAATGCATCCACTATTTCTAGGGCTACCTCCCTTAAGTACTCTGCGATGCAGACTATCAGGCACCAGAAATTTATCAACCTTCAATCCCATCAATTTCCCTAACACAATTTCACGCCTAATAAGGATTTCCTTCAGTTCCTCCTTCTCAATAGACCCACGGTTCCCTAGTATTTCCAGAAGGTTATTTGTGTCTTCCTTCGTGAAGACAGAACCAAAGTATTTGTTTAACTAGTCCGCCATTTCTTTGTTCCCCATTATAAATTCACCTGAATCTGACTGCAAGGGACCTAAGTTTGTTTTCACTAATCTTTTTCTCTTCACATATTCTCTTCACAGAAGCATTTGCAGTCAGTTTTTATGTTCCCAGCAAGCTTCCTCTCATACTGTATTTTCCCCCTCCAAATTAAACCCTTTGTCCTCCTCTGCTGTTTTACAAAATTCTCCCAGTCTTCAGGTTTGCTGCTTTTTCTGGCCAATTTATATGCCTCTTCCTTGGATTTAACACTATCCTTAATTTCCCTTGTTAGCCATGGTTGAGCCACCATCCCTGTTTTATTTTTGCTCCAGACAGGGATGTACAATTGTTGAAGTTCATCCATGTAATCTTTAAATGTCTGCCATTGCCTATCCACCGTCAACTCTTTAAGTATCACTCGCCAGTCTATTCTAGTCAATTCATATCTCATACCGTCGAAGTTACCTTTCCTTAAGTTCAGGACTCTAGTTTCCGAATTAACTGTGTCACTCGCCACCTTAATAAAGAATTCTACCATATTATGGTCACTCTTCCTCAAGTAGCCTCGCACAACAAGATTGCTAATTAGTCCTTTCTCATTACACATCACCCAGTCTAGGATGGCCAGCCCTCTAGTTGGTTCCTCGACATATTGGTCTAGTAAACCACCCCTCATACTCTCTAGGAAATCCTCCTCCACTGCATTGCCACCAGTTTGGTTAGCCCAATCAATATGTAGATTAAAGTCACCCATGATAACTGCTGTACCTTTATTGCACACACCCCTAATTTCTTGTTTGATGCTAACCCCAACCTCACTACTACTGTTTGGTGGTCTGTACACAACTCCCGCTAGTGTTTTCTGCCCTTTAGTATTCCGTAGCTCCACCCATACCGATTCCACATCATCCAAGCTAATGTCCTTCCTTACTATTGCATTAATTTCCTTTTTAACCAGCAGTGCCACCCCACCTCCTTTTCCTTTCTGTCTATCCTTCCTAAATGTTGAATACCCCTGGATGTTGAGTTCCCAACCTTGGTCACCCTGGAGCCATGTCTCCATGATGTCAATTACATCATATCCGTTAACTGCTATCTGCGCAGTTAATTCGTCCACCTTATTCCGCATTGAGGCACAGAGCCTTCAGGTTTGTCTTTTTAACACACTTTGCCCCTTTAGAATTTTGCTGCAATGTGGCCCTTTTTGGTTTTTGCTTTAGGTTTCTCTGCCCTCCACTTTTACTTTTCTTCTTTCTATCTTTTGCTTCTGCCCCCATTCTACTTCCCTCTGTCTCCCTGTATAGGTTCCCATCCCTCTGCCATATTAGTTTAACTCCTCCCCGACAGCACTAGCAAACACTCCCCCTAGGACATTGGTTCCGGTCCTGCCCAGGTGCAGACCGTCCGGTTTGTACTGGTCCCACCTCAATGGTTAATCAAACTATCCACCTCCACCTCTCTTTCACAGTCGCTTGGTTCCACTCTTTATCTGAGCATAGCGAGGGCATCTCCTGTAATGTCTTCACTCCCACTTCTGCACCATTATTCCCAGAGCCTGGCAATAATCGATCCTCTCCTCTCCTTCATCCATGTGCTGCACCTTGGCAATGTGACACGGGGTCAGCTTTCAGATGAATGCCAATAACACCTAGCTCTATAGAGGAGTACGGTAGGGTAGTGGTTATATTACTGGACTAGTAATCCATAGATTTGGACTGATGATCCAGGGAATGTTAGTTGAAATCCCATGATGGCAGATTGTGAATTTGAATTTGATTTTTTTAAAGAAAAACAATAAAAATAATCTGGAATAAAAAGCTGCTATCAGTGAAAGTGCCTATAAAGCTATTGGATTGAGTTTACTGACTTCAGGTCTTCATCGTTTTCTATTTTTTTTTACCTGTTCTCCCATCCTCTCCATTTGAAATTTACTTGCCTTACTGCTTTACTCAGCTATTTTCACATCCTCCTCTGTTTTAATGCCTATCCTTGTTTGAGTTCATCTGTCTACATCATTCATAGGGCCTGATTTTCCCCAAGACTTGCTCCAACTTTTTTGGAGTAAGTTGTTTTTTTCTGGCGTAAGTTTAAAAAATGTCATTTCCCCCCCCCCCAAAATTTACTCCAGAGTAAGCCACTTAGGTTAGATTTTTTTTACTTCAGTTTTTTTTGAAAAAGGGGGCGTTCCCATAGATTTATTCCACTTTTGGCCATTTATGCCATTTTGGCCAGCTAAAAGTTACTCCAAATCCACTTATGTCAATGTATGTGGCCAGCTCTGGAAAACGATGCGGGCAGTTAACAAATCGGCGCAGGTAGGACCTGCACCAAGCAGCAAACATTCAATATAAAAGTTCAAATAACTATATAAAAATAGGGTAAACAATTGAACAACAATTTAAAAAATTGTATTAAATCCTACCTTTAGTTGAAATCGGCCAGGGAAGACAGCAGGCCGGGTCGGGAGGTGAGGAGGGAGAGGAAAGGCTGGTCTCGGCGGCATTGGGAGGGGGGATGGAGAGGAAAGGCTACAAAGTGCTTCACAACGTGCTGCTCAAAATCAAAGTCCTCCAGGTTGAGCGGGAAGATGATCTCACACACTGGGCTGTCAATGCTCTCCTCTCTGGTGTCCTGTGAATTCTCCTTGCCATCCTGGCTTGGCACCATGTCAATGCTCCGTCGAGCCCGTGCCGGTTCTCTGCAAGAGCACTTCAGCGAGTCCTGCTCCTCCACCCTTGTCAAAAGGGCCACAGCCCATCTGGCACTAAAACTCACATGTCCCTTCATCGCCTCCAGACTCCATTACTCCAATGCGATCCTTCGATATCAGAGTGTGCGGCAGGCCACTCGGCCCGGAGAGGGGTGGCGTGCTTTGGCCCCTCCCACACAGCGTCGGGCTGCGATGAGCTGCTGCACATGCGCGCACACTCTAGCGCGCATGTGCAGAGGTGCCGGCAGTGTTTGCTGCGCAGGACTGTAACTCCGCCCCCCCCACCCCATGAGAAACGCCACGCCAGGACCTGGGACACATGGCAGAGCGACCAGAATGGTGGCACATTTTTTCGGCGCCGGTTTCAAGGGCATAAAGTCGGCCCATTCACAGAAACAGGCCATTCAGCCCAATGGATCTTTGGCGGTAGTTATGCTCCACACTAGCCTCCTCCTACCCTTCTTCATCTAACCCCATCAGCATATCCTTCTGTTCCTCGTGTGCTTAGGTAGCTTCCACTTAAATACATATATGCTATTTGCCTCAAATACTCTAAGTTCCACATTCTTACCACTTTTTGGGTAAAGAAGTTTCTCTTGAATTCCCTATTGGATTTATTGGTGACTATCCTATATTTATGGGCCCTAGTTTTGGTCTCTCCTACAAGTGGAAACATTTTCTATTCTCTTGATAATTTTTAAGACTTCTATTACGTCACCCCTCAATCTTCTATTTTCTATAGAAAATGGCCCTAACCTGTTCGGCCTTTCCTGAAGTATATCCTTTCAGTTCTGGTATCATCCTTGTGAATCTTTTTTGCACCTTTTCCAGTGGCTCTATATCCTTTTTATAACTTTCCTCACTCCTTCTAGCTTTAAGAAAAATCTGCTGCAGGACATAAAACCAATTATTTGTTTCTTTATGATAAGAGATGACTTTTGCATGTATCTCACCCTCCCTTTCATTTTGTTATGTCCTATATAGCTTACCTTCCAGTTTCCATAAATGGTAATCTGTTCTTTTTTCTTATATCTGTGTGCATTTCCAGGATTTTCTGTATTTGCTGAAATATAATTTGTAGAAATACATGTTAGTCTTAGCACACCCAGTTGACGGGACCATTTTCTTCAAATTTCAGATTCACAGTTGGGTCAACTCAGAATCCATGCTGAAGGAGTGCCTGGTCGGAAGAATGACTTCAAAGCCTACTTCTGTTGCTAAAGGTAGTTTTCATTTTCTTGCATCGGAAATTGAACCATCCTCAAAGTAAAGCCACGGCATAAAAATAATGGAGGAAATAAGTGTCCTTTTTGTATTCATGTTACTGTGCACATGGAGTGCTGGGACTTTTGGTATGGGCTAGAAATTCTGGTTGTTTGCATCTCCCGTTAGCGTCCGGGTGCAAACAGCCTTTCGACCAGGCGAGGCACCACTAGCGACTCCCACTAAATAGCGCGGGAGTTTAACGGCGGTGGTAATCGGTAGCGTCCCACTCCAGTGCGCTGCCAATGAAGCCGTCATCACCATGCGCGGCGACCTGTTTTTACCCCTGAGCTAAAATTCGGTATCGCCCCCTGAAGCTTGGTCAAAGGAGTGTCTTAAAGGAGGATAAAGACATAGGAAGCTTTATGGTGGGAATTTCAGAGCTTAAGGTCTATGCAAATAAAGGCACGGCCACCAATGGTTGAGTGATTCGAATCAGGGATATACAACAGGCCAGAATTGGAGGTGCGCGGAGATCTCGGAGGGTTGTAGGGCTGGAGGAGGTTACAGAGATGGGGAGGGAGGAGACCATGGAAGGACTTGGAAAAAAAGAATGAGACTTTTAAAATCAAGGCATTGCCGGACTGGGAGCCAATGTAGGTCAGCGAGCACAGGAGTAATAGGTTAACGAGACCTGATGCGAGTTAAGATGCAGGCAGCAGAGTTTTGGATGAGCTCAAGTTTACAGCGGGTATAAGATGGGAAGTGAAACCAGGAGAGCATTGGAATAGTCGAGGCATGTATGAGGGTTTCAGCAGCTGATGAGAGCTGAGATGGGGCGGAGACAGGGGATGTTACGGAGGTGGATGTCGGTGGTCTTGGTGCTGGAGCGGATTTAGATCAGAAGCTTCTCTGAGTCAAATAGGATGCCAAGGTTGTGAACAGTCTGTTTCAGCCTCAGATAGTGGCCAGGGAGGGGGATGGAGTCGGTGGCTAGTGAACGGGGTTTTCTAGCTTTTACTTTTGCAATCTTGCACTTATTATATAATTCATTATTTAATATTTTAGCATCTTTGTGTGCTACATTCTGTTTATTGTGCTATTTCAGTCACCTGACGAACATACAACAACAGTGGACAGAATAAGACTGACTGGCCCATAGTATGTGCTCACTCAGTCATGTTGTAACTCGGCAACATGATAGCTAATATTTCACACCCACCAGCAGCCAATGTAATTTCCTGGGAGAGACAAAAACATAAGGGCAATTTCAGGGGAAAAAATACAATTCTGGAAAATTCCTTCTTTGATATGGTGAATACAGTTATCAGACTGCTGTTTTTATATTGTACTTTACAGAAACTGTTTTTGGAATTAATGGGCCCAAATTTGGCCAGTACAGATTTCTGGCGCACTCACCAGAGGTGCGCCGCTTTTGTAGAACTCCAAATATCTTTGGGCCGAGTTTGGCCGCTCCCCAGCCTCTCCTCCATGGTGGCAACTGGACTCGGGGGCAGAGCCAAGTCCCGGCGCTGAAAACAGTGCTGGGACGTCTGCACATGCGCGCTAGAGTGTGTGCGCCTGTGCAGTAGCTTCTCGCCCCCAGAATCTGTGAGTGTGTTCTGCAGGCTGTGAGGGAGGGGCCGAAGCACGCCGCCCCTATCCCTGGCCGAATAGGCTCCCTCATCGGTGGCCTGCTGCCTTATCCAGCCACACCAGTAAAAGGAGGTCTGAGAGAACCAGAACCCCAGCAGGTTGTCAGTGAAACCCTGCAGCTGGTTAGTATGTTGATGTTTTTCACAAGGAAATATGTTTCGATAAAGTAGATTGGGTTAGGTTAGGTGTCCAATGTCTGAAACAAATGGGAAGCATTGAAACAAATCATGCTGGCAATGTTCACAAGGCCACACAATGGATGGAGTAAGTGCACTGCACTTGGTGTATACATTGTGCTGAGTATTTTTATGCCATTGGTTAGAATAAAGTAGGAGCCAGCAAAAGAATGCTATTGAAGGTACTGAAAGGGACTGTATAGGAGTAGTTTGGACAAGGTTACTTTGTTTTTATTTGTTATTGATTGATTGATTGCTTATTACTTTGGTCTTGTTGCTTTCAGTGCAGGGTTCCTTCTATTTTTTATTTGTTAATTAATTGCTTATTACTTTTTGTGCTTTGTTTAGTGCTTTAAGTCTTGGTGCTAGGTGCAGATCCTCTTAGCTTCCTTGTATTTTTTATTTGTTATTGAATACTTATTTTTGTGCTTTGTTTAATGCTTGGTGCTTTAGAATGTACTTACCCGCACTGATTTCTTAACTTTCCGCAAGGGTTTCTGTGCGGCACAAGTGGCCACATACGCTGGCCTAAGTTAGTTTGGAGCAACTATTAGCTGTCCAAACTGGCTTAAATGGCCAAAAAGGCTGGTAACGTCCCCTTTTGAAAAAAAAAACTAAACTAAATAAAATCCTAATTAACTGACTTACACTGGTGCAAATTAAATGTGCAGAATGGGGATTTTTCAGATATTCCAGAAAAATCAAGTTGCTCAAAAAAAAAACAGAGCAACTCCTGGGCAAATTTGGGCCCAAAAACTGGTATTTTCTACAGTAGTAATATATTATTATACATTTTCTGTATGTCCTTCCATTGCTTGTGAAGCAATGACTTATTTTATCTTTCCTTTGTTCACAGTTTCTGAGAAAAAGTCAGGATTAAAAGTACCAAAGCAGACATTACTAAATGGTATGTAATCAGAAGAATTAGAACCAGACACAATAAGCCCCAGGAGACATAGCAGCTGTCACTGACCATTGTAGAAGCAGCTTTAATATTTACTATCACTGTCTTCCTACAGTTAATTTTATTTATCTTGTGTTGCAATCTTGGGTATGGCTCTACGCATTATCTTTACTTCCTCTGTCACTGTTTTATAAATGGAAAACCTGCATATCATTGGAAACAACGGCTAAAAATTCGATAGTCCCCAAAAAACGGTGCATGATTACCTCGTGCCTGTTCAAAGTAATGCAGGCAACACACAAACTTGATGCTGTCTGCTATTTAAATGATAGTGGCATGCAGCCCAGCACTAAACATGGGGGGTGCCAAGTTCGTGCAAGGATAGCACAAATTAAAGCTAGCCTGCACCTCTTGAAGATGTGCAGTTTTACGAGACCAGATGCTGGTAGTCATTCCAGATGGCAGTTTCAACTGGGAAACACTCAGCAAAGGCACAATAGACCAGAGAAAGGGCTCCAAGGTTCTCAAACTCAGTTCTGGAGGCATTAGTGCAGGAGGTGGAGAGGAGGAGAGAGGTCCTGTTTCCACAGGGGGCCCGGAGGCCCTCCAGACAAATACCATAAAGGCAGTGGGAGCAGATAGCCACGGAGGTCAATGCCAACAATGTAGCCCTGAGGACCTGGATGCAGTACCGGAAGAAGTTCAGTGACCTCACACGAGTGGTCAAGGTCAGTGAATGCATTTTCACATGCTATATCCCACCATCTGCACCACTAGTCTCACACACTACTCAATTCACCACACTCCCATTAATCACCGACCAACAATCTCTTTCAATCACAACTCATACCCCACACTCATATGCTCCATCTCCCCCTCGCACACTTACTACTGCTGCAAGCCTTACACCCACATTTCACAGCTTGAACACACTGGCAGCTATTCAACTAAAACAGCCATATTAGCCAAACACATTGAAACCATACTCACTGACACACTTCCCTCTCTCTTGCAGGACAAGGTGACACACAACCATTGACAGTGGCAGATAACCGGAGGGGGTCAGTCGCGCCTCCATATCCTGACCTCGTTCGAGGAAACAGTGCTTGGCATAATTGGAGTGACTGAGGCTGTGGTTCAGCGGCGGCGCTGAAACCATTGAACATGATGGTATGCTCATACCTAATCCTCCTTCTCCTCTCAAGAAGATAGCATTCGTCCTCCCACCACTGCCACTCCCATCAGTGCCCTTGCTGTCGCCTCTCAGCCAGCCAGCCCGCCTAAGCTGCTGCTGCCCATGTCGAGGTGGTGCAGTTCAAAGCCGGGCCTGTTAGGCCCAGAGATGCTCCAGGTCATCCTTCAAGGCCATCTGCAGTCTCCCCCACTGAAAAGTCATCAGCTTTCCACCAGCCATGCTGCAACCACTGGTATAGCACTGGGTAGGAGCACTAGGACAGGCAAAGGCACACTGAAGTCAGGCAGTAAGGAAATACAGTTGACTTTTGAATGAAGAAGTGAGTTCTGATGAAAGGTCATTGACCTGAAACGGTAACTCCGTTCCTCTCTCCACAGATGTGCTGCCTGACCTGCTGAGTATTTCCAGCACTCTCGGCTTTTATTTCAGATTTCCAGCATCTGCAGTATTCTGCTTTTCTATTGTAATGGTTTGATTTATAAAATTCATTTGGAATGTTTGTTTTTTGGTGGCTTTTATTGTAGCATTGTGAACAAGAGGACGCTGTGATGGTCAGGGACCGAGGGAAAGTAAGGTGTGGGACTATTGGTGAATGAGGAATTGGGATTAGGTTCACTGGTACCACAGTCAGATGAGTCGATCACGGAAGCCCGGACAGAAAAGGGCTGTCTGGGATTCCTCCTCCCTTCCTCCTCCTCCTCCTCCCTCTCCTCATGTAGTCGCAGTATGCCTGGTGGCAAGGGCTGTGCCCTCATGATGGCGAAGTTGTGAGCATGCAGCAGACCATGCCGAATCTCAGGACACGCTATGCTGAGTACTGCAGGGCTCCTCCAGAGTGGTCCAGGCAGTGGAACCATTGTTTAAGGACGGCAATGGTTTGCTTGATCAGATTCTGTGTGGCAGCATGGCTCTTATTGTATGCATGCTACCCATATGTGCATGGGTTGTGCAGCGGAGTCATGAGCCAGGTGGTCAACGGGTAGCCCTTGTCGCCCAGTAGCTATCCTATGGTTTGTCATGGTGGCTCAAAATGCTGATGGTACAGCGGACTGCCGCAAAATGAAGGCAACATGGCTGCTGCCAGGATACCGAGTATTGACTTGCATGATGTGTTGAATATGGTCGCACACCATCTGGACATTGAGGGAGTGGAATCCATTTCATTTGCGGTACATCTCCGAATTGAGATGCATCGCCTGCAAAGCAGCATGTGTGCAGTCAATGACACCCTGCACCATGGGGAAGCTTGCGTTCGCTCTGTCTGCTTCTCTCTGACAAGAGAGAATGAAATGTATTCTGCCCTCTTTGCAAACAGAGTCTCACTTGCCTCCCTTATACAGGAGTGGATGGCGAACTGGGAGATGTTACAGATGTCACCTGCTCCAGCCTAGAAGGAGCGTGACACAAAGAAGTTCAAGGCCACAGTCATGTTTACAGCCTCTGGCAATGCCGTCCTCGCCCTGGATTGAAGTGCAGGTCAGCATGCAGCATATGGCAGATTTCAGTGAGCACCTCCTTAGTAAAATGGAGACATCACATGCACTGTTCCTTGCTGAGGAGAATTACTCCCTGAAGATCCTGGATGGATATGGCCTTCTGCTGAGAGCCCTCTTCTAGCAGCTTGTCCTGTTCTGTGTTGCCTCTGCTTATTCTCCCTGTCATGCTGCAGGGGATACAAACTAATGCACCTATATCTGGGAGCAACTGGTGTGAGCAGACCACTTGCAAGTCAGTACCAAATCTTTGAGCCACACCACTCCTTGTAGACTTCAGACAATTATAAAGAACTCTAGAAAGCACCAAGCACTTGAATAAACTCAGCAACAATCAGTAGAAATCAATCAGCAACTACCTTGTAAATAGGTGATGATCCGTTTAAATTTAGATGAAAAGGTATGGCAGCAGATAAGCACTTAAAAGAAATATTTCATAATTCTCAACAAAAATACATTCCATTGAGAAACAAAAACTCCACGGGAACAGTGATTCATCCATGGCTAACTAAAGAAGTTAAGGATAGCAATAAAAACAGAAAATGCTGGAACTCTCAGCAGGTCAGGCAGCATCTGTGGAAAGAAACAGAGTTAATGTTTCCGGTCTGTGACCCTTCACCAGAACCCTCGTTAAGGATAGCATTAGATAGAAAGAAGCTTATAATGTTACGAAGATTAGTAGTAAGCCTGAGGATTGGGAGAGTTTCCGAAACCAGCAAAGGATGACCAAAAAATTGATGATAAGTGAAAAAATAGAATATGAGAGAAAACTAACAAGAAATATAAAACTGATTGAAAGAGCTTTTACAAAGGAAGAGAGTAGCAAAAGTAAACATTGGTCCCTTAGAGGTTGAGACAGGAGAAATTATTGTGGGAAATAAGGAAATGGCAGAAATGTTAAACAAATATTTTGTATCTGTCTTCACAGTAGAAGACACAAAAAGCAGAGCAAAAATGGTGGAGAATCAAATGTCTAATGAGAGTGAGGAACTTAACATAATTAATATAAGTAGATAAAAAGTACTAGAGAAACTAATGGGACTAAACGCTGACAAATCCCCTGGACCTGATGGCCTATATCCTAGGGTTCTACAAGAGGTGGCTGCAGAGATAGTGGATGCATTGGTTTTGATCTTCCAAAATTCCTTAGATCCTAGAACGGTCCCAGTAGATTGGGAGGTAGAAAATGTAACACTACTATTCAAGAAAGAAGGTAGAGAGACAACGAGGAACTACATCAGTCGTCGGAAAAGTGCTGGAATCCATTGTTAAGAAAGTTTAGAAAGGGAAATCGTGTTTGACAAATTTATTAGAATTTTTTGAGGATGTAACTAGCAGGGTAGATAAAGGAGAACAAGTGGATGTAGCATATTTGGATTTCCAAAAGGCATTCGATACATAAGAACATAAGAATTAGGAACAGGAGTAGGCCATCTAGCCCCTCGAGCCTGCTCCGCCATTCAAAAAGATCATGGCTGATCTGGCCATGGACTCAGCTCCACTTACCCGCCCGCTCCCCATGACCCTTAATTTCCTTATTGGTTAAAAATCTATCTATCTATGATTTGGATACATTCAATGAGCTAGCCTCAACTGCTTCCTTGGCAGAGAATTCCACAGATTCACAACCCTCTGGGAGAAGAAATTCTTTCTCAACTCGCTTTTAAATTGGCTCCCCCGTATTTTGAGGCTGTGCCCCCTAGTTCTAGTCTCCCCGACCAGTGGAAACAACCTCTCTGCCATTATCTTGTCTATCCCTTTCATTATTTTAAATGTTTCCATTAGATCACCCCTCATCTTTCTGAACTCCCAACGAGTAAAGACCCAGTCTACTCAATCTATCATCATAAGGTAACCCTCTCATCTCTGGAATCAGCCTAGTGAATCATCTCTGTAACCCCTCCAAAGCTAGTATATTCTTCCTTAAGTAAGGTGACCAAAACTGCACGCAGTACTCCAGGTGCGGCCTTACCAATACCCTGTACAGTTGCAGCAGGACCTCCCCGCTTTTGTACTCCATCCCTCTCGCAATGAAGGCCAACATTCCATTCGCCTTCCTGATTACCTGCTGCACCTGCAAACTAACTTTTTGGGATTCATGCACAAGGACCCCCAGGTCTCTCTGCACCGCAGCATGTTGTAATTTCTCCCCATTCAAATAATATTCCCTTTTACTGTTTTTTTTTCCCCAAGGTGGATGACGTCACATTTTCCGACATTGTATTCCATCTACCAAACCTTAGCCCATTCGCTTAACCTATCTAAATCTCTTTGCAGCCTCTCTGTGTCCTCTACACAACCCACTTTCCCACTAATCTTTGTGTCATCTGCAAATTTTGTTACACTACACTCTGTCCCCTCTTCCAGGTCATCTATGTATATTGTAAACAGTTGTGGTCCCAGCACCGATCCCTGTGGCACACCACTAACCACCGATTTCCAACCCGAAAATGAAACATTTATCACGACTCTCTGCTTTCTGTTAGTCAGCCAATTCTCTATCCATGCTAATACATTTCCTCTGACTCCACGTACCTTTATCTTCTGCAGTAACCTTTTGTGTGGCACCTTATCGAATGCCTTTAGGAAATCTAAATACACCACATCCATCGGTACACCTCTATCCACCATGCTCGTTATATCCTCAAAGAATTCCAGTAAATTAGTTAAACATGATTTCCACTTCATGAATCCATGTTGCGTCTGCTTGATTGTACTATTCCTATCTAGATGTCCTGCTATTTCTTCCTTAATCATAGCTTTAAGCATTTTCCCCACTACAGATGTTAAACTAACCGGCCTTTTGTCTGCCCCCTTTTTTAAACAGAGGCGATACATTAGCTGCTTTCCAATCCGCTGGTACCTCCCCAGAGTCCAGAGAATTTTGGTAGATTATAACGAATGCATCTGCTATAACTTCCGCCATCTCTTTTAATACCCTGGGATGCATTTCATCAGGACCAGGGGACTTGTCTACCTTGAGTCCCATTAGCCTGTCCAGCACTACCTCCCTCGTGATAGTGATTGTCTCAAGGTCCTCTCTTCCCACATTCCCGTGACCAGCAATTTTTGGAATGGTTTTTGTGTCTTCCACTGTGAAGACCGAAGCAAAATAATTGTTTAAGGTATCAGCCATTTCCACATTTCCCATTATTAAATCCCCCTTCTCATCTTCGAAGGGACCAACATTTACTTTAGTTAATCTTTTCCGTTTTATATATCGGTAAAAGCTTTTACGATCTGTTTCTATGTTTTGCGCAAGTTTACTTTCGTAATCTATCTTTCCTTTCTTTATTGCTTGCTTAGTCATTCTTTGCTGTTGTTTAAAATTTTCCCAATCCTCTAGTTTCCCACTAACCTTGGCCACCTTATACACATTGGTCTTTGATTTGATACTCTCCTTTATTTCCTTGGTTATCCACGGCTGGTTATCCCTTCTCTTTCACTGGAATATATTTTTGTTGCGCACTATGAAAGAGCTCCTTAAAAGTCCTCCACTGTTCCTCAATTGTGCCACTGTTTAGTCTGTGTTCCCAGTCTACTTTAGCTAACTCTGCCCTCATCCCACTGTAGTCCCCTTTGTTTAAGCATAGTACGCTCGTTTCAGACACTACTTCCTCACCCTCAATCTGTTTTGCAAATTCAACCATACTGTGATCACTCATTCCAAGAGGATCTTTTACTAGGAGATCGTTTATTATTCCTGTCTCATTACACAGGACCAGATCTAAGATAGCTTGCTCCCTTGTAGGTTCTGTAACATACTGTTCTAAGAAACAATCCCGTATGCATTCTATGAATTCCTCCTCCAGGCTACCCCATGCGATTTGATTTGACCAATCGATATGTCGGTTAAAATCCCCCATGATTACTGCCGTTCCTTTTTCACATGCCTCTATTATTCCCTTGATTATTGTCCGCCCCACCATGAAGTTATTATTTGGGGGCTTATAAACTACGCCCACCAGTGACTTTTTCCCCTTACTATCTCTAATCTCCACCCACAATGATTCAACATTTTGTTCATTAGAGCCAATATCATCTCTCACAACTGCCCTGATATCATTCTTTATTAACAGAGCTACCCCACCTCCTTTCCCTTCTTGTCTATCCTTCCGAATTGTCAGATATCCCTGTATGTTTAATTCCCAGTCTTGGCCACCCTGCAACCACGTTTCTGTAATGGCCACCAAATCATACCCATTTGTAATGATTTGTGCCGTCAACTCATTTACTTCATTTCGAATTCTACATGCGTTTAGATAGAGTGTTTTAATACTAGTTTTTAAACCATGATTTTTAGTTTTGACCCCTCCTGCAGCCCCTTTATATTCATACATATTGTCCCTTCCTATCACCTTGTGGTTTACACTTACCCCAGTGCTACTCTGCTCTATTGTCTCCTGCCTTTTGCATTCTTTCTTGGGGTCCTGTTCATCTGCGCTCTCACCCACTCTAACTAGCTCAGAGCCCTCTCCTGGGTTCCGAATACTCCTCGCATTGAGGCACCGACCTTTCAGGCTTGCCATTTTATTGCACTTTGACCCTTTAGAATTTTGCTGTACATTGGCCCTTTTTGTTTTTTGCCTTGGGTTTCTCTGCCCTCCACTTTTATTCATCTCCTTTCTGTCTTTTGCTTCTGTCTCCATTTTGTTTCCCTCTGTTTCCCTGCATTGGTTCCCATCCCCCTGCCATATTAGTTTAACTCCTCCCCAACAGCACTAGCAAACACTCCCCCGAGGACATTGGTTCCGGTCCTGCCCAGGTGCAGACCGTCCGGTTTGAACTGGTCCCACCTCCCCCAGAACCGGTTCCAATGCCCCAGGAATTTGAATCCCTCCCTGCTGCACCACTGCTCAAGCTACGTATTCATCTGAGCTATCCTGCGATTCCTACTCTAACTAGCACGTGGCACTGGTAGCAATCCCGAGATTACTACTTTTGAGGTCCTACTTTTTAATTTAGCTCCTAACTCCTTAAATTCGTATCGTAGGACCTCATCCCTTTTTTTACCTATGTCGTTGGTACCAATGTGCACCACAACAACTGGCTGTTCTCCCTCCCTTTTCAGAATGTCCTGCACCCGCTCCGAGACATCCTTGACCCTTGCACCAGGGAGGCAACATACCATCCTGGAGTCTCGATTGCGGCCGCAGAAACGCCGATCAATTCCCCTTACAATTGAATCCCTTATCACTAACGCTCTCCCACTCTTTTTCCTGCCCTCCTGTGCAACAGAGCCAGCCACGGTGCCATGAACTTGGCTGCTGCTGCCCTCCCCTGATGAGTCATCCCCCTCAACAGTACTCAAAGCAGTGTATCTGTTTTGCAGGGGGATGACCGCAGGGGACCCCTGCACTACCTTCCTTGCACTGCTCTTCCTGCTGCTCTTCCATTCCCTAGCTGGCTGTGGACCCTTCACCTGCGGTATGACCAACTCGCTGCACGTGCTACTCACGTCATTCTCAGCATCGTGGATGCTCCAGAGTGAATCCACCCTCAGCTCCAAATCCGCAATGCGGTCCGTCAGGAGCTGGAGACGGATACACTTCCCGCACACATAGTCGTCAGGGATACGGTGCCACATAAAAGGTTATTACACAAGATAAGGGCTCATGGGGTTTGGTGTAATATAGTAGCATGGATAGAAGTTTGGTTAACGGACAGAAACAGAGAGTAGGGATAAACAGGTCTTATTCAGGTTGGTGGGCTAGAACTAGTCAGGTGCCACAAGGATCAGTGCTGGGGCCAGAGCTATTTACAATCTATATTAATGATCTAGATGAAGGGACCGAGTGTAATGTATCCAAGTTTGCTGACGATCCAAAACTAGGTGGGATAGTAAGAAGAACAGAGAATCTCCAAAGGGATATAGATAGACTAAGTGAGTGGATAATAAGGTGGCAGATGGGGTATAATGTAGAGAAATGTGAGGTTATTCACTTTGGTAGGAAGAATAAAAAAACAGAATATTTTTGAAATGGAGAAACTTTTAACTGTTGGTGTACAGAGAGATTTGGGTTCTTGTGCAAGAAACACAGAAAGCTAGCATGTCGGTACAGCAAGCAATAAGGAAGGCAAATAGTATGCTGGCTTTTATTGCAAGAGGGTTGGCGTATAAGAGTAAGGAAGTCTTGCTTCGATTGTACAGGGCCTTGGTGAGACCACACCTGGAGTACTGTGCACAGTTTTGGTCTCCTTATCTAAGAAAGGATATACTTGCCTTAGAGGTGGTGTGACAAAAGTTCACTAGGTTGATTTATGGGATGAGAGGGCCACCCTATGATGAGAGGTTGTGTAGAATGGGCCCATACTCTCTGGAGTTTTGAAGAATGAGAGGTGATCTAATTGAAACATACAAGATTTTGAAGGGAATTGACAGGGCAGATGCTGAAATGTTGTTTCCCCTGGCTGGGGTGTCTAGAACTAAGGGGCATCGTCTCAGGATAAGGGGTCGGTCATTTAAGACCGATATGAGGAGGAATTTCTTCACTGAGGGTTGTCAATCTTTGGAATTCTCTGCCCCTGAGGGCTGTGGATGCTGAGCCTTTGAGTATATTCAAGGCTGAGATAGATAGATTTTTTGAGTCTCGGGAAATCAAGAGATATGGAGATTGGACGGGAAAGTGGAGTTGAGGTTGATGATCAGCCATGATCTTATTGAATGGCGGAGCAGGCTCGAGGGGCCGTATGGCCTACTCCTACTCCTATTTCTTATGTTCTTATAGCGTTGGTGAACGCACATTCAGCTTTGCAAGGTTAAGAGAGGGCACTAGCTCCAGCGTTGAGGTCGAAATGACAGTGCTGGCATCAAATCAGCATTACACCCTGATTGACATCCCGATTGGCCTACTCTGCAAACTTACAGCGTGCGCTCCCAGTGCCAACGCTAACAGCCTGACCAAAATGTCATTTGATGCAACCTGCACCAGAAATGTGCTCACGCTGCTCGGATGCCATCCTCAAGTCAAATCAGCTCGGTCACCCTCCACCACCATCTTCATCGTCATCATAGGCAGTCCCTCGAAATCGAGGAAGACTTGCTCCCACTCTAAAAGTAGGGTTATCAGGTGGCTGTACAGTCCAATACGGGAATTATAGTCTCTGTCACAGGTGGGACAGACAGTGGTTGAAGGAAAAAGTGGGTGGGGAGCCTGCTTTGCTACACGTTCCTTCAGCTGTCTGCACTTGATTTCTGCATGTTCTCGGCGACAATACTCGAGGTGCTCAACACCCTCCCGGACGCTCTTCATCCATTTTGGGCGGTCTTGGGCCAGGGATTCTCAGGTGCTTGTGGGGATGTTGCACTTTATCAAGGAGGCTTTGGGGTGTCCTTGAAACGTTTCCTCTGCCCACCTGCGGTTTGTTTGCCGTGTAGGAGTTCCGAGTGGGGCGCTTACTTAAATATTCTCGTGTCGGGCATGCGGACGACGTGGCCTGCCTAACGGAGCTGGTCGAGCGTGGTCAGTGCTTCGATGCTGGGGATGTTTGCCTGAGCGAGAACACTGACATTTTTGCGTCTATCCTCCCAGTGGATTTGCAAGATCTTGTGGAGGCACTTTTCTATGAGCCATATAGGAGGGCGGGTATAACTACTACCCTGTAGACCATAAGCTTGGTGCCAGATTTGAGGTCCTGGTCTTCAAACACACTCTTCCTCAGGCGACCGAAGGCTGCGCTGGCACACTGGAGGTGGTGTTGGATCTTGTCATCGACGTCTGCCCTTACTGATGGTAGGCTCCCAAGATATGGAAAATGGTCCACGTTGTTCAAGGCCGCAATGTGGATTTTGATGACCGGGGGCAATGCTGTGTGGGACAGGTTGTCTTACGGATGTGTCGTGTAAGGCCTATGCTTTCGTATGCCTTGGTGAAAGTATTGACGATGGCTTGGAATTCGGCCTCAGTGTGCCCAGACGCAAGTGTCTTCCGCGTACTGCAGTTCGATGACAGAGGCTGGAGCGACCTTGGATCTAGTCTGGAGGCGCGAAGGTTGAACAGGTTCCCATTGGTTCTATAGTTTAGTTCCACTCCAGCGGGGAGCTTGTTTAGAGTGAGATGGAGCATTGCAGCAAGGAAGATTGAGAAAAGCATTGGTGCGATGACGCATCCCTGCCTGACCCCAATCCGGACATGAATTGGGTCTGTGGTGGATCCGTTGGTCAGGATCATGGCTTGCATGTCATCGTGGAGCAGGCGGAGGATGGTGACAAACTTTTGGTGGCAGCCGAAATGGAGGTAGACGCTCCATAGTCCCTCACGGTTGACAGTGTCAAAGGCCTTTGTGAGGTCAAAGAAGGCCATATACAAGGGTTGGTGCTGCATTTTTCTTGTAGTTGTTGCACGGTGAAGATCATGTCTGTTGTACCCCTTAGTGGACGGAATCCACATTGCGACTCTGGGAGGAGCTCTTCAGGCTGGGGGAGAAGACGATTGAGGAGGATTCTTGTGATGACTTTCTCTGTGGCAGACAGCAGGGACATTTATCTGTAGTTACCACAGTCAGCTTTGTCTCCTTTTTTAAAGATGGTCACGATTACGGCATCTCTGAGATCTCTTGGCATGCTCTCCTCCTTCCAGATAAGAGAGATGAGGTCATGCATTCGTGCCAATAGTGCTTCTCCGCCATACTTGACTGCCTCGGCGGGGATTCCAACTGCTCCTGATGCCGCCTTGTTCTTGAGCTGATGGATGGCCTTTTCTACCTTGTACAAGGCTGGAGTTTTGCTGAGATGGTGGCGGGTACGTAGTGCGGGTAATGGCGGCGGCAACTCTGACTTCTCTCATGACCCCTCGAGAAGCTAAAATGGAGCAAGGCCCCAGCGTCCCTCATCCCCACTCCTCAACACACCTCAGATCTCCCACCACCTCTTCTGAAGGCACTGCCCAGTGCCGAGCTACCGGCTCCCATCCCACCATAGTCAACTAGGCCCATACAGTTGAGCCTGGTCTCCAGTTATCTTGGACCCCCTTGCCACTGGACCAAGACCTTGCTCTGCTACGCCCGTGTGGTAGCCGGTGTGCAATGGCCACCCCACGTTAAAAGAACTCCAGCACAGCAGCTTCCACCCTTCAAAATGAAGTTCGGGACCCGGAATGTCAGGACCCTCACGGACAACCGCAACACCGACAGACCGGAATGCCGCACACCTATCGTTGCCCAGAAGCTCAGACGCTTCGATGTTGACATCGCCACCCTAAGTGAGATCCGGTGGGCAGGGGAAGACCAGCTCAAAGAACAAGGTAGTGGTTACACCTTCTTCTGGAAAATCAAACCAGAAGAAGAATCCCGCCTTCATAAAGTTGGCTTCGCCATCAAGAATGAGCTGGTGGGCCATCTCAGAGACTCCCCCTGCGGGATAAGCCAACATCTCATGACTCTGCGGCTCACCCAAGTCCGGAACCAGTGCGCCACCGTCATCAGCGCATATGCCCCAACACTCGACGTAACAAATGAGACCAAAGAGAAATTCTACTCCAGCCTTGAACATTCCCTGTCCCGAGTCCCTACGGACGACAAGCTGATCCTCCTTGGCGACCACCATCTTAGTCCCTCTCATCACCAGCTACCCACCACTCCCCCCCCCCCCCCGACCACACTCCCCACTACAATCTCCTCCTCCCACCCCACCCGCCTCCTCACCACTAGACATCCCGACCGCAATCTCTTTAAGCCTCCCTACTTGCATTTTGCTCAATGGGTCCTTCTGCTGTCAGCTTTCCTACCTGACAGGCAGCCAGCCTGTCAATCAGCCTGGCTATCGAACAGGAAAACTGGTGAAAAAAATTAAAAGTCGTCCTGCAGTTTTTAACCAGGTCCTCTAGTATTGATCACAAACGAGCTTAATCGTTAAGTTAAACTAACAAGCCAGCACCACCCAACACCTGTTCCACTACCCAAGTAATCAAATGATATTCTGGCAATTTCAATATCCTCCAAATGTTGGTGCCACCTAGAGTAACTTTGGGCCCAAATTTCCCCAACCCCTTTTTTCGGCGCACTCTCCCAAGATGCGGCGACTTTGTGCGCTGGAAACGGTGCTGAGAAACGTAGTCACGATTCTGACCGCTCTGCTGCGTGTCCCGGGTCCTGGCACTGCGCTCCTAGTGGAGTGGGGGATGGAGCTACAGTCCTGCCGGCAGCTGCACGCGTGTGCAGTAGAGCGGTTGCGCATGCGCAGTAGCTCCGTCCCAGGATTATGATGATGATGCCTGCAGAACGCATCCAACCCCTATCCCAGTCTGCATGGCCTGCCGCACAGGCTGGCCGCTGAGGGCTGCAAGAAACAGGTTGGTGCGACTTGAGTTTTGATCGGGGCGAGAGAGGGAGGGTGAGGTTGGTCGTCTTTGGCTGCAGTCTCGTGGTTTGGACCGAGGATAGCTTGTCATGTAGCGACGTCGCTTGCCATGCTGGGTTGGCTTTGCGTTCGTTTGGTTGGGTGGTGGTCTTGTCATGTTAAAGAAGCACATATACAGTGACAGCCATGTGCTTAACCTACATCCCATCCTGTGTATCAATAAATAACCAGCAACATACAGTTAGGTTGTATTACAAATAATTTATGTGTGAAGCTCTTTGAAGATGTCAGTGGGCAAAAAGGGAAAATGGGCAAAAAGGGAAAAAATTTCCGCCCGAAAAGGGTTGAAAGTCGGTGGGGCGGCGGCCGCGTTCTCCCTCCCCTATCCCAGGCCGAGGGTAGGATTTACTTCAGCTCTTTATTTGTTAATTTTGTTAATTTAATTATTTACTTCAGTTCTTTAGTTTTTATTGAATGGTTATTACTGCTTGTGCTTTGCTGCTTGGTGGTGCTTGAAATGTTGTTTAGGTGCAGGGCTCCTTCTATTTTTTTATTATTTATTGATTGCTTATTACTTTGGTCTTGGTGCTTTAGGTGCAGGGTTGCTTCTATTTTATTTGTTAATTAATTGCTTATTACTTTTTGTGCTTTGATTCAAACCCCTATACTTGCAAATGTGTGTAGGATTCTTCACTCTTGATTACATTAAAAAAAATGTAAATTCAAACTTTTAAAAACATTTAAAAATGTATTTTAAGGAAGCCCAATCTGTAAATGAGTCATAAAATGCAACATATTCTAAGAGTTGATGGTGCTTTAAATGTAGTTACTTGCACCGATTCCTTAACTGTAAGTAAGGTCTTTCTGTGCGGACAAAAGTGGACACATAGGCTGCCCTAAGTTAGTTTAGTACAACTTTTTTCTGGCCAAATTGGCATAAATGGTGTAAGTGGCTGGGAACGCCCCCTTTTGGGAAAAAAAAACCTGACCTAAAAAAAAACTAACTCACTTACACTGGCGCAAATTAAATGGTCATATTTGAAACTTAAAAGATACACCAGAAAAATCAAGTTACACCAAAAATAACGGTGCAACTCATGGGGAAATTTGGGCCCTTTATCTCTGGGCCTAATGACAATGATTGTGCTATTTGGCTATAACTACTGAGCCAACGTAGCACCAGTATATATAAGAAGAGAAAGCAGATATCTGGCAATAAGTGGACATTTAGAAGCTTCCTCAAGCACTTCTTTGTCTTTGAAGGGTTATCTCAGCATATAGTTAACTTTGTTAAATTGATATCTATTCATGTCAAAAATATTTTTATTGATATCGCTCTTGTTAAACGCCTTGGTACGTTATGCTATGTTAAATGTGCTATATAAATACAATTGTTCTTGTTTTCTAACCTTTCCTGCCGTTATAGCTCTGACCAAAATAAGGTTGCCCCATAGATTGTTAACTTGTGGTACCAGTGTAGGTACAAGAAGATCTCAGGGCAACTTCAGTGAGGGTTTCTCTGGCTTTGGCTAGGTCACTCAAGGCACCTGCAAATTAACTTCCCTACCTTTTGTGGGAGATGGGGGTGGGTAATGGGAAGGGTTTCCTCCTGGGGTTGCATCAGATGTCCTTTGCAGAAGCACACCCAGCAACCAATCATCTGCTTATGAAGTGATCAGTACTATAAGGGAAAAAGGAGTAGGAGAACGTATGGAAACCTCTGCGTAGGAACTGGCAGACATCACAATCTCTTGGCATCTGAAGCAGAACGTGCCCATAAGATGTTATTTAAAATTCTTCTCTTTGTATGGGCTATATATTATTGTAATTTTAATTGTCTTTCACAGGTACAAGTATTCCAGATGGGTTTGAGAAACAATCAAAATATATTTCCCTGAAGTAAGTGTCATACAGGCAACTCTAGATTATCTGCACACGGATCCAATGGGAAATCATGGTAACGGGATTTAAAATTTCGGCCTGAGAAGGCATCAGGCCGGTGCGTTCAGAGTCTTTTCGGCCCGGGAAGGCATCGGGTTTTAACTTTATAATGTCAATCGCTCCAACAGAGAAATCGTTTACCCGGCATAGCCCAATCCCAGAGGGACCCAGATAATCGAGAGTTGCCTGTACTTGTTTCCTTTGTGACTCAATTGGTGCTCAGACTTTGCTGTTTTGTGTCTTAAGTGACTTGCTGTACTTGTCCCTATAGTTTTAGTATTTCACATCCTGAATAATTAAAAATGTTAGCTGAAAAATAATTGTTAGTGATACAGTATTAGCAGATGGACTCTTAACATATTTGACATTCCTTTGACTGATATATTAACTAAGGCATTAATCTGCATATTTTAAATGGCTTAGTTGCTCTATTCAAATAGCGAATACAAGGAATGTTATACTAATCATTGAACTATCGAATATTATAGCATGGCAGGAAACCTTTTGACAAAAACAACAACTTGTATTTATATAGTGCCCTTAACATAGTAAAACTTCCAAGGCGCTTCACAAGAGCGTCCTGAACAAAATTTGACACCGTGCCACATAAGGAAAAATTAGGGCAGATGATCAAAGAGGTAGATTTTAAGGAGCATCTTAAAGTAGGAAACCAATGTTTAGGGAGGGAATTCCAGAGCTTAGGGTTTTGCAGTTGAAGGTATGGCCACCACTGGTTGAGTCATTACAATGAGGGATACTCAAGAGGCCAGAATTAGAGGAGCGCAGATATCTGAGGGTCGTGTGGCTGAAGGAGAATAGAGAGATAGGGAGGGGTGAGGCCGTGAAGGCATTGAAAACAAGGATGAGAATTTTAAAATCGAGGCATTGCTTAACTGGGAACCAATGTAGGTCAGTGAGCACAGGGATGTACAGTAGACACTTCAAGTCGCTGGAGAAATACCACCAACGATGTCTCCGCAAGATCCTACAAATTCTCTGGGAAGACAGACACACCAACATTGGCGTCCTCAACCAGGCCAATATTCCCAGCATTGAAGCACTGACCACAGTTGATCAGCTCAGCTGGGAAGGTCACATAGTTCGCAAGCCAGACACGAGACTCCCAAAGCAAGCGCTCTACTCGGAACCCCTTCACAGCAAACGAGCTAAAGGTGGGCAGCGGAAATGTTACAAGGACACCCTTAAAGCATCCCTGATAAAATGCAACATCCCCACTGCCACCTGGGAAGTCCCTAAATGGAGGAACTGCATCCAGGAGAGCGTTGAGCACTTCGAGTCTCGTTGCCGTGAGCATGTAGAAATCAAGCGCAGGCAGCGGAAAGAGCGTGCGGTAAGCCAGTCCCACCCACCCCTTCCCTCAACGGCTATCTGTCCCACCTGTGACAGAGACTGTGATTCTCGTATTGGACTCTACAGCCACCCAAGAACTCATGTTAAGAGTGGAAGCAAGTCTTTCTAGATTCCGAGGGACTGCCTATGATGATGATGATGATGATGATGGGACTTGGTGAGTTAGGACATGGGCAACAGAGCTTTGGATGATCTCAAGTTTACGTAGGTTACAACATCGGAGGTCAGCCAGGAGGGTGTTGGAATAGTCAAGTCTAGAGGTAACTGGCATGGGTGAGCGTTTCAGCAGCAAATGAGCTGAGGCAGTGGCAGATTCGGGCGATGTTACGGAGGTGGAAATAGGCAGTCTTGGATATGGCGCAAATATGTGGTCGGAAGCTCATTTCAGAGTCAGATATGACACTAAGGTTGCTAACAGTCTGGTTCAGCCTCAGGCAGATGCTAGGGAGAGGGTTGGAGTCGGTGGCTAGGGAACAGAGTTTGTGATAGGGATCAAAGACAATAACTTTGTTTTTCCTAATATTTATTTGGAGAAAATTTCTGCTCATCAGGTACTGGATGTCAGAAAAGCAGTCTGACAATTTAGAAACAATGGAGGGGTCGAGAGAAGTGGTGGTGAGATAGAGCTGGGTGTCATCCGCATACATGTGGGAACTGATGCTGTGTTTTTGGATGATTTTGTCGAGGGGCTGCATGTAGATGAGAAATAGGAGGGGGCCAAGGATCGATCCTTGGAGTCACCAGAGGTAACGATGTGGAAGCAGGACGTGAAGCCATTGCAAGTGATTCTCCAGCTACGATTAGATTGCAGTCCCACCCAGCTGGACGATGGTGGAGAGGTATTGGAGGAGGATGGTGTGGTCACGCATGTGACCCATCATGTGTGTGCCAGCTCTCTGGAAGAGCTGTCCAATTTGGCCTATCCTGCTCTTTTCCCATATTATTTTACAAATACTTATCCCCTTAACTTTTGAAAGATGTTATGGATTATGCATCCACTGCTGTTTCTGGTAGCCCTGTTCATTAAACAAAGATCCTGACCCCTTCCCTTTGTTCTTTTGCTGATTTTTACATTTATGCCCTCTAGTTGCTGACTCGCCGGGCAGTTGAAAACATCTTTACTGAATTTTTTTTTTCACCTTATCAAAATCCCTTGTAGCTTTTAACACCAATATCATTTTTTGTCTTAACCTTCTTTGCTGTTATTTTCTCTTGTCTGTCTCCATTACTAGAGCCTCTTATGCCAGGCATCATCTTTGTGAGTCTTTTATGTAACCTGTCGATAGCCTTGACACCCTTCCAGTTCGGGCACAGTATTTTAATTGTGGCCTAACCAGTGATTTGTATCAGTTTTAATACTCATTTAATATTGCCAACTATCATTTCTGAGCTCTTCATTGCTCATTGTCCTTCACAAGTACAAGATATTATGTGGAAACTGTAACAGGAAATGTACATATAGTGTAAATTCCACAATGCTGAGTGCTGTACAGTAAAATGTAGGAATTTGCTCGGAGTCACACATCATCATAACAGTTTCAGGGAGCTAGACATGTTACGCCATAGTATTAGATATGTGATGGGGAATAAGTGAATAGTGCAAAGGTATATAGTTTGTACATTTTTGACTTCTGTGCCAGCTAATAAAAGATCAATATTACTGTATATAAGTCATGAATTAAATATGCAGATCATAAAATCTGCACAAAGCTTTGATTTATGCACGGCTTTGAAATACACCTAGACTAGTGTTTCCATTTTATTCATAGTTTCGCAATATAAAATAAATGGGTTAATGCCTGCTTTAAAATGGCAGGTAGAGAATTGACACAAACCCATTAAACATTCATATGGTAATGTTGCAACCAGTAAATTACTAGGCTATAATTTTGTTAACAGTAATAAGTGTGGGTTTGTACTTTGCATTTTTATATATCCCTAGCAGCTAGATAGTTTCCTGCACACTAAGACAGAGCCTATATATTTTATCCCTAGCATATTAATTCCAGAAAAATCAAGTATTTAGGAAACCTAAATGATAAAATGCTGCTAAAGCGTGGTATAGAGGGGACTAAGGAAACACAGAGCAGCAAAGGTAATGTGTTCTGAATCATGGCATCCATTGCCATCCACTGCCACCCCTGCCCTTTCCTCCGGTGCCGTGTTTCACAGCATGAACCCTCCGCTCCTTAATAATGGGTATATCTTAACTGCATCTACAATATAGCTAACTCCTTGAGAGAATATTGCCTATCCCCCACTCTTTTTAACCTCTCCTTCTTGTCCAAAGTAATTGAGCATGATATCCCAGCTGCATCCTCACCTGTTCTGCAATTCCCTGTTCGAATATCTTCCACCCTGCTCACCGCATTGAGACCGACCGCCCTGGTCAGAGTCACCAATGATATACTCTATGCCTGTGGCGTTTGTCAGGAGTTCTGCTCCCTGAAATGTCATCGTCCACCTCAGTACGATTGCCCTTGCATGAATCCATTCCTACCTGTCCCATTGCATTGGAGGCTGTTCAGAAAAGGTTCACTCGGTTGATTCCGGAGATCAGGGGATTGACTTATGAAGATAGGATGGGCCTATACTCATTGGAGTTCAGAAGAATGAGAGGTGATCTTATCAAAACATACAGATAATGAGGGGGCTTGACAAAGTGGATGCAGAGAGGATATTTTCAATCATTGAGGAAACTAAAACTAGGGGGCATAGTCTGAGAATAAGGGGCCGCCCATTTAAAACTGAGATGAGGAGGAATTTTTTCAGGGTTGTAAATCTTTGAAATTCTCTGCCCCAGAGAGCTGTGGAGGCTGGGTCATTGAATATATTTAAGATGGAGATAGACAGATTTTTGAGCGAAAGGCGAATAAAGGGTTATGGGGAGCGGGCAGGGAAGTGGGGCTGAATTCATGATCAGATCAATCATGATCTTATTGAATGGCAGAGCAGGCTCAAGGGGCCAAATGGCCTACTCCTGCTCCTATTTCTTATGTTCTTAGCACAGCCAGCAATGGCTTCCCCTAGGATGACGTCAACTCTACCAGTCCACCACATCTCTTCATTCCGCCCCCATCTCAGCTTTCAGACTGCTTGTTTGATATTAAGTAATGGATGAGCTGAATTTCTAAAAATTAAAAATGGTTTTCAACCTCCATCTGCAATCTTACCATTCTAACCTCTCCCTGGCTACACACACAGGCTGACCCAGACTGCCTACAATCAAGGCATTTTCTTGTGACCCAGACCTGAGCTTCAAATTCCATATTCTATCCATTACCAAAACTTTTCACTTCCACATCAACAAAGTCACCCATCTCTATGCGCAAAACCCTTATCCATACATTTATCATTTCCACATTCCATCACTGTCTCAGCAGCATTCCAAATCTCATCCTCCATAAACTCCAGATCACTCAATATTCTGACAACTGAATTCCATGAGATTTGCTTCCCATTACCCCTTCCTCACTGACCTGCATTGGTTGCCTGTTCCTTAATGGATTAAATTCAAAATCCATGTTCTTCACAGCCGTACACAACCCTACCTCTGCAACCTTCTCCAGCCTTTTTATTCCTCTGGTCCTCTGACCTCTTGTGCTTCCCCTCCAGTCCATCTTAGCCCCTACAGTCACCTTGCCTCTATACTTTGGAGCTCTCTCCTCAACCCCACCCCATCCCTTAATCTCCTTCCTTAAAAGCTTTCTCAAAACATATCAAGGCCGAAATTCAGTCCTGTGCACCTGGCACACCTACCTTTTTCAAAGTGTTTTTACCGCCATCTTGGATGAGGTCGCCTCTTTCCTGAAATTCAGCTCTTTGTCTTTTTTTTGAAGCGGTCAGGAAGTTGGTCATAATGGGGGCGGAAGTACGCGGTAAGTGCTGTTGAGGGGCGGAAATGGAGGCGGGCGGATTCTCAGCCGCTGTCACTCAGCAGCAGAGCAGTGGTGATTTAAAGGGGAGAGAATTGGCGATTATTTAGAATCTGCCACTGGGCCACCAGGGAGGGTACGCACCCAAGAGGGGGTGCCATGCTGCCTGTTGGCAGCCCAGCTGAACCAGGGGGCACAATTGTCCGGCCGACATGGAAGTCAGCCGGCAAAACAAAATAAAATTGGGACCGCAGCATTGGGCCCTTGCCTTTAATGGCCGCCGCACCGCCAGGGCTGACAGAGGGAATGAAAGGTGCACCGTCAGAAAAAGCCATCGGGGGCACCGCTTGGCGGGCATTATATTTTTCGACTGAATTTCGAGGGAGGTGGGGGGTCCCGGTGGTGCGCACGCTGATGACTCACTCATGACCGCTCAGCAGCAGTGGGGCGGAAGTGGGGACCGCCAGAACCCTTCCCCCCCCCCCCCCGATTAATTTAGCTTGCAGCGGCCATTCGATGAGAAATCAGCGGCCGCTTGACTCCGCCGCAATTCGGCGGTAACGGGCCTTATTTGGCAGCATTAGCTTTTGTTCACCTAACCCTCGTTCAAAAACTTGGTGCCTACTCCTTTTTTCCTCTGAACCTAGTTTTTCTAGGTTAAAGATTATATATAAATATAAGTTGTTGCAAACTGCTCCTGTGATAGTTATAATAGTTTTATTATCATCCACCATATCAACTTTTCAGATAACTGTTGTATATTTTTATCTGCCAACTTATCAGAGGTAACAGAGGTAACACTTTGATGGCAAAAATGTGTAGGTTTGTCTGAAGAAGAAGCCTTAGACTATTTTCCTTTTAATAGACTATTGTGAGGGTAAACTGTAAAGTATTATATTTGCTCAAAGTGTGTAAATTGCCATAGTGGACCTGGTTTCCATTCTGATTATTTTGTTGTTGACCATACTAACATTCAACAGCAACATGAATAGCTAGTGTTCATTACATACAAAGTAATGTATGAAAGCATTTTACAGGGTGTGCATAGCGAGAAAGGAGAAAAAGGGGGATAGGATTAAGAAGGGGCAAAAAGCAGGTTGAAGAAGGGGATCTGAAGGAGACTTTTGAAGGGGCTCCACTGCTGCCTCAAAAAGCTAACTGCATGCGCTCAACTTCCAAGAATATTCTTTCAATAAATAGCACTTCCTTTGTTTCACTTAACTTCTTCTCCTCATTCAGTAATCTGGTTCATGCCCTGTCTTATCAGCTAGCGCATCACCATTTAATCATGAATCCAGTACCATGTACCTGTTTGCAAGATATATGCAGATGAGGATGGCCATTCAGCCTATCTTGACCCATTCCTCCAAAAGGAAAGACATATAACCGCCCCCCCCCCCCCGCCAATTCAAACCTTAAAGTTTTCATCACCACTTCATCAAAAGTCTATTTCAAGTGCTGGTTACACTTCAAGTAAAGAATTTCTTCCTGACATCAGTTATAATTTTTTTTTAATTCATTCTTGTGATGTGGGTATCACTGGCATTTATTGCCCACTCCTAATTGCCCTGAGATGGTACTGGTGGGCCGCCTTCTTGAACATAGTGGTTAGATACGACTGTGTGCCTTGCTCGGCCAGTTCAGAGGGCAGTTAAGACTCAAGCACCTTGGTGTGGGACTGGAGTCACATATAGCTCATACTTTGTAAGGACGGCAGTTTTCCTTCGCTAAAACACAAATTTGCCTTTCACCACTTTGAACCTAAGCTCCTTGATGTCCTATAGTTACAACACGCCATGAAGTAGTGCTCTACGTTTGCCTTTTCTGTATTGTTTAATATCTTGTATCCTTCTGCTAAATCTCCTGTCACCCTTTTTTGCATTAAGGATCCCCAGTTTCTCTAGTTTTCTATCACATGTCCATTCTTTGAGGCTATGGATAATACATACTCATTTCAGTTTGACCGTAAAATATATTTTATAATCTGAATTCAAAAGGTATTGTCATCCAACTCAAATTGTTTTTTTAACAATTTTACCAGACATGAATGGTTTCAGACAGAGGATACAATCACAGTTGTTATATACACCAAACAAAAGGTATGTGCTCCAGAATAAAACCACCTGCAGAATTATCGTTAGAGAGATAACATGCAATCCTAGCTGAATGCAGTAGTTTGCTTACAGGCAATCTGAAGGACGTGGGAGCAGGAGACGCCTGGACTACGAATAATTCTGAGGATCAATTTAACTTGACAATTAAGGAGCAGCTGTTATCTTATTGAATTGCATAATGAAATATTTGAAAAACTGTGCAAATATTTGGTAAATTAAACCTTGAAAGTTACTTTGGCAAATTATAACATTGATCTTAATTTGAGATCGTTGCGTTGCTTTTAGCAAAATATAGTAGATGAGCTCTCGTTCTACTGTGCTGTTCATCAGTAATCCTTCCAAGAAATCTACAAGTAAATCTAAGCGACTCTAACTTCTAGAACCAAACTATAGGCAAGTGCTTCCTTGGATAGAATGAGATGACTGCTGTATTGGGATTCATGGGTTAAAATTTTTGTCAGCATCTCATTGTCCACCAGTGTCTACTTCAAAATGTTTGTGTGTGTATATGCAAATACGCACACTTCTTTTAAGTCTTAACATATTGCTTTTCTGTCATGCTGAAATATTTCTTTCGATTTTAATTGCCTCTCATTGAGTTCTCAACATCTTGGGCTTAATTTTCCCCAATGATTTGCACCGTTTTTTGGAGTAGGTTGCTTTTTTGGCCTAAATTTTAAAAAAACCACAGTTTCCCCAATCAATTTTCACTCGCGTAACTCAGTTATGATTTTTTTAGATAAGTTTTTTTTCAGCCAAAGGGGGGGTATCCTGCCACCCGTGTCAATTCTGGCCATTTAGGCAAGTTTGGCCAGTTGAGAGTTACTCCAGTCTCTAGTTCTGCTTAGGCCAGTGTATGTGGCCTCTGCAGAAAAACCTTCTGGCGAGTTAAAGAAATTGGCAAGGAGAGGAGACAGAGAGGAGAGACAGAGATATAAATGAAGGTTGATGGCTACCAATCCCCACCCCCCCTCCCAGAATACTGCCAGACCCCAGCTCTCTCATTTCAGTAGCTCCCTCAGTTCTCCCTCTCAACTTGCAACTGCCAGATCCTTGCCCAGCCTTTCCTCCCCCCTCTGCCTCTTTTCTTTCATGCATCTCCACTCTCCCCTGCACCCCCACCACTTCCACCCCTGCCACTCTTTCACCTCCCTCCAACATCCCAATCCCCGGTTATGCCAAACATTTATCTTCACACTGCTGTCAAATCTCAGTATCTCAACTACAGTGTTGGAAAACTCCAGGACCTCACTCCGGTTATATCAAATTGCAAGACCCTACCAGTACTAAGAAAATACATACCATTGCTGAGACACGGAACAAGTCAGTAGAAGAAAGAGAAGGAACCAACACAAGCCCAAGGAATATCAAAGGAGAAAGAGACAGATGGGAAGGAGCTGTAAATCTCCTGATACCCACCCTCCCCGAGTGGTCCTAGTAACAGGAACCTACCCCTACCCTGGTGCATCTTGCCTACTTTTCAGAGGGTTCCTGGTGTCTGAAATAGGAGAAAAGGTCATGGGGTCTGGCAGCAGTGGAAAGGGATACCCAGGCTAAACAGCACGGCAGAAAGATACTTGGGTTTTCAAAACTCTTGAAGTATATCTTGGGGTTTGAAAAAGGGACTAGTGCACTCTCTGACTTTGTGCAATGGTACGGGAGGTCAACTAGTATATATAATCTAAATCGATATCTGTGTAGGATGCACTTTCTGTTTCACAATTAATTTTGTGTGCACTTTTCTTGGTGTACATCTTGGTGCACACTATTTCAGTCACTCCAGTTTTCCTGTTTGAGCAATAATTCAGTTCGCTTGAGAGTCTTCAAGCTGGGTGGCACTGTGCCACTATTCTGCTGATTACACATGCCCCTGTTTGGCAGACTAGATCATGTGATAATCTTGAGCCTATGCTCTCCCATCTCTCTTGTGCATGCTCCCTTTCGTACACACTTTCTTGTGTTTTTGCTCTCTTGCTTTCTCTTTTGCACACACTTGCTCTCTTTTGTGCTCTTTCTCTTTTTGCGAAGCCAATGATCTATTAAAAATCAAGCGCATGCTTGCACTTCCTGTCTACATTACCCTTAATGTGTCTTTATTGTCTAATTAAAGTTTTTACTTGGACTCGAGTTTCTGACCCCGAGCTTGAACACGATATTTTTGTCAAGAGTGGTGACTCTAAACTGAAGACAGGTTCTGCATTTTAGAAACAGGAGTAGGCCATGCACTTTGGCAGAAAAAAATCAAAGAGCAAGTTATTACTTAAATGGAGAAAGATTGCAAAGTGCTGCAGTACAGCGGGACCTTGGGGTACTTGTATATGAAACACAAAAGGATAGAATGCAGGTACAGCAAGTGATCAGGAAGGCCAATGGAATCTTGGCCTTTATTGCAAAGGGGATGGAGTATAAAAGCAGGGAAGTCTTGCTACAGTTGTACAGGGTATTGGTGAGACCACACCTGGAATACTGCGTGCAGTTTTGGTTTCCATATTTACAAAAGGATATACTTGCTTTGGAGGCAGTTCAGAGAAGGTTCACAAGGTTGATTCCGGAGATGAGGGGGTTGACTTATGAGGAAAGGTTGAGTAGGTTGGGCCTCTACTCATTGGAATTCAGAAGAATGAGAGGTGATCTTATCAAAACATGTAAGATTATGAGGGGGCTTGATAGGGTGGATGCAGAGAGGATGTTTCCACTGATAGGGGAGACTAGAACTCAAGGGCATGATCTTGGAATAAGTGGCCGAACATTTAACACTGAGATAAGGAGAAATTTCTTCTCTCAGAGGGTTGTGGATCTGTGAAATTCACTGCCTCAGAAAGCTGTGGAAGCTGGGACATTGAATAAATTTAAGATAGAAATAGACAGTTTCTTAAACGATAAGGGAATCAGGGGTTATGGTGAGCGGGCAGGGAAGTGGACCTGAGTCCATGATCGGATCTGCCATCATCTTATTAAATGGTGGAGCAGGCTCGAGGGGCCATATGGCCTACTCCTATTCCTATTTCTGATGTTATGAACTCCATCTGCCAGTTTTGCCGACTCACTTAATTAATCAGCACAGTTTTCTGAGAAACATTAGTGACATTTAAGATAGCTAAATGCGAAAATGCTTCTCTCAGTCTCTAATTAATTCAATTTGAATAATTTTGTTTTCAAAGTTATTTAAAGAAAAGCTAGAGAATACATTTCAAAAGCCTTATTCAGGTTAATGTTATTTTGACAAAAGCAAAGTACCGTAGATGCTGGAAATGTGAAATAAAAACAGAAAATGCTGGAAACATTCAGGCAGCATCTGTAGAGAGCTAACGTTTCAAGTTGATGACCTTTCACCAGAACGGAAGATGTTCGAGATGAACAGCTTTTAAGCAAGTACGGAGCCAGGGAAAAGGGGGGAAAAGTGGATGATGCAAGGCAAAAGGAGGTAATAGTGAGCCAAGTATGGAAACAAAAGATCAATTGTTATATTAAGTTTTTTTTTTAAACAGCAGTTCTATATAGAAACACAAAATAATTAGTCTGGACCACTTAATATATATTTTTTGATCTTGGACAATAACAGGGATGGGTGATAAATAATGCCTTCCTAATTGCCCTGAAAGCACTAACAGTTAACCACTGTACTGGAGTTCCATGTAGGCCGGACTGGATCGGGGTGGCAGGTTCCCTTCTGTTTAACTTGGCATGATTGAATTTGAACTCGCAATTTCCGAGTTGCACTACCATAGCACTTAATGTAGCATTAGTTGGTGTTTGAATTATAAATATGCTCTAAACTTTAGAAAATGTATTCAACTGAGAGAAAAAGACATGCAGACAGATGGAGGGGCTTTCCTCATTCTAATGTGAGTTTAAAAAAAAAAAAGTTGTATTTTGCAAACTACAGAATACCTCTAATTATCAGCTGTGTTTTGATGATGGACAGAAAATGTAAACATTCTAATTACTGATGCCTGTGACACAGAGACAGAGATATTTGTAGGAACCAATCACAAAACAACAAATTTAATGTTGACAGAGATCTCTTAGAAGAAACATAGAAACATAGAAAATAGGTGCAGGAGTAGGCCATTCGGCCCTTCGAGCCTGCACCGCCATTCAATAAGATCATGGCTGATCATTCCTTCAGTACCCCTTCCCCTTTCCTGCTTTCTCTCCATACCCCTTGATCTCCTTAACCGTAAGGGCCATATCTAACTCCCTCTTGAATATATCCAATGAACTGGCAACAACAACTCTCTGCGGTAGGGAATTCCACAGGTTGACAACTCTCTGAGTGAAGAAGTTTCTCCTCATCTCAGTCCTAAATGGCCTATCCCTTATCCTAAGACTATGTCCCCTGGTTCTGGACTTCCCCAACATCGGGAACATTCTTCCCGCATCTAACTTGTCCAATCCCATCAGAATCTTATATATTTCTATGAGATACCCTCTCATCCTTCTAAACTCCAGTGAATAAAGGCTTAGTTGATCCAGTCTCTCCTCATATGACAGCCCAGCCATCCCTGGAATCAGTCTGGTGAACCTTCGCTGCACTCCCTCAATAGCAAGAACGTCCTTCCTCAGACAAGGAGACCAAAACTGAACATAATATTCCAGGTGAGGCCTCACTAAGGCCCTGTACAACTGCATTAAGACCTCTCTGCTCCTATACTCAAATTCCCTAGCTATGAAGGCTAACATACCATTTGCCTTCTTTACCGCCTGATGTACCTGCGTGTCCGTTTTCAGTGACTGATGAACCATGACACCTAGGTCTCGTTGCACCTCCCCTTTTCCTAATCTGCCGCTATTCAGTTAATATTCTTCCTTCATGTTTTTGCCCTCAAAATGGATAACCTTACACTTATCCACATTATACTGCATCTGCCATGCATTTGCACACTCACCTAACCTGTTCAAGTCACCCTGCAGCCTCTTAGCGTCCTCCTCACAGCTCGCACCGCCATCCAGTTTAGCGTCATCCGCAAACTTGGAGATATTACACTCAATTCCTTCATCTAAATCGTTAACGTCTATTGTAAAGAGCTGGGGTCCCAGCACTGAGCCCTGCGGCACTCCACTAGTCACTGTCTGCCATTCTGAAAAGGACCCGTTTATCCCGACTCTCTGCTTCCTGTCTGCCAACCAGTTCTCTATCCACGCCAGTACATTACCCCCAATATCATGCGCTTTGATTTTGCACACCAATCCCTTGTGCGGGACCTTGTCAAAAGCCTTTTGAAAGTCCAAATACACCACATTCACTGGTTCTCCCTTGTCCACTCTGCTGGTTACATCCTCAAAAAATTCCAGAAGATTCGTCAAGCATGATTTCCCTTTCATAAATCCATGCTGACTTGGTCCGATCCTGTCACTGCTTTCCAAAGTCAATGAGTTCATGGCTGAACATGCAACTTCAGTACCATTCCTGCTTTCTCGCCATACCCCTTGATCCCCCTAGTAGTAAGGACTACATCTAACTCCTTTTTGAATGTATTTAGTGAATTGGCCTCAACAACTTTCTGTGGTAGAGAATTCCACAGGTTCACCACTCTCTGGGTGAAGAAGTTTCTCCTCATCTCGGTCCTAAATGGCTTACCCCTTATCCTCAGACTGTGACCCCTGGTTCTGGACTTCCCCAACATTGGGAACATTCTTCCTGCATCTAACCTGTCTAAACCCGTCAGAATTTTAAACGTTTCTATGAGATCCCCACTCATTCTTCTGAACTCCAATGAATACAAGCCCAGTTGATCCAGTCTTTCTTGATATGTCAGTCCCGCCATCCCGGGAATCAGTTTGGTGAACCTTCGCTGCACTCCCTCAATAGCAAGAATGTCCTTCCTCAAGTTAGGAGACCAAAACTGTACGCAATACTCCAGGTGTGGATACTCCAGTTCTGCTAAATCTTTGATTCCCCTCCACAATAATTCCATACCTAAGATTCTGCCAATGGTGCAAACACCTGCAGCCCCACTTGAGTGCTGCCAAACTCCAGGACCTTCACCCCAGTTCTTCCAAAGCCCAGGACTATTTCACTGTGCAGCTCATCCTACTCCCCTTACCAAGTTTTGCTTTTTAAAAAAAATTGTGTTCAGCTGGCTCAGCTGTACTTATTATCCATCCCTAATACCATGATTTGTATCGCTGAGTGATTTGCTAGGCCACTGGAGAGAGCATGAAAAGTGAATTGAGTTGCTTGGACTTGAGTCACGTTCAGGCCTGATCAGGTAGAGCAGCAAGATCCCTCTCTGTCAAGACATCAATGTACCAGTTGAGTTTTTACAATAACCAGCTTTCATGGTAATTTTTCTGGTGCCAACCCACAAATTACATGTTAACACCTCCCTTCAAAAGGAAAGGGAGAAATTTGATATGACTATTTATATGATATTGGTACCAGTAATTGAAATGCTACTTATGAGAAATGACCAGTTAATATAAGTACAGGTACCTATAAATCGATTGTTTAAAATCTTAATTTGTACTATTAACCTTGGATAGCACATAATTTGTGGCAGTTCTTAATTTGTGCAAAATTCTTTCAAAGGATATCAACTCAGATTCTGTGATTGTAGACTTGAAGGGTGGTGTGCTAAGAGCAGAAGTTCGTCAACAAGAATATTCTTACATCCTCCATCTAGGTACGTAGACGCTTCACTGCTGCTGTTGGTCAACCAAATCAGAAAATAAGATGAGTTTTTATTTTTGATGTATATTATTTGTTACAAATTAATCACTGGTTTTATGTTTTTGAAGGCTTTGATAATACATCGCTGAAGGTTTGTCTATTAAAATGCAAGGTTGAAATTGTTCATTGTTGCATGATTTAATCTGCTGTGGGCCAGTACCAAGCTAGGAAAGTATAAGGTTTAAGACATTTTAAAGAAAACAATTTTTCTGCATTATTGTAAATATTTTTAAATTGAAAACTACAAGTAGAACATTTTTATGATAGTGTAAGTTAAAGGAAAGTAATAATGTTAAATCTCTACAGTTCTTTAGACAGTCACAACCAGGATACTGAATGCCTAATTCATATTTGATATGAGAGACAATTTTCTGTTGTCCCTTTGCAGCATTTACTTAATAGTATGGAATCTTTACGAAGAGAGTGATGATTCGTACAAGATTTCGTCACAAATACCAAAAGCTTTTAATGTAGTGAAAATCTTAAAAAGTTTCACAGAAAGGCAGCCAACAGGTTGCCTGTAAAAGGGTAGTAAGTTAGAGATGGGGCCGATTAGGGATCAAAAAGGAGACCTATGCATGAGGGCAGAGGGTATGGCTGAGGTACTAAATCAGTACTTTGCATCTGTCTTCACCGAGGGAGAGGAGGTTGCCATAGACATAGTGAAGGAGGAGGTAGTAGAGACACTTGAAAGGATAAAAATTGATGAAGAGGTATTCGAAAGGCTGACTGTACTTAAAATAGATAAATCACTAAAAGCGGGTGGGATGTATCCTAGGATGCTGAGGGAATTGAGGATGGAAATACAGGCCATAATATTCCAATCCTCCTTAGATATGGGGGTGGTGCCAGAGGACTGGAGAATTGCAAATGTTACGCCATTGTTCAAAAAAGGGTGTAAAGATAAACCCAGCAACTACAGGCCAGTCAGTTTAACCTCGATAGTGGGGAAGCTTTTAGAAACAGTAATCAGGGACAAAATTAACAGTCACTTGGGGTGGATTAATTGGGGAAAGCTCCTTCCCATCTGTCTCTTTCTCCTTTTATATTCCTTGGGCTTGTGTTGATTCCTTCTCTTTCTTCCACTGACTTGTTCTGTGTCTCAGCAATGGTATGTATTTTCTTAGTACTGGTAGGGTGGAGTGGCCTTGCAATTTGATATAAGTAGAGTGAGGTCCTGGAGTTTTCCAACACTGTAGTTGAGATACTGAGTATTTAACAGCAGTGTGAAGATAATCTTAAACATTTCGATAAGATCACATCTCATTCTTCTGAATTCCAATGAGTAGAGGCCCAACCTACTCAACCTTTCCTCATAAGTCAACCGCCTCATCTCCAGAATCAACCTAGTGAACCTTCTCTGAACTGCCTCCAAAGCAAGTATATCCTTTCGTAAATATGGAAACCAAAACTGCACGCAGTATTCCAGGTGTGGTCTCACCAATACCCTGTATAACTGTAGCAAGACTTCCCTGCTTTTATACTCCATCCCTTTTGCAATAAAGGCCAAGATTCCATTGGCCTTCCTGATCACTTGCTGTTCCTGCATACTATCCTTTTGTGTTTCATGCACAAGTACCCCCAGGTCCTGCTGTAGCACTTTGCAATCTTGCTCCATTTAAATAATAACTTGCTCTTTGATTTTTTTTTCTGCCAGAGTGCATGACCTCTCACTTTCCAACATTATACTCCATCTGCTAAATTTTTGCTCACGCACTTAACCTGTCTAAATCCTTTTGCAGATTTTTTGTGTCCTCCTCACACATTGCTTTTCCTCCCATCTTTGTATCATCAGCAAACCTGACTACGTTACACTCGGTCCCTTCTTCCAAGTCGTTAATATAGATTGTAAATAGTTGGGGTCCCAGCACTGATCCCTGCAGTACCCCACTAGTTACTGATTGCCAACCCGAGAATGAACCATTTATCCCAACTCTGTTTTCTGTTCGTTAGCCAATCCTCTATCCATGCTAATATATTACCCCCAACCCCGTGAACTTTTATCTTGTGCAGTAACCTTTCATGTGGCATCTTGTCAAATGCCTTCTGGAAGTCCAAATACACCGCATCCACTGGTTCCCCTTCATCCACCCTGTTCGTTACATCCTCAAATAATTCCAGCAAATTTGTCGAATGTAACTCCCCCTTACAGCAGATAGGAAGTTAAAATAGATGGAGTCTGTTTTGCTGGCAAAAATGTGAACATTTCACAAGTTTTAAAGTTGAGGAGAGAATTAGAACCAGTAGGTTAAACTCGTGAGGTGAGAGAGGTGGGCCAAAATTGCCCACCATTGGAAACGGGGTGCAAGCTCCCCGTTTCTAGTGTTTTTACCGCTGCGGTGGATTAAATGGCCTCTTGAGCAAAATTCCGCTGTTTGGCTTTTTTTTTTGACGGATCGGAAGTCGCTCATAATGGGGGTGGTTGTGGTGGGTGGGGGGGGTAGTGTAGTGTCTGCTGCTGTCAGTCATCACGGCGCCGCATCACCTTGGCTCTGCCCTTCACTGAAAGGGGAGAGCCCGCACGATTTTTAAAGTTCAGTCCACTGTGCCATCAGAGAGGGATTCGGCTGGGCATGCGGCCTGGCACCCAAGATGGAGTGCCAGGCTGCCTGTTGGCGGCCCAGCCGAACCCGGCATCAGCCATTTCAGAAGGCACCGCTCGGCGGGAGAAAGATTTTCTCGGTGGAATTACACCGTCGGGGGGGCAACATCGGCGGTGGGCACTCTGATGACGCACTTAGGGCAGATCGGCAGCAGCGGGATACCGCAGGAGCGGAATTTTGATAATGACGGCCATTACACTAAATGTTGGCGGCCATTCCACTCCTCAGTGGGGCCCCGGATTTCCGGTGGTAATGGACCTTAAGGAAAGGGGCAATTTCTATCCCAGGATATTTTCACCCAGGATATTTTCAGCCTTAGGAGATCCAACTCTGGTAAGTCAAGGGAACAATCGACATAAGATACATGGAAGGCATATCCTTTACATCTGAAACTTCATATTAGCTAGATGGATTCCCGCCCCATCCCTTTCAGCAATAGCCATTTTCTTCTACTTCTCAGAACATCTAATTCTTGAGCTCTGCGAGGCTGGTGAGTGTGAAAGACCAGAAATGTGTGGAATTTAGCCTCAGCAGGCATAATTGGGAAATGAGTACTGAAATGTTCATTCATTTACTTTAACTGCATTTTCAAAATAGTTAGAGTGGGTGGGGCTGGTCAGGGATGAAGCAGGAATCTAATTGTGGAGGGTAAAGTTATGACAGAGATATTAAATATTTTTCATTTGCTTTTTGATGGCAGAAGTGAGAATATAGGTGCACTAGAGAAGGCTATAGAAGAATTGTTAGTGAAAACTGTAGAAAGGGAATTAGTCCTGAAAAGTTAGCAGAACTCAAGGTGAATAAGTCACGGAGCCCATATGGCAATTGTCCACCTTAAATGTGCAAATTATACCATGGAACTGAAGACTAGCCAATGATGGAAAAGATGAATAACATGAATAACTGCAGACTAGTAACATCAGTTATGGGCAAACTGTTGGACTCCATAATTGAGATAAAATTAGTGAGCATTTAGAGTTGTTCAATCAAAGGCAGACAGTATGGATTTGTTAAATTCATGTTTGACTAATTTAATAGAGTTTCTTGAACATGTGATTGGGCAGTTAAAGGGAATGCAGTTGATGTATCTGGATTTTCAGAAGGCATTTGATAATGTGGTACAAAATTTAGTTGTATGGTCAAAGAGGAAATATAGCAACATGGATAAAAAGTTGGTTGATGGGCAGGAAACAGCAATGCAGTAAATAGATGTTTGGATTGGAGAAGGGTTGGAAATGGTGTATCCCAAGGAGCAGTACTGGATACACTTTTTTTTTCTCTGTCAGAGTCGCATTGCAAGTAATTTAAGCTGGGACATGGATTCCACTTTAGCTGATTTGTAAACACTTTGAGAATTTCCACTGCCACCTCTTTGAGGCAGGAGTTCTCCCTCTCTGAATCTGGCCAATTTTCCAAATAATTTTGGCAGGCTCCAAACGGGATTGCTTCCTCGGCGAGAGAGGAAAATAACAAGGGGGAGAGGGGAGTTATACATTTTTCAGGGCTAGGGAGTTGATTTAATCAACTTTGATTCAATTAACAAAAGGACTATCAAAATTTAAATCCCTCCCCTCCACAGCACAGCAACTCCAGAAACGCATCATTATTTGCATGCCCTGAGGAGAGTATGGGCAGGTGCATTCTGTTACTTCTGGTGGACAGGCCTGGAAGTGTTGTGGGTGAGTGTGGAGCAAGCATGACTAGCTCACGAAGCATTTACCACTGCTGTCCACTAGAGTTGTGGCAGGGAGCTGGCATAACTCCCGGAGCAAATCTTGGCCCTTGTAACTTGTGCTTGAATTAAAAGAACCTCCACCAAGTCAAAACAAGACAAAAATACTTCATTTTGTCTCAGTATGGTGACCCAGTAGTTCATGCAAACTATTTAGAATCCCTGAGAGAGAGGTAGAAGGGGAGAGGGCGAGAAAGAGAGAAAGGTAGAGGTGGTGGGGGCGAGAGAGGTCGAGGTGGTAGGGGTACTGTTATGTCTCACCATTCACTGCAAATCACTAAGCCACCTCCAAAGGTGCACACAGGTCTGTCCAAGAAGGCAAAGTGTTGAAAATAAAGATTTCGGCCTAGAATTTGCAGTTGAAGGCTTCCTGCGGGCGGATGCTTCCGACCGTAAAGATTTCTACGAAAGTACACGTTGTTCCCGGAGTTTCGGAGACTTCTGGTCCTGGGCCTCTATGCAAAAGCCTGTGTAGAAGCTCGGGTATCCCAGCAGCGTAAGCGCTTCGTACACATCACTGGGATCACGTGGGTCGGCCCAACCTATCAGAGTAGGGGTATTCCCATTCATACTTATGGTGATTCCAATAACCGTAAGTATGAATGGGAATACCCCAAAAATACACAAGCACTTGAGGTAAATTTAAAAAAAAACATTGCATATTTATAATTATTCAAAATGGAATTTAATTAATTATCTAAAACAAAAATTAAATTTTTTGTAAAATAAATTTACATATTTTAAAGGGTCTAAAAATGAACTTACCTTATTTAATAGGAATTCAAATGTTTAAATTATTTTTAAAAATGTATTATTCTGTGCTTGTCATGCGCTGAGAAAAGTAGGCTTTGAAGTGTTTTTGGTACTAACAAAAGGCTCTGACTTTTTTTATATAGAACTGAGTCATGAAGTACAAGAGGTAGTTTCTGGTATGTAGAATTTTAATAAAATTGGCTGCTTTCGGAAAATATTGAATTTATCATTCAACGTTATTCATACTTTCAGATCAATTTCACTGGCTTTTCTATAAATCGTTCATATTTTTTGCATTTAGTTCTTTGTTTACATTAATATCTCATTAAATTTCCCCTTAATAATAAACTGTGGAAATGCATCAATGAAATGTCTCTATTGCTCACCTGAAACACAAGGATCATTTTGTGAGTTCACAATCCAGACTTTGGCCTTCTGCTCGTAACACATATTAGCAATTTAGGTACGGACTCCCCATGATTTTCTGGTAATGTCAAATTGTCCTTGTATCCCTTTTGTTGAAGGTGGAGATCATGATTATGATCATTAAAACTTTGCCTTAATGTTGGATTGGTAAATTAATGTAAAATTTCTGTGCTGTTCTAAGTTCTGTTGCACCATTTCCTATACATCTTGTTAATTAGAAGTAAATTGCAATTTGTTTTTAGTGCGCTGTGCCAGTAAAGTGGGAAAAATAGAACTGAACCTGAAAAAACTTACTAGCACAATATGGAATGATCTTGGACAACCTCGAGAACATCATAACTCATGTAAAGTGAATACTGATGGAGGTATGAATATGTATTCTTTATCATTTGAGTTATATGTTAAACGATTTATTTTCTGTTGAAATTTTCTTTTCTCATTCTGATCTGAACAAAAGATATAAAGTTTACGTTCTCTATTCCACATCCTCCGCACAACCACAGGAGCATAGCTTAGCATGACGGGTTCTGAGAAAACCATAGCATAGCAGACATTTGAAAATGTCATCATGATGTTTCTGAGTGGTGGTACTGCATATAGTCCCCATCTCCCACAGTGTATAGAGTCCTATGGAATGTCTCATGGTACCAGTTGGTTTAGCCCCAGCTAAAAGATCTTTATTTGTTGCATCGGGCATCAATTTGTGACAAACAGCCTCTCGAAAGGAGTCGCTTAGGTTAGGCAGATACAGTTTCAAATATTTTGTTATCTGAACTGGCAAATTTAGCTTTTGTTTCCTTCTTCTTCAGTTTCCTAGGATCCCTAAGTTGTTTGCACCAGGCAAAATGCCTCCATAAAATATCATTCTAGGCTGTGCTTTCCAGGATAATCACGCAAAAAAAAAAATCTGTGCTCTAGGTTGTATGGTAAATTCTATGCTGCCCAGGTGGCCATATATGTAATATATTAAATTTGCTTTGTGTGGCACACTCCTTATTTGGACCTCACCATTCTTTGACGTAGTTATGCCTGCAGCTGCATATTTGTAACAGTAGTTGTAGCTTTAGAATTTGCAGATCCCCATAGTTATACCTATCACTCTGATGGAAATTGGCTTTGTCTTGACTTTCCGTGGGCAAAGCCACAAGAGATCGATTAGTTGAGAGAAATTAAGGCAGGCAAAAGCACATAGCAGCCCTGGAACACAAGATGTTACGGCACAGGTTGGAATTTTAGCACAGACCATACCTAGCTAGGCTGTGCTTATACGGCATGCTCTTCGCGCTGATCCACGCAATGCATCACTTGCATCGAAAACCAATTTATTGTCTCCATAGTTAAATCAGCAAATCTGCCAAATGCATTAAATACTTTGCACTGATGATTGATGTTGCTAACAATTGTTGCATGAAATGCTTGTTGCATAAACATGATGCCAAAACTTCCTAAATTTCTCTCTGCTTTGTGAAGCCACTGAAAGGAGTGGATTTACCATGTTTTCCACTTCATTCAGAGCAAAATAGACAAGTATAGTAAGCCGAAGAAATCCAGCCCTTTCCATTCAAGCTCCAACATTGATTAGTGGCAAGGAAACACCCTCTCAGTGGTCAATGAGGAGCGTAGAAGAGCTTGCCAGGAGCAGCACCAGGCATACCTAAAAATGAGCTGCCAACCTGGGGAAGCTGCAACACAGGACAACATGCATACTTAACAGTGCAAGCAGCATGCTATAGACATGGCTAAACGATCTCGCAATCAACAGATCAGATCAAAGCTCTGCAGTCCTGCCACATTTAGTCATGAATGGTGGTGGGCCATTAAGCAACTCCATGAATATCCCCATCCTCAATGGTGATAGAGCCCAGCATGTGAGTGCACAAGTCAAAACTGAAACATTTGCAGCCATCTTGAGCCAGAAGTACCGAATGGATGATCCATATTGGCCTCCTCCGGAGATCCCCACCATCACAGAAGCTAGTCTTCAGCCAATTTGATTCACTCCACGTGATATCAAGAAACGGCTGAGTGCACTGGATACAGCAAAGGCTATGGGCCCCAATAACATCCCGGATGTCATGCTGAAGACTTGTACTCCAGAACTAGTCGCGCCTCTAGCCAAGCTGCTCCAGTACAGCTACAACACTGGCATCTATCCGACAATATGGAAAACTGCCCAGGTATGTCCTGTCCACAAAAAGTAGGACAAATGCAATCCATCAATGCAATCCAATCCATCCAATTACGCCCCATCAGTCTACTCTCAATCATCAGCAAAGTGATGGAAGGTGTCGTTGACAGTGCTATCAAACGGCACTTATCAATAACTTGTTCACTGATGCCCAGTTTGGATTCCCCCAGGACAACTGAGCTCCAGACTTCATTACAGCCTTGGTTCAGCATGGCCAAAAGAGCTGAATTCCAGAGGTGAGATGACAGTGATTGCCTTTGACATCAAGGTAGCATTTGACTAAGTATGGCATCAAGGAGCACTAGTAAAACTGAAGTCAGTGGGAATTGGGGAAAACTCTCCACTGGCTGGAGTCATACCTAGCACAAAGGAAGATGGTTGTGGATTGGATGTCAATCATCACAGCCTCAAGGCATCGCTGCAGGAGTTTCTCAGGGCAGTGTCCTAAGCCCAACCATCTTCAGCTGCTTCATCAATGACCTTCCCTGCATCATAAGTTTAGAAGTAGGGATGTTCGCTGATGACTGCGCAGTGTTCAGTGCCATTCGAAACCCCTCAGATAATGGAGCAGTCCATGCCCGCATGCAGCAAGACCTGGACAACATTCAGACTTGGGCTGATAAGTGGCAAGTAATATTCGTGCCACACAAGTGCCAGGCAATGACTATCTCCAACAAGCAAGAGTCTAACCATCGCCCCATGACATTCAACGACATTACCATTGCCGAATCCTGCGCCATCACATCCTGGGGGTCACCTTTGACCAGAAACTTAACTGGACCAGCCACATAAATACTGTGGCAACAAGAGCAGGTCAGAGGCTGGGTATTCTGCGGCGAGTGTCTCATTTCCTGACTCCCCAAAGCCTTTCCACCATCTACAAGGCACAAGTCAGAAGTGTGATGGAATACTCTCCATTTGCCTGGTTGAGTGCAGCTCCAATAACACTCAAGAAGCTCAACACCATCCAGGACAAAACAGCCTGCTTGATTGGCATCCCATTCACCACCTTAAACATTCACTCCCTCCACCACTGGCGTACCATGGCTGCAATGTGTACCATCCACAAGATGCACTGCAGTAACTCGCCACGGCTTCTTCAACAGCACATTCGAAACCCCCGACCTCTACCATCTAGAAGGACAAGTGCAGCAGGCACATAAGAACACCACCACCTCCAAGTTCCCTTCTAAGTCACACACCATCTAGACTTGTAAATACATCGCTGATCCTTCATTGTCGCTGGGTCAAAATCCTGGAACTTCCTCCCTAATAGCACTGTGGGAGTACCTTCACCATACGGACTGCAGCGGTTCAAGAAGGCTGCTCACCACCACCTCCTTGAGGGCAATTTGGGATGGGCAATAAATGCTGGCCTTGCCAGAGATGACCACATGCCTGGAACAAATATTTTTAAAAAAAACCTCTACTTCCAACACTAACTGAAGATGATGTCAACATTTATTCAGACCTTCCAGGCCTGCAACAGAAGGGGCTCCTGCAGTCCATATGCAGATTAGAGAACCAAGATATGAGATGGAGTTGTGGCAAAATGGGGTAAGTGACTGCTGGGAGCGAAGGCTCTGGCCGACACCAACCTGTCGCCTGAGTACCGTGAAGAGTGTCAACTTCACAACGAGTACGCCTCTTTGCCAAAGCCCCTCACTTGAGGACTGTAATCATTTTTTAAAATTAGTCATTCATGGGGTGTGGGTGTCGCTGGCAAGGCCAACAGTTATTGCCTATCCCTAATTGACCTTGAGAAGGTGGTGGTGAGTCTTGAAGGTAGTCTATGGACACTTAGAACATCATATTGCGTGACGTGACACAAGCTGCCCTGCATAGGTCTTTCCACAACATGTGAAGGTAGATATCCAATATATCAGACATCAGTTTGTGACAAAAGCTTCAAAAAGTAAATTAAGCCAAGCTTATGTAGAGATGCAGGGGCCGAAATTTTAATTTTAAATTTTAACTCAGCCCATGGGGCAGAAATTCAAGTCTTAGAATTTTATTTCCAGCGGGGCGGTGTTCTGGGCGGGTGCGGGGCAGAAGTGGCCTTCAGTCAGGTCGGCCGCTCCTCCCAGTTATTAGCGTCACAACTTCCCAGTTAAAGGGGAGGGCAGCTGCGAACTCTGCATGGGGTTTAGTTATGTTCACTGGGCCACCAGGGAGGGTTTCAACCGGTCCTGGTACCCAAGAGAGGGTGCCGGGCTGCCTGTTGGCGGCCTGGTTGAACTCGTGGGCACCATTGTCGGGCCGACCTGGCAGTCGGCCGACAAATAAAATAAAATGGCGTTCACGGCAGTGCGCCCTCCCCTTTAAGGGCAGACAGGCCACTAAGGCATACACAGCTTCCTGCCGGCGGCCGATCTGCTCCCGCAGGACAATTTTCTGCACGGGCCGGAAAAGGGGTTGTGGCCGGTCGGTGGGGGGTCCGTAGGTGCTCGACAGGGCGGGAGCACGGGCAGACACGGTAGCGATTACCGCTGAAAAATCCAGATAGGGCAATTTAAAAAATGGTCCATACTCCGCACCAACTAGGCGGAAAGTCATTACCGACCTGTGGCCGCATCTTTCAGGCAGTCACAGCCCTTAAAGAAAGGGGAAATTTCAGCCCTGCAGTCTCTTCACATACTGGTTTATATAAGCCAGTAATCAGTTGCAGCCGTATAGCAAAAGATTGTGCAAATTGGAGGGGAAACTAAAAGTTGCAAATATTAGGAATTTCGACATAATTTTAAAAAAAAATCTTTTTTCCCTCCCCATCCCCCAGGTCTTTTTTACCGGAAATGCAACTTGCTCTCAAAGATGGATATCTCACACGACAGTAGATTGTTGTGCTTTCAGCTACCTCCTGGATGTCATTTAACAATACCTGTTGGACAACACATTTATCTCAAAAGTAGCATTCAAGGTACAACAACAGTTTCCCTTTATACAGTTTCCCAGAACACTTAAATTGAGAGGATTTACATGAATAAGCAGGGTCCAATTGTAATGACTTCTATTTTATGTCGCATCAAAGGGTAATAGGATAAACTTGAAGGCGCAAGTGTTAGACAGTTTCGCAATTATTAGGTCTCCTTTTAACGTCACTCTCTATGAGCCATTGATCCATTGGGAGGATGTGGATACCTGTGTTTTCCACTGAACGGGCGCTGTCTACATGAAAAAGTATTTGCCGATGTTTGTTATTATTTACGTGCAATGATTTGTAAATTGCATCAAAATCTATTGAGACATCATCACCATATATGGTGCATAACTTTTAAACTCTTTTCCCCCTCAAGCAAAACTAAAGGTTTTCCGACCACTTCTCAATAAAATAATGCTATTGAGTTGAGATCAGTTCACAAACGCATGATCTGAGCATAACTCAGCTGTAACAGGGCACTGCTGTAATTGCATCTCTAGTGTAGTACATTTTTATTTCTTTCCCTTTACTCCTAAAGGCCATAAATAATGCTGTGGGTGATGACCCTCCTTAACCCACAATTTTACAATTATTTTAAATAGAACTTAAAGCCGAGTGCCCTTTTATTAAAGGGACACTAGAACAACCAAATTAACAAATAAAACTTTACAGTGAACTTAAACCAATCAAATTAAAATTTGGTTGCTGTGGGTGTTGATGCGCTCCAGTCCCTCTGGAGCCCACCTCGCGGAAGGCCGCAAGCGTACCGGTGGACACCACATGCTTCATCTCCAGGGACATCCTGGCGCGAACGTAGCCACGTCAAAGGCGCAGGCAGTCGGGCTGAACGACCCCCTCAACCGCCCTCTGCCTGGACCTATTAATGGCCACCTTGGCCAGGCCCAGGAGCTGTCCTACGAGGAAGCCCTCCGACCAGCCCGCTCCCCTCCGCATCATGTGCCCAAAGAACAGGAGCTTGGGACTGAAGTGCAGCCAAAAATCACGGAGCAGCCCTTCAAATAATTGAAGAGGGACTGCAACCTCACACACTGAACATAAACATGGAACACGGACTCCTCCAGACCGCAGAAATTGCAGGCGTCCTGGGAGTCTGTGAACCGACTTTAAAAACTTATTGCACGGGATTGCCCCACGCAAATCCCTCCAGGCCAAATCCTCAATAAATAAAGGAAGGACTCCCGCAGAGAGAGGCCTCCATCCACCATTTTACATGTTTGAATGTGGAATCACAGCTGAGCCAAATCATATCCTCATCTGGTATCCATGTGATTCCAGCAGGAAGCACACTGGTTACCAATCAGAACGAAGAACACTGGCTGGACATTTCCCGTCCCCTCAACCTTGAGACACCATAGCCAAGTATAATTCACACTACTGTTGTCCAAGCAGAGAAGAATCCAGGACTCTCTGCTCACCGTGGCTTAGAGGCACACTATGCAGTGTATTTACTGACAACCACGAAGCAAGGGCATGTGTTTTTTTTTCTAAATGGACCAGCAAGATGTCTTTGCCTTCAGTTTCTCAGCAAGGATGTGATTTTATTATACTACCCTTTCATTCTCATCTTCTCCCAGATGTAGAAGTAGTTAGGCCGTATACCCCTGTGCTGCCATCCTTGTATCCAGAACCAAAGGATGATGATCATACCTGTACAAATATCTACTTAATGATCAAAATCTATCCTGATGGATTGCAAACACCACTTATTGACAAGCTTCAAATCGGTAAGAGAACAGATTTTGATTTTAGTTCTCTGCTCCTACTGTTGATTGCAATAGTTTTTATGTACAAGTAGAGGGGAATTGCAGAACTAGCTGTGAATATAAGAATTAGAAACAGGAGTAGGCCATCTAGCCGCTCGAGCCTGCTCCGCCATTCAAGATCATGGCTGATCTGGCCGTGGACTCAGCTCCACTTACCCGCCTGCTCCCCGTAACCCTTAATTCCCTTATTGGTTAAAAATCTATCTATCTGTGATTTGAATATATTCAATGAGCTAGCCTCAACTGCTTCCTTGGGCAGAGAATTCCACAGATTCACAACCCTCTGGGAGAAGAAATTCCTTCTCAACTCAGTTTTAAATTGGCTTCCCTCTATTTTGAGGCTGTGCCCCTTAGTTCTAGTCTCCCCGACCTCTCTGCCTCTATCTTGTCTATCCCTTTCATTATTTTAAATGTTTCTACAAGATCACCCCTCATCCTTCTGAACTCCAACAAGTAAGGACCCAGTCTACTCAATCTATCATCATAAGGTAACCCCCTCATCCCCGGAATCAGCCTAGTGAATTGTCTCCGTACCCCCTCCAAGGCTAGTATATCCTTCCTTAAGTAAGGTGACCAAAACTGCACGCAGTACTCCAGGTGCGGCCTCACCAATACCCTGTACAGTTGCAGCAGGACCTCCCTGCTTTTGTACTCCATCCCTCTCGCAATGAAGGCCAACATTCCATTCGCCTTCCTGATTACCTGCTGCACCTGCAAACTAACTTTTTAGGATTCATGCACAAGGACCCCCAGGTCCCTCTGCACCGCAGCATGTTGTAATTTCTCCCCATTCAAATAATATTCCCTTTTACTGTTTTTTTTTTCCCAAGGTGGATGACCTCACATTTTACGACATTGTATTCCATCTGTCAAACCTTAGCCCATTAACTTAACCTATCTAAATCTCTTTGCAGCCTCTCTGTGTCCTCTACACAACCCGCTTTCCCACTAATCTTTGTGTCATCTGCAAAGTTTGTTACACTACACTCTGTACCCTCTTCCAGATCATCTATGTATATTGTAAACAGTTGTGGTCCCAGCACCGATCCCTGTGGCACACCACTAACCACCGATTTCCAACCCGAAAAGGACCCATTTATCCCGACTCTCTGCTTTCTGTTAGCCAGCCAATTCTCTATCCATGCTAATACATTTCCTCTGACTCCGCGTTCCTTTATCTTCTGCAGTAACCTTTTGTGTGGCACCTTATCGAATGCCTTTTGGAAATCTAAATACACCACATCCATCGATACACCTCTATCCACCATGCTCGTTATATCCTCAAAGAATTCCAGTAAATTAGTTAAACATGATTTCCCCTTCATGAATCCATGTTGCGTCTGCTTGATTGCACTATTCCTATCTAGATGTCCTGCTATTTCTTCCTTAATGATAGCTTCAAGCATTTTCCCCACTACAGATGTTAAACTAACCGGCCTATAGTTACCTGCCTTTTGTCTGCCCCCTTTTTTAAACAGAGGCGTTACATTAGCTGCTTTCCAATCCGCTAGTACCTCCCCAGAGTCCAGAGAATTTTGGTAGATTATAACAAATGCATCTGCTATAACTTCCGCCATCTCTTTTAATACCCTGGGATGCATTTCATCAGGACCAGGGGACTTGTCTACCTTGAGTCCCATTAGCCTGTCCAGCACTACCCCACTAGTGATAGTGATTATCTCAAGATACTCCTTTCCCACATTCCCGTGACCAGCAATTTTTGACATGGTTTTTGTGTCTTCCACTGTGAAGACCGAAGCAAAATAATTGTTTAAGGTCTCGGCCATTTCCACATTTCCCATTATTAAATCCCCCTTCTCATCTTCTAAGGGACCAACATTTACTTTAGTCACTCTTTTCCGTTTTATATATCGGTAAAAGCTTTTATTATCAGTGCAACTGTGTATCTATGTATTTAGCATGCATCTGTAACCCAGCAGTTTGTGTTCCATTGCAAAATTGTATTCTATAATTGATTTTATTGTTAGATTAATTGGCTCAGAGAGAGATGATGGTGAATGAGTTAAAGCACAAACAAATAACTTCAGGGCGGGGATGTGCTTGCTCAATTTGGATACAATCAGTTAACAGGATGTTAGACAATTACTGTGACTGGTCAGAAAATAAATGTTTCAAAAGTTTCTGATTTTAGCAAGTAATCATAAATATAATTTTAAGTTTTTATTTTACAAATCCTTCACGAATTCTCCTAACGGTCATTGATTCAGAGCAGGAACCTTTGTGTTTACTGCATTCATGCAGTGTACAGTGAACTGAAGTCCCAGCTTCATGTTCGGACATGCAGACAGCAGGAAAGTGAAATCGTGGAAAATATATAATCAAAAATACCGAATGCGTCATTTTGAAAATAAAATCCATTTTCTTTTATCCCTCCATAGGCTAATTTATGCCACTCTAAATGATCACCCAGAAGTCAGGAAATTCTAAATGAAAATTGGAATTAAGAACATAAGAAAAAGGAGCCATTTAGCCCCTCGAGCCTGCTCCACCATTTAATACGATCATGGCTGATCCGATTATGGACTCAGGTCCACTTCTCTGCCCGCTCCCCATAACCCCTTATTCCCTTATCGGTTAAGAAACTGTCTATCTCTGTCTTAAATTTATTCAATGGACCCAGCTTCCACAGCTCTCTGAGGCAGTGAATTCCACAGATTTACAACCCTCTGAGAGAAGAAATTCCTCCTCATTTCAATTTTAAATAGGCGGCCCCTTATTCTAAGATTATGCCCCCTAGTTCTAGTCTGCCCAATCAATGGAAACATCCTCTCTGCATCCACCTTGTCAAGCCCCCTCATAATCTTATACATTTTGATAAGATCATCTCTCATTCTTCTGAATTCCAATGAGTAGAGGCCCAACCTACTCAACCTTTCCTCATAAGTCAATCCCCACATCTCCAAAATACTGCCAATAAACAGTTAAAATCATAGAATGGTTACAGCATGGAAGAAGGCCATTCGGCCCATCGAGCTCATGCCGACTCTCAGCTGGTCCCACTCCCCCGTAGCCCTCATTTTTTTTCCATCAGATACTTACCCAATTCCCTTTTGAAAGATAAAATTGAGTCTGCCTCCACCACCCTTTCCGGCAGTGCATTCCAGATCGTAACCACTCGCTGTGTAAAAAAAGCTTTTGTTCTTTTGCCAATCATCTTAAATCTGTGTCCTCCAATTCCTCGACCCTTCTACCAATGGGAACAGTTTCTCTGTATCTACTCTGTCCAGACCCCTGATAAAGTGCAACATCCCCACTGACACCTGAGAGTCCCTGGCCAAAGGCCGCCCTAAGTGGAGGAAGTGCATCCGGGAGGGCGCTGAACACCTCTAGTCTCATCGCCGAGAGCATGCAGAAATCAAGAGCAGGCAGCGGAAAGAGCTGTCCCACCCACCCTTTCCCTCAACAACAACCTGTCCCACCTGTGACGGGGACTGTGGTTCTCGTATTGGACTGTTCAGCCACCTAAGGACTCATTTTTAGAGTGGAAGCAAGTCTTCCTCGATTCCAAGGGACTGCCTATGATGATGGTGATGATTTTGAACACCTCTATCAAATTTCCTCTCAATCTTCTCTGCTCCAAGGAGAACAACCCCAGCTTTTCTCTAGTCTATCAACGTAACTGAAGTCCCTCATTCCTGGAATCATTCTCGTAAATCTTTTCTGCACCTTCTCTAAGGCCTTCACATCCTTCCTAAAGTGTGGTGCCCAGAATTGGACACAGTGATCCAGTTGGGGCCGAACCAGTGTTTTATACAGGTTCTTCATAATTTCCACACTTTTGTACTCTATGGGGTGGAAATTCGGTTTGAGGCTATCTCGGGTGCTAATGGGGGCGGGACGGTAAATTTTGCGGCGGGAAATCGTTTGCGCCTGCAGCCACAAAATTCATGAGCTGGGCCCTGAGTGTGGAGCAGAGCGCTCAGGGAAGCACTGCACACCTCTTTTAGGGCGCTAGGCCGACTGAGAAACTGAAAATCCTGAGCTAACGTGCCAGCCAATACCTTGCTCATCACACAAAAACATAATTCGCCAAAATAAAAACAATCACACTTACCTGATGTATTTATTCCTTCCCTCACCGCCGCCGGAACAGCTTGTAGTGCCCGCTTTCCCAGGCGGTCCCACTAGGGCGCGCTATGGGGCGCTACGGGTCCCGCTGCAGACAAATTTCGGAGCGGCTGGACTTTCCAGGGCAGTACTGTTCCGCGCCGCCGGCACAGGCACGCTGAATGTGCTGGGCAGCGCGAATGCCGGCACTCGCGGCTTCGACCTCTTTAGCGCCCCTGTTCCGACCCTTTCCAGGGGTGCTAAGCTACCTCTATTTATGAAGCCCAGGATCCCGTAAGCCTTTTTAACTGCTTTCTCAACCTGTCCTGCCACCTTCAATGGTTTATGCACATGTACCCCCAAGTCTCTCTGTTCATGCACCCCCTTTAGAAACATAGAAAATAGGTGCAGGAGTAGGCCATTCGGATTGTACCATATGTCCTCTCTTCATTCTTTCTATCAAAATACATCAGTTCACATTATTCTGCGTTAAATTTCATCTGCCACGTGTCTGCCCATTTCACCAGCCTGTCTATGTCTTCCTGAACTCTATCACTCTCCTCCTGACTGTTCACCATACTTACAGATTTTATGTCATGTCCTGATTTTAAAATTGTGCCTTATACACCTATGTCCAAGTCATTAGTTAGTGCAGCGCCATCTGTAAAGACAAAAGGCAGGTTATTGAATCAGGTGTTACCCATTATTTTTATTTCAATGTGGTTTGTCTGCTATATTTGATTTGAATCAAGACCACTAAAATGGACAGTGAATGTATAGCCAAAAGATTTTATCTGCAGATTGCATATTCTTTTATATTTAATATATTGAAATAAGAATCCATAGGCTGGATTTTTGGCTCCCTTGCACCCCAGAGGGGCGGCAAAGAGTGTTTTAAGGTGTAACGGAGGGCGACCAGCTTTTACCGGCCAGTCCGCAAATTTGGCTCAGGGTTTGCGGCGGCACAAAACTTACCGCCCCGCCTCTAGTTTCAATGAGATCATGACGTCAATCGTGATGGCTGCAAAATTGTCCATAACACTGCATTCTATGCCCACCCCAAATGACGCCTGAAAAACCAGGCGGTCCCACGGTCCAGTATGCGGTATTTGCCACATATTTAAATTGAGGAAGGAGGATCCTACCTCACAGGTCATTATTGACTGCAACCTTTTCACACAGCACGCTGCCTGAAGCTCTGACTTGAAAGCGACAGTTTTATCTGCCATTACAGTGTCCTTACAAATTCAGTGAGAGAATTTAATGGGGCATTACGAGTTCACCAGCATATCATACTCCATGCTATTGTTAGGCAGCATCAAGATAGAAGAGGAGAGGCCGAAGATATCTGGGGAGGAGGGCTTACCCCCCCAAGGGTTTACAGGCACCAACGCTCATATCTCCAGCTCTCTGAGAAGGCTGCGCTTCCGAAAGGAAATGCTGACAGAGATATGCCATCTCCTACAGAGAGACCTACAGTCTTGCAGTGCCAACAGGACTGCGCTGCCCGTCGCAGTGAAGGTGACTGAGGCGCTGGCCTGCTATGCCTCTGGTTCCTTCCAGGCAGCAGCAGGGGACATATGCAGCATCTCTCAGTATGCTGCACATCGCTGCTTTCTCCAAGTCACAAAGGCTCTGTACGACACAGAATGGAGTTCATAAAGTTCCCAATGAGCAGGGACAGCCAGAATGAGCGGGCACGTGGCTTTGGCAGAATTGCAGACTTCCCGAGGGTTCAAGGAGCCATTGACTGCACACACGTGGCCTTGCGAGCACCATTTCACAACGCAGAGGTATTCAGAAACCGAAAGGGATACCACTCCCTAAATTTGTAACTGGTGTGCGACCACACATAGTGCAACCTCGCAGTGAATGCCCACTATCTAGGGTGCGCACATGATGCTTTCATCTTGCGTGAGAGCACTGTCCCACGATTGTTTCAGCGACCAAGTGAACGCCATGGCTGGCTGCTCAGGGACAAGGGATCTGGCCTAGCCACCTGGCTCATGACCCCCCTCCTCAACCCCACCACAGAAGCAGAGCAGCGCGCTAATGAGAGTCATGCGACCACCCGCAACATCATCGAACAAACAATTGGGATGCTAAAACAGCGATTACGATGCCTGGACCGCTCTGGAGGCAGACTGCAATTCTCCCCTCAACAGATCTCCGAAGTCATTGTGGTGTGCTGCATGCTGCACAACTTGGCTATAATGAGGGGCTACTCATTGTCAGTGGGGATTGCAGGCCCACCTCCGGAGGAGGAGGAGGACGATGAAGAGGAGCCTGGGGAGGCCACGTGGAGATGCTGCAAGTCAAGAGTCGCACACCACCAGCTCATAATGGACCGGTTCTCTTGAATGGAGGAAGCTAATAGTGGCCACGCTATGTGCCAGCATGAAGGCACATCTCCAGTGAACTTTAGAATGATACACACAACACTAATGGCAAAGGGTCAAATTGACATTTTACTCCAACAGAGTAACAAACAGTCCCCCCCACCAAAAGAAAACTATACAATAAACAACATTCTGCTGCAAGGCACTCGTGGAATGAAGTGGATTAATTCAACTTAATTATTTACATGCGTCACAACAATAAATCAGGGCATTTCCACAACGTCCCACACCTTAATGGGACTTGCCCTGTGATTTGCCCCCTTTCCCTTCGTCCACCTCCCACGCCTGTTGCTCCTTCTCCTCCTCAATGAGGCCTCAGTGCCTACTGCAAGGCTACTTGAGGGCTGCTGTGTTAGTGGGCCAGACAGTGCAGGCGACCTAGGGCGATGTCTTGGACCAGCTCTGGGCCCGGCTGTGGACTGCTGCGCTTCAGCAACAGTAGCAGCAGTCTCTGATGGATCGGGAGTGGACCGCGTTAAGTGCAAAGTCGGAGAGTCAGTGGTGGGAGCCGGAACGCTGTCATCCTGAGGAAGGACAGCACCTTCCATTTCCTGGGGATCACTGACACTCACACGGGGCAAGGAAGGGCTCGCTGGAGTTCTCAAATGCATGGACAATGCGTGAGGCGGCCTCTGCCATACTCACAGCAAGTGTGTCTATGCTCAGCTGGACCCTATCCAATGCACCCATGAGCTTGCGGTACATTTCCATGTTCTTCCCTGGACATTGCCACAAGTTCTGGTCTACATTTGCTTGTCTCTGAGCAGGACTACTGTGCTGACTCACCTCTGTGGAGCTGGCCTCCAAGCTTCCCCTCCTGCTGGGCAATGCTGTAAGCCACTGGAGCCAGGAGCCGCAGAGTCATCAAACCCCTTAAAATTACCATCCTCCCCCGATGTTGTGTCGCCACACAGTGGGACTGATGGGGTCTCACGCTCATGGAACACACTGTCCTCCGCTCCCTCGTCATCTCCCCCGTGGCCAGACATGGACGCCTAATGCAAAGGCTGCTGTACTTCTGGCTGGTCTTCTGTAAGTACAAAACAACAGACGTGTGGTCAGCAACAGGAGAGGAGGCAGACAGATAAGAGGAAGGTGGCATTGGATATCTATTTGTAATGGGACTACGCCACTTGATATTAGAGCTCGAGGAATTCACATCAATCGCAAATGCCATTCACATACCGTCACTATCCGTAGGGGGCTTGGCCTCGCAGCTGGCCACTGCGAACTGGTGTGCCCATGAAAGCCAACACACTCTGCTCCATCTCAGTCAGCTCCTGAAGATCAGGTTGTCCGCCCCCAGTGCATTGCTGCTCCCTCCTATTATGCGATAACTTGGCCTGCAATGAGAGCAATAAGAAGGGTTGAGTAAGTATGCAACTTGTCTTGTGCCACATGTGCCTTCCATCGTACAATAGCTGTCACTGTGTGGAAGTGCAAATGTGTTCAGTTCAATCTGTGTGGCTGGTGACTGATCATGTTGGAAAAGTGGGAGAAGGTGAGAGCCAGGTAGCATAGCAGCTCATGGTGACCTCTGGACAACGAATAATAACAGTGGAAGGGGAGTGCGAGGAGGGTTGACCATGATCAGGGGACAAGAGGGTATGTGCATTATGAATGCAGAGGGCATGGCTGCAATAGTGAGCCAAAGCCTTCAGTTGACTTCATCAACCACACTATGGCCTGGAGCACATAGAGAAGGGGCAGCTCCATTAAAGACTTAACATTGTGCGAGACAGTGATCATGAAACCATGGCAAGGGTGCATAAATGTAAAGGGTACACACACTGACGATCCTCGTGAGGTAGTTGAACTTCTTGCGGCATTAGGTGGCAGTTCTGACCACAGTGTCTGCCACTGACACCTCTTGGACTATGTCCTTCCATATTCTTTTAAAGACACTGGGCACGGGCCTCCTTCCACCCACTACATGTAGTGCAGACCACCTCCTCTCTATGCCCTACACTAACTTCTCAGCAGCCGCTGCAGAGTAGAGGCGTGCCCTCTGTCTTCCCTCCTGTCGCGCCATTTCTCCAGCTGTGATGGAAGTGGGCCGGTGCATTTGCGCATTCGCAAAGGAAATCGGCGCACCCTAAAGTTGGAATGCGTCTGCACATGCGCGAAATGTAAATCTTTTTTAATCCCGTGATTTTTGACTGCGGCGGTAAAACTCCCTGATTTTGTGCCCCTGATCATGGAACCTCACTTTCTGCTGAATTTTGTGAACAAGAGCGCAAATCTTTTCCAGGTGGTATCATTACTGTCCCGAAATCGCAAAAGCCGAAAATCCAGCCCCATGTATTGGTGCTTGATATATATATTTTGTGTCTGACTGGGATATATAGCTAACTTTCACTAGAAATTATATTTTTCTCCATAAGGAATGTTGATGAAATTATGGCCTTTGTGAGAATGTGATTTTGTTCGGAGTAATATGTCAGCAGTGATGAGTTAGCAGTGTATCATGACCCATCTGCACTAATCAGTAAATTTCTTAAGCAGCTCGCCAACCACTTATACTAGCATAAATATAAAAGTTTCACATTTCAGCTGCAGAGTACATATATATATTTTTATTCATTCACGGAATGTGGGTGTTCCTGCCCATCCATGATTGCTCTTGAGAAGGTGGTGGTGAGCCACCTTCTTGAACCGCTGCAGTCTGTGTGGTAAAGGTACTCCCACTATGCTGTTAGGTATGGAGTTCCAGGAGTTTAACCCAGCGGCGATGAAAGAATAGTGATCTATTCGGAGAGCAGAATACCCAATCTCTGACCTGCTCTTGTAGCCACTGTATTTATGTAGCTGGTCCAGTTACGTTTCTGATCGATGTTGATGTTGGGAGAATTTGAGGATGGTAATGCCGTAGATTGTCAAGAGGAGTTGTTTAGACCCGCTCTTGTTGGAGATGCTCATTGCCTGGCATTTGTGTGGCGCGAATGTTACTTATATTTATTGATGAAATTACTGAATAGCAACAGTGGAAAAAGCTGGGGCTGGATTTTCGGCTTTGCTCATTTTGGGGCGGTAATGGCGACGGGGCGGTAAAGTTTACACTCGGGAACAGTTTGCGCCTCAGTCAGCAAAATTCGGCAGCTGGGCCCTGAGTGCAGGGCCGAGCATTAAGAGAGGCATTGCACACCTCTCTTAGGGCGCTAGGCCGGCTGGGCATGCAAAATTCCCGAGCTAAACAGCTGGGCTCGGAGCGCTCCAAGAGAAGCCTGGGAGAAAAAGAAGAACCTGAGGAAAAAACCACCAAAAACATACCCAATAAATAACTCACACCACCACAACAAAAATCACAAAAAAAAAATAGAAAGCAATCACACTTACCTGAGGTCGACATTACTTAGCTCACTGCAGCCGCTACAGCTTGGACCATCTGCTTTCACAGGCAGTCACAGCACGGCACTCTACCAAGCAACACGGTTCGAGCTTGAGCCAAAAATCGAGCTGGTGTCACAGGGGCGTTGCACACCGACTTGCCTCTTCTGGGCGGTAATGCTCCATGTCCCGCTGAAACCAGCCCCGAGAATCCTGGCGGGGCGCTGGAAGCTGGCCGCCCGATCGAAAGAGCTTACTGCGGCCATTGCCGCCCCTCTGGGCGAAAACAGAGGCAGCAACAAGCCGAAAATCCAGCTCATGATGCCTTAACGAGGCTCTACAAGTGCTGTTGTTAATGTTGTATTACAAGTGGGAACAAATCAACAAATAATGCATTAGAAATTAAAATAGGTATATATGCAAATTACCCATTCCATGATGGGGAGAGAATATACTGCAAGAAGGAATTCTTAAGAATGAAATAATTGTCTCTTAATTGTTTAAAGGCAAATATAGTGCCTGATAAAAGGACATAGTGCATAAAAGGTGATAGGGAACCAGACATTAAGAAACTCACTCCATACAAGTAAACTATTGTTGATTTTTTTTTGAGAGGGACAATTTTAAAAAGTTCGTAACTGTGGAGATTGTAGTGGAAGGCAGAACTAATGGTATGTTGTTTAAATAACCTACGACGTCAACATGTCTGTACACATTGTCTGTGCCCAAGGACATCTCATGATACCCAATGATCTATATCGGCATAGAGTAATGGGCATTCATGAAGTAGCAGAATTCCTTCATCTGTCTCCAAGCAAGTTGATGCCTCCTTTGACTGCATCGGCACCCGTAGAACAATAGTGGGAGTATTCATGAGAGATTCTCCTACTGTGCCATGACCTGCATAAGCACCGATGCCACTGCTGTAATGTGAAGAAAGATCTCCCTAAATGGGTGCATGGAGTAGCATAGGAGCAGCCAGCTGACATTCATCTCGGTGGTAGTTTTGTGTTGTAACCTCTCACAAGTAACATTAGGCACCACCTCTGAAAGCAGTGATTCCCACAACAACGTGGTACTGATGCAGGTCCAAGTAACCAGTCACCTGTATTCCCTATAGTTTGCTGCTGGTTCTTGATGTGTATAATGAGATGATTTGCAATGCAAGGCTTCAGGGCTCCTCCTCAATGGAGCAGTACAGGGCAAAGTCTCCTTTCCTACAGCCTCAAAATCATGAAGAGGCTTCAATAGCTCTGAGTTATAGAGATATAGCAGTGTCGGGCTTATTGTCTCATTGCCAGCTGTGCTGGGGAAGGTCAAAGGATGATAGGTCCAGACAAACACCAAATCGTCCGCATGCCCGACACAAGACTCCCAAAGCATGCGCTCTACTCTCAACTCCTACATGGCAAGCAAGCCCCAGGTGAGCAGAGGAAACATTTCAAGGACACCCTCAAATCTCCTTGATAAAGTGCAACATCCCCACCGGCACCTGGGAATCTCTGGCCGAAGTGAAGGAAGAGCATCTGGGAGGGCGCTGAGCACCTCGAATCTTGTCGACAAGCACAAGCAGCGGAAGGAGCGTGCGGCAAACCAGAATCCACACACATCCTTTTCCTTCAACGACTGAACGACTGTCTGTCATACCTGTGACAGAGACTGTGGGCCCAAGTTTCCGCCTTCTGTAAGAATGGCACACCTCCATATGGTGCGACGATTTTCTGGAATAAAAAGGGCACCGAAAACTTACCTTGTGATTCTGCGAGCTCCTCAGGACGTCTTCGTGCTTGGCATGGCGCAGCACAAGGGGTCGGGGGCGGAGCCAGGTTCCGGCACTGCGTGGGAGGGGCTGAAGCACGCCGCCCCTAGCCTTGGCCAAATGGGCTCACTGGGTGAACACTCGGGCCTCCCTCCCTCCCGTTCAGCCTCCCCCTCCTCTCCTCTCCCTCCCCCCACCTCTCCTCTCCCTCCCCCCACCTCTCCTCTCCCTCCCCCCACCTCTCCTCTCCCTCCCCCCACCTCTCCTCTCCCTCCCCCCACCTCTCCTCTCCCTCCCCCCACCTCTCCTCTCCCTCCCCCCACCTCTCCTCTCCCTCCCCCCACCTCTCCTCTCCCTCCCCCCACCTCTCCTCTCCCTCCCCCCACCTCTCCTCTCCCTCCCCCCACCTCTCCTCTCCCTCCCCCCACCTCTCCTCTCCCTCCCCCCCTCCTCTCCTCCTCCCTCTCCCTCACACCCGCCCTCCTCTCCCTCACACCCCCGCCCTCCTCTCCCTCACCCCCCCTCCTCCTCCCCTCCTCCCTCCCTCCTCTCCTCCTCCTCCTCCTCTCCTCCCCCTCCCTCCTCTCCCTCTGCCCTCTCCTCCCCTCCTTCCTCTCCCTCTGCCCCCCTCTCCTCCCCCTCCTCTCCCTCCCACCCTCTCATCTCCCCCCCTCTCCTCTCCCCCCTCTCCTTTCCCCCCTCTCCTCTCCCTCCACCCCTCTTATCTCCCCCCCTCTCCTCTCCCCCCTCTCCTTTCCCCCCTCTCCTCTCCCCCCCCTCCCTCTTCCCCCTCCTCTCTCCCCCCTCCCTCTTCCTCTCTCCTCTTCCTCCCTCCCCCTCCTCCTACCTCCCTCATCCTCCCTACCCCCCACCCTCCCTCCTCCTCCTCCCTCCCCTCCTCCTCTTCTCCCCCTCCTCCTCTCCTCCTCCTTCCCTCTCTCCACCCCTCCTCCTCCCTCCCTCCCTCCACCCCTCTCTCCCCCTCCTCCTCCCTCCCTCCCTCCACCCCTCCTCCCTCCCTCCCCTCTCCCCCTCCCTCCCTCCCTCCCCTCTCCCCCCTCCTCTACCCCCTCCCTCCTCTACCCCCTCCCTCCTCTACCCCCTCCCTCCTCTACCCCCTCCCTCCTCTACCCCCTCCCCTCCTCTACCCCCTCCCTCCCTCTACCC